>NW_026712249.1:18555467-18912967 GCF_030504385.1 Musca domestica
TTGTAAAAAAACGTAGCAATTTTTGTGAAAAAAAATATTACATTCGATAGTCAAAATTAAAAGTTTTGCCCCACATCCTATACTTTTACACACCTCTTTTATTTAAGAAATCATAAACGTTGTTTCTCTCCGTATGAGACGTTGATGTTCTCTCAGGCATACAAACCGTGACCGTATAGAAATAAAAAGATAAAAAATAAATAAAACCAAGTGTATTAGTATTAAATATAAATAATAAATATCCGTTTATTGAGGATTTTGGAAAATGGTCAACCCGAGTTGACAGATTACCTTTGTGATGCGGTGAGCTCCGAGTTAAAACGAGAGTTACTATGAATGCCAAGTCGCAATGCATCGAGGTGGCTGGAAGCACCGATGCTTCCAGGAAATCTCTAACAGCAACACGGGCTGAGAGAGTACCCAGAGAGAGTTGTAGAGAAATGACTTGGAAAAGCTGCCTACGGTCCGAGCTGTGCGAACGTAGGCCCCAAGGAGAGTTGTAGGGAAAATCTTCAGACTAGGAAGGCTTTCTCCCTACGGTCCGAGCCAAGCGAACGTAGGCTCCAAGGGGAAGTAGCAGGCAACCTTTTAGCCCAAGAATGCATCTCTCTACGGTCCGTACTAAGCGAACGTAGGCTCTCTGGATCGTTTGGCAATTTGCAATTCTAACTTAAAACATTGCCGCCCACCTTGAAACATGGACAATGTTACAATAATTATATATATAAATTAGTTTGCAATATTAATTATTCTTGAATTCGTTTGTACCAAATTGCGTGGAATCAATATAATTCGTATTGGCCATTTAATTTATGGTAGCAAGCAATGTAATTCGACGGATCCCGAGATCCCTTTGACCATAAATTAAATGGAATCAACAAGTTAAGACTTAATCAAAGTAACTTAATAGTAAGAAGACGTGAGATCAGTTTCTAGTGAGCGTATTTCATATTTTGTTTATTAATTCATTTGTAAATTGATAACGAGTGCATGAGTTTTAAAATAATCCATCCGAACCGTATATTGTGACATAAATAAGAAACCCAAGAGAAAGTAGCATAATTTAATTGGCGAGAACGACGCGCTTTGTTATTGGCCCTTGTGATGTCTTTACGTTAATTAGCCGAACCATTCCATTACCGCCAGGGTGAACCTTAACAACTCGATCTAGCCTCCAAGCCAATTTTGTGAGTTTTCTTCCCGTTTTCTATTACAAAACGATTGAGGTACAGCTGAACCTCTGCGAAATCTTTAATCGGAGGAGACAATATTGAATCGCCTAAAAGATTTTCCTTTTTTTCGAAATGCAGCCTAGAATTAAAAACTTGCATATGTTTTGCTAACAATGGACCCATTAGGATCCAACCGAATACCGTATTTTGAGCTACAAGTGACCCTAGAACCTTTTGATGAGCTCCCTCTAACACTATCTGGGGATACAAATCAGCACCTATCAACAAA
The DNA here is from genome assembly GCF_030504385.1 of Musca domestica. Taxonomy (NCBI): domain Eukaryota; kingdom Metazoa; phylum Arthropoda; class Insecta; order Diptera; family Muscidae; genus Musca; species Musca domestica. The sequence goes on from NW_026712249.1 coordinate 18,556,929, forward strand.
TCTACCGGACGACTGTCAAAGAGGTGAGGATCAGCTAATGGTAGCTTGGGCAATTGATCAAAAGATTAGACCGAACAGCAAATGAAGGCAAGTTTTCCGAAATCTGAGGTAGAACGAAAGCAACCGTTTCAATTTGAACCGAAGAATGGTGCCGAGATCCAAGACAAAGTGAACAACTTTTCCTAGATGTGGCAGAGACGGATCCGTTGACACCAGAAACCGTAGCAACTACCGAACGTACTGGTAGGTTTAGTTGCTTTTGAATGCGATCAGTAATGAAGGACGCCTCAGACCCAGGATCAATTAGAGCCGAACTGGATAAGATATACCCTGATGAAGGATATTTACCATAGCTGTACCCAGTAAGACATTTCTACTCTGCGAAGTGTGAAAAACTTGCGTATTGGTGATAGTGGGACTAGAACCAGTAGAAGTGGATGGGACGTTAGGATTTGATAGGGCAACCGAGTGCGAGGATGAAGAGGATGAGCTATTTGATACCCGAGTATTACTGCTTGGACGATGAATTAAAGAGTGATGAGTGCCTTTGCAAATACTACACCGATTAGAACTTTTACATTCTTCAACTGAATGTCCCCTAGACAGACAGTTCCAACAACATCCCTGTGTTTGGACAACAGACAATTTCTTACCTATCGACAATGTTCGGAATTTTGGACATGACCGAAGAGAATGGTTTTGTCTAGGGCAGAGGGAACAAAAGAATTCCGAAGTGGATTTGGCGTGAACATTCACCGAAGCGCTAGTAAAGTGAGGCTGAACCCTGGCCTGATTAGATCTGGAATGTGAATCAGGTCCCTTAATGTCCCGTAAACAATCAAGAGTCTGAATTCTCTCTGTCAAAAATGCATCTAAATCTGACCACAAAGATAATGCTGATTTATCCCGTATACTTTGCTCCCACAAGGTGACCGTTAACCTAGGCAAACGTTGAATGCACAAAAAGACTAAAATAGGATCCCATTGATCCGTTGGAATATCGTAAACAGCCATAGCCGACAAACAAGTGTTTATGCCCCGTTGAATTATTTTTAATTGGAACTAGATTCTCGATCTACAGCGGGAAGGTCAAATAAAATCTTCAGATGACTATTTACAATGACTCGTTTATTGTCATATGTGTTTTTTAAAGCGGCCCAAGCTAATGTGAAACTACGATGGGTGAGTGGAAATTTGTTTACTATTTCCCTAGCTTCCCCGGACGTTTTCTGCACTAAATGGCACAGTTTCTCAATATCACTTAAGCGGGCATTGTTTATGTAAACCGTGGAAATAAATCCCGAAAAGTGGGCCACGAAAGAAAATCTCCTTTAAAAACTTCAATATCACAAGGAGGAAGTGCAAGATTGTGAACATTATCCGAAGGGAACCAACCTGAGACGTTGTTTCTATCACTCTGCATAGAATCTACTTCAGGAGTAATAGTTTTCGACTTGCGTGCCAATATCCTTAGATGCCTGGGTGGACGAACTTAAATTGGGAACCGCGTTTTCAGGAGCTTCAACTAGTGACACAATGGAACCATTTCCATCAGAGTTAGAAGGTGATGGTGGGAGTTGCCGATATTTGGTAAGTCTCCGCTTAATACTCGAAAGACATTTAATATATGTCTGATGTGAAACCTCATATTTGCTGTCAACTGAATCGATGTCCTCTTTTTGAGAATCTACTGAAGACATCAAATAGTCCAGGCATTTATCAAACATTTCCTGAACTTTTGCCCACAATTTCTCGATTTCTGCGCAGCGAACCTCTAGTTCAAACTCATCCATATCCTCATCGCGTACCAAATTGAAGTGTGCATCAAATCTAATAAGAGCATCCGAAGCTCTAATGAACATGTCCAATGGGGTAAATGGCATGGTGAATAAGAAACCAGAAAAATACTTAAAATTGCAGCGGAAAAAATATATACTCAATAAGATCTACGATTTATCAAGTTAAAGGCAAACAACGAGCACTAGATAGGTAAAATCTCTAAAAATATTGATTTCCTACGAAATTATGCTTGAAATCTGCAAAAAAATAATTTCACCTATTATATTTTCAAAATTTCAGTGGGGCTGTCCGTAGGGTGTGCGTTTAGAGAAAAAGTAAAATTCCGAGAAATACTACACAGCTGATATTTAATGTAAGAAAATATAAAAACAATCTGAAAATCTCGTTCAATTTTCCAAGAGAAATAAACAATTTTGTTATTTTTGGCGTATATGACCGAATGTAGGGTACGCAAGAAAATAAAACTGAAGTTCAATGAAAAACAGATAATAATATTTGCAAAAAGAACCCAAATAAATATTTTTATACAAATAAATCAAAACTATTCTTAGCCGACAAAAAATATTTATTTGTACATATGTGGCTGGTTGTAGCGTGCACAACATCCAAAAACCCGTTGGTAGCAAAAAATTAATTAATTTGAGAAAATACGCCAATTTTCTGTTTTAATAAATTTATTAAAAATAAATTATGAATTTTTCACCTGCGACCCACTGTGCAGCGAAATAACGAAAGCAGACAAAACGAAATAAAACACAAGCGACGTCGACAGCGTAGTCAACGTGCCTGTGGTGGTGCATAAGAAAGCGGTCAAGCGGCAGAGCAGCAACAACTGAGTGTGTTGTTGTTAGAAAAAATAAAGAAGTAAGTGCAAGCTCTCACAACAACGGAGCGAACAACCAAATAGTTTTTTTTTCGGTATGCGACCAGTGGTTGGAATATCGATATGTTGTTATTGTTATTTTTTTTTCAATGCAATGAGAGACGGCGAATAGGCATAACAATAACAACAAACAACTAGATCGTTTGGCGAAGTAGGTATGCTGTAAGTGAATGATCAAAACGAAAGGCAAATTCACTACTGCATAAACCAATGCTCTTTTTTTTTTTTTTTTTTTTTTTTTTTTTTTTTTTAAACGACAATAAATGATGCTTATAGAGAAGTATGTCTGTCCGAATTCAAACTTTAACAAATATTAAATTGTTAACACTTCTTGGAAGGGACTTCAATGCATGGGTATTATAAAAAGGAAACACAATGCTAACCAAATACGTATATTGCCGTTAATGCCGAGATTAGGGTGATAGATGGACGACCAGCACATATGTGTTTAATACAATTATGTTCCGAATATGCACTCGCGACTTTTTTCCTTTCGTTTATTCTATTTTTTCCTTTTCGCTCACTTTTAGAAAATGATTTCACGTACCTGTTATTTGTTGATAATTGATGAAGATGATGGTTTTATGTATGTTGTGTGGACTGTATGAGGATGCGGGGGGATGATTTTCCGTACGTAATGCCTGGAGAAAGCAAAGGGAAAGGCACTGATGAGAAATCCGGCTCGATTGGACCAAATGTTTCTCTCCGTATGAGACGTTGATGTTCTCTCAGGCATACAAACCGTGACCGTATAGAAATAAAAAGATAAAAATAAATAAAACCAAGGTGTATTAGTATTAAATATAAATAATAAATATCCGTTTATTGAGGATTTTGGAAAATGGTCAACCCGAGTTGACAGATTACCTTTGTGATGCGGTGAGCTCCGAAGTTAAACGAGAGTTACTATGAATGCCAAGTCGCAATGCATCGAGGTGGCTGGAAGCACCGATGCTTCCAGGAAATCTCTAACAGCAACACGGGCTGAGAGAGTACCCAGAGAGAGTTGTAGAGAAATGACTTGGAAAAGCTGCCTACGGTCCGAGCTGTGCGAACGTAGGCCCCAAGGAGAGTTGTAGGGAAAATCTTCAGACTAGGAAGGCTTTCTCCCTACGGTCCGAGCCAAGCGAACGTAGGCTCCAAGGGGAAGTAGCAGGCAACCTTTTAGCCCAAGAATGCATCTCTCTACGGTCCGTACTAAGCGAACGTAGGCTCTCTGGATCGTTTGGCAATTTGCAATTCTAACTTAAACAAACGTAAATACCACAATTTTCTTTTTCATTTATTTTGAGATTAAATTCTGTTATTTTTTTATATTTTTATCAGTGCTATAAAAATCCACTTTCAATTTAGTAAAATTAAGTAGATCATACGCAAAGCCCGTCGAAATAGAGCTTTGAATTTAGAGAAAAAATATAACTCGACTTTGAATGATTGCCTTAATTTCGTTGTCATTTTCCTTAGACAAACTCTACATTAAATAATCCATATGTATACAGGGTGAAATAAAAAAATGCAACAAAGTTAAACGCCATAATTCTTATATATATATTTTTTAATTATATTGAAGGAAAGAAAAAATATCGGAAATAGCATCAAATTTTAGAATACGTTTAGATTTGTTCGAATTGGTCACCTTTGGTACGAATAATGGCCTTCAATCGGCCTTCAATCTGCGGTCAAAATGTTTGCGTGCCCAAGACTTTAATACACCCTCCAGAAAATTTTCGCGATAATATTTGGCGTTTATTCTGATGCCACGATCGATCGGCTGTTATGTCGGCCCACACCATCACAATGGCCGGCGCTTGAGTTCTGGTGGCCAACCGAACCGTACACAATTTCAGCTGACCTCTTTGGCAAGTAAACACCACCATTTCTTTTTGTTTACAAACTGCTGGACAAAGAATGTTTTCTCATCGGAGATACCCAAATTCGGCTGTTCACCACTTTCAGCCAAGCTAAGCAACTCTTTAGCTCGTTTGAGTCTATTTTCTTTCTGCTGAGGTGTAAGTTCTTGCACTCTTTGTAATTTTAAAGGCTTTGCTCATTTTTCAATATTTCCCGAATTGAATATTCCAATATGTTCAGCTCACGAGTCATTTTCGGGCACTGCGACGCGGGTTTCGTTCTAGTCGCTTCTTTATTTTTCGAACGATTTCTGCTGATGTTGCAGTTTTCTTCCGTCCACTTCCTTGACGTCGGGCTACGCTACCAGTATCACGGTAACGACCGATAGTACGAGACACAAAAAAAGATTTATTCACATTTAAATGCCGGAGTGCTCTAACAATGGTCATTTGTCGTTTTCCAGCCAAATATAAAGAAATCACACTATCACGCTTGAATTCCATCACGAATAACTTTTCTTTCTGGAAAATTTTCCCCAATATGCTTTTGAAGGCGTGTAAAAAAATATAATGAGCTGTCACTGGAATAATTTTAACAGCTGTCGGACGAGTGGCTTAGAAATGACAGCATTCTGAAATTGGTTGCAGTTTTTTCATCTCACCCTGTATGCAAATGTGTGTGCATTAAAAAAACGAAAATTCTTATTTGACTATGCTTACGGCAAAATAGAATGTCTATTCGAATGCATTTCAAAATGAAATACACATTCATACCACAAAACCAGACACATTGTCGATTAGCAGATTATGAAAACCATTTCCAACGCAAACTTAGTGCCATTGACCAAAATGTCATTTGAAATTTTTGGCTAAAACCACATGTCATCGATGAAAATTTCTATGTCAACACTAAACCAATAATACGACAATTACGCAGAAAGAAAAAAATGTTCGCATTGTTGGATGAACTTGTATCCTTGTGGGATTTCGATCAAATTGGCAATGACTTAACCAAAAAATATTCTAATAGGAATATAAAGTGACCTTTAAAAGTGGATTTTAATAAATTATTAAGTGGCCGGAGGAGAGTATAGAAGATTATTTTTTACGGGGAAAGTTGTGGATTTTTTAATATTTTTCGTAGGTTTTTGTAGTGCGTAATTCTAAAATAACCTCCTTCTCTTAACCACAGATAACAACAGTGATATCAAATATCAAATTGCAGGATCCTAATCTTAGCCATTCACACAATACCAAATTTAGTAGCATTTAGTACTTTTCGAACAATTATAGTGAGCATTTCTTTCCATTTCCATATCTCCACCTCTGATCCCAACAGTTACCTTAATATAACATTTCAGGTTTCCAGCTATTTGATTTCCGCCAAACCAGCTTCATCTCTCAATCACAGGCATCAACAGTGACACCCACATCAAATGTCAGGATTTCACCTATATTCATTCACCCAACAGAAATTTAGTACTATTTTGTACTTTTCTTACAATTATAGTACACATTTCCAAAACCCCCTCTATATCTGAATTCCAGATACAAACATAGACTTTAATATCAAGTTTCAGGATTTCACATAAATTTGGTACTAAATTTGGTATTGAATAAAGGGATAGATCCAATACCAAATTTGGTACCACTTAGAACCTTTTCGAACAATTATAGTAAACATTTCCAAAACCACATCCATCTCTGAATTCCCCATACCAACAGAGACCTCAATGTAAAATTTGATGATATCGATCCTATCCCTTTTTCCAATACCAAATGTAGTACCATTTATTGCTTTTAATACAATTACGGTACCATTTCCAAGAACCACCTCCTTCTCCCAACCTCAGATATTAACAGTGACCTTAATATCAAATTTCAGGATTTCAGATCAATCAGTTCCGCCATCACCAAATTAACCAAATGACATCAAACATGAAGACTTCAGGTCTATTCCTGTACCCAATATCAAATTTAGGACTTTTTAGTTCTTTTCGTATAATTATAGTAAACATTTCTAAAAACACCTTCATATCTGAATTCCAGATATCAAAAGAGAGACCTCAATATCCCTTTACCCAATACCAAAATTAGTAACATTTAGTACTTTAAGTGCAAATATAGGACACATTACTAAACAACCACCAAATCTCAAACACATATACCATTAGTAAACCAGATATCAAATTTCAGAATTGTATCTCTATCCCTTCAACAAAAAAAAAAAAATTAATACCATTCAGTACTATTTGTACAATTATAGTACCACTTTAGAACTTTTCGTAATCTTTAGCACGAATTTCCAAAGACTCAGATTTATCACACCCCAAGGCACAAAAAAAAAACAAGTTGGTTGTAACCACTCTATAGGCCGCAATTATGGTCCGATCTTCACAAAATGTTTAATGGAGGTGGGGCTAGGGTCAGAATAGAAGCCAATTGCTTTTGGAAATGATCGCATAATATTTAGGCGTTGAAATAGACCAAAAACTGAAAAATATCCTGATTTTGCAGTTGCTCTACAGGTCGCAATTATCGACCAATTGAAGCGGGCTAGAGCTTAGGGCTGACAGTGTTGTAGGGTATCACATGGTCGGCCCCGTACGACTATAGTCTTTGCTTACTTGTTTGAGTATATATTACCCTTTGCGTATGAGGTTCGCATATACATAACATCTTCATAACAGATCTTGTATGTGTGAAATTTGAAGAGAGTTGGATGCTTATTTCGCTTTCTTTGAGCGTTTTGTTCTTCGAAATCATGAATCCTATGTTGGGCTGGTACCAGAAGAAATGGTCCGATCGTCGACATCTTTATAACAGATTTTGTTTTGATGGAAATACTGAGAAGTATTAAGTCTGAATGGAATCGGATATTCAAAATTTTGACCCTTTTGTGGGGGAGGTACCAGAACAATTGGAGCGATATATGCCATCTTCACAGCTGATATTGTGTTAGTAGAAATAATGGGGTGATTGAATTATTAAGGCAACCGAATGCTTATTTCGGATTTTATAATCCTTTTGGTTATTCAGAAGTTTGATCCTTTGTTTGGGAGGTAAAAGATGGAATACCTAAAAAAGACCTTTATTAAGGTTACTTAGCCATGTAAACGTCTTCTATTTTTATTCCCTCCACCATATTATGGAGGGTATATTTACTTGGTCATTCCGTTTGTAACTCCCAAAAAAATGTATTTATTCTTGATCAGCGTAAATTTCTAAGTCGATTTAGCTATGTGCGTCTGCCTGTCTGTCCGTCCGTCTGTCTGTCCGTCTGTTGTAATCACGCTATTGAGAATGAAGGCTAGATCTTTGCACACATGTCTATTTTTGCAGTAGGCAGGTTAAGTTTGTAAAGGGGTCATGTAGGTCCACGTTATCATATAGCCCCTATATAGAAGTACCTCCCGACATTCAGTATTTTGATGATTTTAGCGACATTATTCACCGGATTTTTTTTCAAATTACTACTGCCTAAGACAGTAAATTGTCTGTGCAGGTCCACGTCTTCGTATAACCCCCATATAACGTTACCTCCCTATATTCGGAATTTTGATGATTTTACCTTCATTATTAACCGGAAATGTTTAAAATTTGGTATTTGAAGTTCGCAATGGATACTACAGCCAAAGGCAGAAAATTGTAACGTTACCTCCCTATATTCGGTATTTTGGTGATTTTAGCGTCATTATTCACCGGAATTATTTCAAATTACGCATTTAGAGTTCGTAATGGAAACTACAGTCTGTGACAGAAAATTGTCTATGCAGGTCCAGGTCTTCGTATAGGCCCCATATACCAGTACCTCCCTATATTCGGTATTTTGGCGAGTTTAGGTACAATACTCACCGAAATTGTTTGAAATGTCGTATTTGAAGTTCGTAATGGATGCTACAGCCTATGACTGAAAATTGTCTATGCTGGTCCAGGTCTTTGCACAGCTCCGATATAACGGTACCTCCCCATATACGATATTTTAATGATTTTAGCTATATTATTCACCGTTTATTTCAAGTTCCGAATTGGTATTTGGTAATGACTTATGACAAACAATGTCTATGTAAGTCCTCGTCGTATAGACACCAATATAACGGCTATATTCGGTATTTTTAAAATTTTAACATAATTTTTTAAGGATTTTATTTCCAAATTCGTTCAAAATGGTAGAGGGTATTCAAAGTTCGTCCCGGCCGAACTTACTGCTTTTTAACCTGTTGGCTCTACTTTCATTATCAGCTGGATTTTTTCCTGTAATTATTTTTCGTGTTGCCCATTTTTATGTAAATAAAATAGTTCTCAGATTGTTGTTTATGTCAAGAAATTCAAGAAATCGTTTTGGCCTTGAATAAATTAACAAAATCCAAAATTCTCCAATAGCAATTAGCATAAAACTAACATTCTCATATTCACTGCAAAAACCACAATAAATTTACTAATTTTAATATTTTTCTTCCGAAGGTGTGTGTATCGAAGTGGAATAGCAAGGCATTTAATTTCACAATGTTATCATATTTTGGAAACATAACACTCGACAGATGCTCACTACGAGCAGATGTGTTTTGTTGTTGTTTTTTTTTTTAAGTTAATTGAATTTTGCCTTACATAGCCGTAAATGCGTGGGTGTTAATGTTAATGTGAAAATTGTCAATTAATTAAGCAATTAAATTAACAGAATATTAACATGGCTTCGTCATGTCATTTCTTAATTAAAATGTGTAATAATTATTATTAAATGTAATTATCAAACAAGAGGACAAGAGCCTTTGCCATACATAATGTAGTAGATTATAGTGTATTGATTGAAGGAAATAATAAAAATGCAAAAATGCTTCTTTTAGATTCGCGTTTAGTGCTTCAAAAATAAATGTCTCCAAGGCATTGCGAAAAATGCCAGCCTAAAAATAATTAAATGTATACAAACAAGTAAGTAAATACTGTAGACGGGAGGGGCCGACCATTTAATATCCTAAAATTTGCGGTAAAATTAATGTAGATCTGATAGTATTTTGACTAGAATGAAGATTCCACTAAAAAGCATTCTCACTCTTGCGGAATGACCGGAAATTTCACATTTAAAAATATTGCCAAAAAACCGGAAATTTCACATTCAAAAATATTGGACATGAGTATTGGATATTTTATCATGGTTTTCCAAAACCACATGGTCATGTAAATCAGTTAGATTCATCTATAAATATAGAAGGTAGAGGTGCGGCTTTCATGTTTTTGTGATTTCGGTGATGACGACATAGAATTGTACGCTGACCATGAATTTATACATATACTATATGTGGTTTCCGACGAATGTTACAAACGGAATGGCAAATTTTGATACGCCCTTCATTTACATGGTGGAGGGTGTAATTATATCTGTTATCGACAATTGTCGTTAACTAGTTAAAACATAATGAATTATACGTTGTTAGAGGACAATTAAGTAAAAAAAAAACATGTCCAACTTTATTTTTTACCAATCCGTCTATTCTCAAAATCCCAAAAATGTCGAAGATCCTTTATATGCGAGCTATTATCCCAAATTACAGCTGATTTGGTTGGAAATTGGGTCAGAAATGTCCAAAATACAGAACATCTGCAGATACCTTTATGTATTTATTTTCATAAGTATCCTAGAAATAACATGAATGACTGAAAAATTGTAAACCTCTATTTTTAATACAGCAAGCTCTATAGAGGTTTCAGCAGACGGATGGAGGATCATGCCTAATCCACAAAAATTCCATGTCTATTAGTCCTTAGTTGAGAACGGTAAAAAGATCCATATGTATGGATACTATGTCTTGGACCAATAATTCGGCCCTAAAATACATTCAAATATTTATTTTCTATCTACTTATTTCGGTATCAGTTTTTATACCCTGCACCATTCTATGGAGGGTATGAAAACTTCGTCATTCCGATTGTATCTCCTCCAATTATTTATGACAGACCCTACAAAGTATATATATTCTGGATTAGCGTAAAATTCTAAGTCGATAGAAGGCTACATACATGCATAGTTTACCAGTAGGCAGATTAAGTTAGTAAATTGGTCATGTCGGCCCACGTGTTAATATAGCCCCCATATAACGGTACCTCCCGATATTCGGTATATTCATGATTTCAGCGACAGTATTTACAAGAATTATTTCAAATTTCACAGTTAAAGTTCGTAATGCGTACTACAGCTTATGATAAAATTGTTTTTTATGCAGGTCCACGTGGTCGTATTGCCCCCACATAACGGTTCCCTCATATATTCTGTATTTTCATGATTTTAGCGACAGTATTTGCCAGAATTATTTCAAATTTGACATTTAAAGTTCATAATGCGTACTACAGCCTATGACAAACATTTTGGTATGCAGGTCCACGTCTTCGTCTCCCGATATTCGATATTTTGATGATTTCAGCGACATTATTCACCGGAATCGTTTCAAATTTCGTATGGGGAGATTATACGGTTACTACAAGCTATGAAAAAAAATTGTGCATGCAGGTCCACGTCTTCGTATAGTCTCCATATAACAGTTCTTATTTAAGTGGTAGTTTCCGGAAGTTTTTTTTTTTTTTTTTTTTGAAAATTTTGAAGTTCCTTCCATATGGCGTTGGGTATTAAAAGGGTGCATTAATTAATTATAGGGTCCGCCGTATAAATTCGTTATACCCTCAGCCATATGGCTACAGAGGGTATATACAGGGTTACCCATATTCGACGTACCCATCTGGCAACGGCATAACTTTTGACAGAGATGTCACATCGCTCAATGACATACCGCGTTTGAAGCGTCAGTCCAAGCAGATTTCTACCATGAACCAATACACGTCACGCGAGCGCTCTGAAATAGTCGAAATTTACATTCAACAGAAGAAGTCAATTGTGAAAACTCAACGTGCTTTTAAAACATTAAAAAATGTGAGAAGTGAGCCTTCTAAGAACACCATTAAGCGTTTATACGAAAAATTTTCGACTGGTAAGGCTCTTTCTAATCCGAAGAGGCCATATAAAAGTCAACCAAGGCGATCGGCCGAGAATATCGCTGCCGTACGAGCCAGTGTTGAGAGGTCCCCAAGAACATCCCAAAACGCCGTTCTCAGCAGTTGGGCATGGCTCGGTCCACTTTACAACGGATTATTCGCATTGATTTGCATTTGTTCCCGTACTAAATTCAATTGACGCAAATAATGTTGCCTGCGGACAAGCCTCGTCGATTGGAATGGGCCCAAAGGTCCGTCGAATATGGGCAACCCTGTATCAGATGATGCTACCTGTCGTCCTGGCTGGCTCGCACAACTGTCGAAGGGAGTATCCAACTTGATCCAAACTTGGCTCATCCCTCAATTATTATCAAACATAGATCGTGTTAGGAGATGGGCAATATCAGTCTACTTCTTCTTGTACCTCCATCACAAAAGGTCGAAATTTTCCAAACAAAAATATTTTATTGCACAGAGAGAAAGAGAGAAAGCATGATCTGATTATGCTCCAACTTTGCAAATACTTATATCTGTATCAGTTCTAGGTCAGGTGCGAAAACGTAGAATATCGGAACACTCCTTTTGGTACCTCCCCCACAAACGGTTAAAATTTTGAATATCCATAAAGCTCATAAGACGCGCAATAAAAATCCGATTCCATTCAGACTTTACACAGTTCTATGTCTATCAATGAAAGATCTGTTTTAAAAATGGTTGAGATCTGACAACTCCTTCTGGTACCTTCCCCACAAAGGGTTACAATTTTGAATATCCATGAATCTCATAAAACGCAAAATTAACATTCAATTTTATTAAGACTTGGTATATCTCAAGATTTCCATCAACACAACATCTGTTATTAAGATGGCAGAGATCGGACCATTTCTTTTGGTACCTAACCCATATAGGGTTCAAGAGTTTGAAAAACTAAACGCTCAAAGAAATCGAAATAAGCATCCCATTCTGTTCATACGTCACCGTTCCAAACATGTTTGGTAACTTAAGATCTCTTTGAAAAATAATATATATCTGCGGAACCCTTCTGGTCCTCAACCTCAAGGGGTCATAATTTTCACTACTTTTATCTGTTATAACTTGTGAAACAAGTCAGCGATTCTTTAAAGTAGAAACCTGAGATGGATATGGAATTTATGATTTCGCATAAAATTGGATATGGATTTTCTTGTAATTTTTACCCATACCAATATTTTTATCGAAAACGGAATACTACTATATCTAGTGCCTCAGACACATATTAACATATTCTAAAAATTTTCGCTTATGCCATATAAATTTAAGGAAGTAACCAATGTTGTCCTAACCTGGCATGTCATATTTATTTAGGTTCGATATGGAATGGATGATATTGGCTCATTCCTTTTGGAAACTATTCAATAGAGGGTTAACAATTTGAATATTCATAACAGATGTCGAAATATATTTAAATAATCGAACATCGGTTGGGGGTATACTTCTGTCGCCAAAACCGACACATACTTGTTTTTATTTTATTTATGCATGCATTTTTTTATTGCTTTTATATATTTTCGCAATTTTTTCTTTCTCAAATACCACTCTTAGTAAATATTTCAGCCACAACATTAAGTATAAATTCATAGAGAGAATCTGCAAATATTATTCATATGTCACCTAGACAGAGTATTAATACATTTATCAAATCCAAATCCATTTAATAAATAACACAAAATCCATTAAATAAATAACACATCACCACAAAATTTATCAGATTCACCAATACAAAAAATTAAACCAAAACTTTTCTCGCATTTGTTGCCATTTGCATATAAGAATTCATTACAATACATTGATAGATTCTTCATTTGACATTTGTTGCTATAATTGACATCGAAATGTCATGTATCATTTGTTATCACAAGAACTTCATCAATTACACTTTATTGGCTTGACAAAAAACCAATTGGAAGCCAAACCACAGTATTGCATACAATACATAATATATAAATTGAGAAATAAAGGAATATGCATTTTTTTCAATTCCTTATTTGAAATATCGGACTCTAAAGTATAAAAATCCTAATTACAATATTTTGATGCTAGGAGAGTGTGTGGACTTTGCTTTTTTCTGATGTAGATAATTTTAGTTTTTCGGATTTTGGGGTTTTATTGGAAACATCAAACCAGCGTTTAGAAGTTTCTTGGAAGAAAACCAAGAAAATACTTTTAAATTATCTACACAATTTCACATTTTCGTATGTTCCCATTAACTATTTTCATACCCTCCATCTTGGAAATATAAATTAAGAGCAGTAAAGGAGTCTTAAAATCAGGCCGTGCCGACTTTACGATACCCTAAACGCCTTTGCATATTTAGAAGAGCTTCATGTAACAAATAAAAAATATAAACGTAAAAAAGCAGCTAAGTTCGGCCGGGCCGAACTTTTCATACCCTCCACCATTTGGAAAAAACTTGAAAAATTAAAAAAAAAATCCGGTAGATAATGCCGCTCAAGTGAAAACCGTTATTTGGGGCCATACGAAGACATTGTCCCTGCATAAGTAATTTCTGTCATAGGCTGTAATAACTTTTGCGAACTTTTTATACGAAATTTGAAGCAATTCCGCCGAATAATGTCGCAAAAGATCATGAAAATACCGATAATCTGGGGGTATCGCTATATAGGCGCTATACTTAAACGTGGAACTTTTTAGAGAACTCTCTTCTAGGGGTAAAGTTATCAGAAAGATCACCTTGTGTGGATTTTAAGACAATTCCTTTAAAAACAAATTGACTCTTATCATCAATATACCGAATATCGAGGGGGTACCGTTATATGGAGGCTATACGATATCGTGGGCCTATAAAGACAATCCTCTTTCAGGCGTACTCACAAAGAACTCCTTGTGAAGAATTTCAGACAATTCCATACAAAAATTTGGCTAAAATCATCAAAATGCTGAATATCGGGGGGTACCGTTATATGGGGGTTATACGATATCGTGAACCTGTGTAGACAATTCTCTTTCTCACAAGGAACTGCTTGTGTGGAATTTAAGACAATTCCATTGAAAATGTGGCTAAAATCATCAAAATATCGAATATACTTTGTTGGGTCTAAAATTATTATTTCAATGGGTTACAAACGGAATGACGAACTTTATACTATGTATGGTGGAGGCTATAAAAATGTAACAAATCGGATGAACAATATACATGGGAGCTATAGATATATCTGAACCGATTTCGGTAATTTGGCATACTTATTTCTAGGCTTAATTCGGTGGTATATGCAAAATTCCAAACTATTTGGGCTGATATTACAGTTTTAGAGCCCAATAAAAGGTAAATCGGACGAAGATATATATGGAAGCTACATCTAAATTATGACCTATTATCTTCAATTTCAATAGGGTTCGTCCTTGGGTCAAACAAATGACTTGTGCAAAACTTCATCTGCAGCGGGCAATAAATTCGACCTGCACTTTGATTACAAAAATACATTGACAGACGGACGGACGGATATGCATAAATCGACTCAGAATGTGATTCTATGCAGATCATCAAAAGGAACTATGGGTCTATCTCGTTTCTTTTTGGCTGTTACAAACAAATGCACAAAGACATAATACCAAGACCACCTTGTGGTGTAGGGTATAAAAATCATAACGTAAGTCGAAATATATTAAATAAATATATACCGAACATTAGCTGAATATTAGCCTAAATATTTTCGAAAAAAATGGTCATTAAACAGTGACTGGTTGTGGGTGCAGTATTTGAAAGTTTTTTGAAAAAATATCCCCCTAGTATCGCAACTGAGACTTTATTTGTTTTGCAAAAATATTCCCCAGATTCCAAGGAATCTCAATGTAAATATTTTCAAAATTTTTAAATTGGACAGAACTTTTCCGCCCTTTTTTGATTACCTTTTGAGGTTACATGAGGTTACATGTGTCGCCGTTACATGTGTCTCATATATATATTTAATAAATTAAAAATTATGTAAAATCTCATCTAACCCAACAAATGGACGAGTGTAGTTCAAGTTTAGGGCTGGGCAGAAACTTACCAATTTGGTCATCGGACAATATTTAGCGGTTGAAATAAAACATAACATTTATGTAAAACAAGAAAAAAAGCTGTAAGTTCGGCCGGTCCGAACATTGAATACCCTCCACCATTTGGAACGAATTTGGCAATTCCCAAAAACAATAAAATCCGTTAAAAATTCTATTAAATCTTAAAAATACCGAATGTAGCTGTTATATTAGGGTCTGTACGACGACGCGAACCTGCATAGGTAACATTTGTCATAAGCCATTAAAATATTCAAATACGAATCTTAACAAAAAAATCGGTAATAATGTAGCTAAAATCGTCAAATTACATGATATCGGGAGGTACCGTTATATGGGGGCTATACGAAGACGTAGACCAGCACAGACAACTTTTTGTCTTAGGCTTTAGTATCCATTACGAACTTCAACACCGTTTGTGGAAATCACTCTAGCTTCCGTACGAAATAGTGGGTTGATAAAATTTTACTCAAATGTTTATTAGGTCTACAGGACTTTTGGTATTGAAAATGGGTCGTATAGGTTCCCCATATAATGGTATCGGTACTTTGGTGATTTAAGCGACATTATTCAGTTGAAATGTTTCAAATTGGGTAATTGAAGTTCGTAATGGATATTACAGCCTAAGACAAAAAATTGCCTGTGCAGTTCCACGCCTTCTTATAGGGCCCATATAACGTCACCTCCCGATATTCGGTATTTTTATAATTTTAGCGACATTATTCACCGGAATTGTTTCATATTCGGTATTTGGAGTTCTTAATGGATACTAGCCCCCATATAATAGTACCTCCCAATATTCGGTATTTTGATGATTTTAGCGACATTATTTACCGAAATCATTTCAAATTAGGTATTTAAAGATCGTAATGGATACTACAGCTTTTTGCAGAAAATTGTCTTTGCAGGTCCAGGTTTTGGTGCAACCTTCATATATTAGTACTTCGCTATATTCGGTATTTTAATGATTTTAGCTACATTATTCTCCGATTTTTTTTTTAAGTTTCGAATTTGAATTTTGTAATGGCTTATAACAAAAGTTGCCTATGCAGGTCTACGTCGTCGTAAAGTCCCTAATATAATGGCTACATTCGGAATTTTGTAGTGTTGTAAGGTATCACATGGTCGGGCCCTCACGTCTACAGCCTTTGTTAACATTCTTTCCTAATATTGTTGGTTTTTTTAATTAAAAAAAAAAAATAAAATATTGTCTCAAAGTGTTTCAAAAAAGTTTAGAAGTTTAAAAAGGTTAAATGTCATCAAAAGTTTTTGCATTTAAACTTTGTTTTCTTAATTTTTAAAATGTTAAACATAATTAGGTGTGTTTACGAATGAAAACCTTAAATATTCATGCTCATGAATATATGTATGTACATATTAATAGATATTCTTTATTACAATACACCTTTCTTAAATTGAACATCTGCTTGAATTCTCGTAACATAACAGGCGACAGAACAAGTCTGACAGTTGTAATTGCTAAGCGTTTTCCCCAAACGCTTTGTTTATTTTGTATTTGCCTTTTGGACATGTGCCGTAAATGTGACGCCAACAACGGTAAATATAATAAACTTAATTTGTTCACGGTTGACAGTAAATGTGGTTTTATGCCACAAATGTAATGCGTTTATAAATATCTGGTGTGGGTGCGTTTTTGCGCTGAAAGCTGGAACAAATGTAATAGTTGCGGTAGATGAAACGTCATGCAAACTTAATTATTTTTCTGACATAATAGTTGGGAGTTAAGAAGTTGTATCTTAAGGTATATAATGTAATTAGAATGTAACGGTGAGAAATGCTATTTGAAATTTGATCCCTGAAGCGGAAGTTACGTTTAAAGGCAGAGAAAAAATAGAAGAAAAACACAAAAAACATATATATCAACCCGTGTTACTTATGCTTTAAGTATATATTTAGCTGCAAATGACACGGGTAAATTTTACCGAATTTGAAATAATATTTATACCCTACAACACTATGTGTTGGGGGTATTATAAGTTTTAATTGGGCCAAAAATTATGTCACACCTCGAAATATTGGTTTCCCACATAGGAAAGTATAAATGGATCTTCCAATCTCGCCGAGCTGAGTCGATCTAGCTATGTATTTCCGTCCGTCCGTAGGTCCGTCTGTCCATGTTAATTTGTAATCACTCTACAGGTCGCAATTATGGTCCGATCTTCATGAAATTTAGAATGGAGGTGGGGTTAAGGTCAGAATAGAACCCTATTTCTTTTGGAGATGATCGCATAATATTTAAGAGTTGAAATGGACAAAAAACTGAAAAATTTCCTGATTTTGCAGTTCTTTTTAGGTCACAATTATAGACCAATCGACGCGAAAGTTAGCATGGGGCTAGAGCTTTGGACTGGGCAGATGCTTTCCAATTTTGATGGTCATCGGGTAATATTTAGTGGGTGAAATAGGCCACAACATTTGTGTTAAATAAAAGTCAAATTTTCCATTAAACCGCGAATATTTAGATGCCGATAGTAAATATATTGGTTATATATAGCGAAATATATGCAACGTGTATATACAAAGGAATGGGATGTTAGCTAGAATGCTTATATCTACCGAATGGCTGGACCGATTTTGACAAATTTTGTCAATTCAGACATTTTGACAATTTTGACATAAAAGTACAAAATCTAAAAAAAACGCAGAAAAATATTCCAATGATGATAATATAGATTTTGTAGAATTTTGTGACATTATTTTATTTTTTCATATTTTTTATCGCATGCGATTTTTTCAATTTGACTTATAATATTTTGAATAATTTTTCACTTTACAACACAAGTTGGGAATATTATATAAGAATTGCAAATATCGTCCGATCCTCACGAACATTTTCACAAGGGTAGGGTTGGGCTCAGAAGGGCTAGGCCTATTGTTTTCAAAGATGTCCACAATATATTAGGGGTTGAAATGGACCAACAACTAAAATTTTTCCTGATTTTGAAGCCGTTATAAAGGTCACAAATGGAATCCAAAGGACACGAAATCTCGCATAAGGTTAGAGTTTAGGACAGCGGGTAGAACGGACCACTAATTTTGTGTGATAAAAATGCCATTATTACTTACAGGCGATATCCGAAATACACAAAAGGCGAACTTCTGGCTTTTTTATGCTGATTTCGTTGACGAATATAGCCAAATATCGTAGACAAGCAAATCGTATAGATGAGTCTCAATTTGGAGATAAAGAGGGGCCTCTTGCTTTTGGAGATGATCGCAAAATATTAAGGGGTTCAAATGAACCAAAAACAGAAAAAAATTCCTGATCACACAATTGAAGACAATCGACAAGCCTGAGAAGAGAGTTAGGACATCGAAGAATTCTAGCATTTTTGATGACCATTGGATTATATTTAGCTTCAAGTGGACCACACAACTAAAAGCAAGACGGAGTGCGTAAATATTGGATAAATGTCCCCGGTGACACAATTTCAAAAGCGAAATCTTCCAAAATGGATTTGGATATGAGGGGGTTGCTAAGATATTGTAGTGTTGTAGGGTATCACATGGTCGGCCCCGCACGACCATAGCCTTTTCTTACTTGTTTTTCATATAAAGCCTAAAAATTCTTATCCAAAAATTTAAAAAAGGAATTTCAAAAATTCACAACGTATTTCCAGTATATAAGTGCCATTTAATTTTTTAGACAACCTGAAGGTTTCAATTATGTAAAAGACTTCAAACGGTGCTTAGAATTATGTTCATATCATTTGTACCTGTTTTCAATTAACGAAACAAATTTGAAAAGTTAAACACACTTTTACTCAAGGACACACATGAAATGAATAGGCCTTTTCATACCCTCCACCATATTATGGTGGGTATATTAAATTTGTCATGCAGTTTGTGAAACCACGAAATAAACATATTGAACCTTTAAAGGTATATATTCCTGATCAGCATAAACTCGATATGGGCTAAGCTCCAGGATTTTTGGTTTTGATAAAGGGCTATATAATTTCGCGTTTGCTATAGCACCCATATAAAAGTTCCGACAGATTTAAGGTTTTTTTGGGCCTTAACCCTCAGACATATGACTAGAGAGAAGACGTACCTCATTGAATTAACAGTTTTAGACCTTAGGTCTCTTTGGACCAAATCCATTTCAGGACATTCGAAGTCGATTTAGTGGCGTCAGTTTATCTGTCTGTGTATCTGACTGGTTGGTACGCACGATAACACTCGAAGGGAGTACACGATTTGACCCAAACTTGGTAATATTATTGTCAACCATAAATCGAGTTCAAAGATGGGCAATGTCGGTCCACTCCTTCTAGTAACTCCCACAAAATTTTCAAAAAAAAAAAAAAGAAAACAATAAATACATAAATAATTTACCGCATAGAACACAAAAGGATCATATAATTTTGTGTAAACTTCACAAATCCGAATGTTTGTAACAGTGCTATGTCAGATGTGAAGATGCACAATCTCCACCACAGGAGTCAACATTTTGAGTAGTTATATCACTCAAAATTTGCGAAATAAATTTCCTTCAAATTGTGCACATTCCCATATTTTTGATAACAAAAGATCTAGTGTGAGGATGGAAATTGTCCGACCACTCCTCCACCACAAGATGACAAAATTTTGAATATATATCTGTCATAAAATGCCAAATAAGTACCCATTTATCTTTCTTTTGAGCTCTTCTATAGAGTAGAGGAGCTCTTAGGGCTCTTTTATAAAATAGAGGAGCCCTTAGGGCTCTTCTATAGAACAGAGCAGGCCTTAGGGCTCTTCTATAGAATAGAGGAGCCCTTAGGGCTCTTCTATAGAATAGAGGAGCCCTTAGGGCTCTTCTATAGAATAGAGGAGCCCTTAGGGCCCATCTATAGAATAGAGGAGCCCTTAGGGCCCATCTACAGAAAAGAGGAGCCCTCTAGAGAATAGAGGAGCCCCTACGGCTCATTTATAGAATAAAGGAACCCTTAGGGCTCATCTAAAGAATAGAGTATCCCTTAGGGCTCATCTAAAGAATAAAGTATCCCTTAGGGCTCATCTATTAAAACGTGGAGCCCTTAGGGCCCTTCTATAAAATAGAGGAGGCCTTCGGGCTCTTCTATAGAATAGAGGAGCCCTTTGGGCTCTTCTATACAATAGAGGAGCTCTTAGGATGGAACAGCTCAGTTTGAGTTCCCAGCATGCAGGAAATATCGTTGCATATTTATTTACCACATATTGGTACCTACAAATATTCGGTGTTTTTCCGATTTTGCAATTTGCAGTTCGCAACGGGCCTCTTTAGTAGATAATTGACAATACAGGCCCTATGCTCTCATATAGCTTTCATATAACGAGATATATACAATAACTTTAGGGACATTTTTTCCAACGATTTTTTACTTTTTTATAATTTCTTTGAAATGGTGGAAGGTGTTAAATGTTCGGTACGCTCGAACTTAGCTGCTCTTCACTTGTTTATTTTTTGTTAACTTATGCCATCTTTCA
Organism: Musca domestica; assembly: GCF_030504385.1. Lineage (NCBI taxonomy): Eukaryota > Metazoa > Arthropoda > Insecta > Diptera > Muscidae > Musca > Musca domestica. The sequence continues at coordinate 18,577,971 of NW_026712249.1, forward strand.
AGCATTTTGTGAGAATACTTTACGGAGTTTTATGTTTTCAAATTTAATTAAGGTAATTACAAGAACTTTTAAGACATGGTATAATGAAAATTTGTTGGGTAAACACAAGCATAAAAGACATGTAATTTTAACCAGATGGTGGTAAGCCAAACAGATATGATTCGGCAATAATTTAACTTTATAACCTTCAAATAAACATAAAAAGAAATGGATTTATAAATTTGTTAGTTAAATAATAAACATTATACATTGCAATTAACATACAGGCAAATACAAAAATGATATTTGTATATTATATTACCTAAATGGAAACTCTCCAAAGGGAAAATATGTAAGACCATTGGTTTATTGCACAAAAATGCAGCAAGAAGCAAGCGGATGGTGTGCATAACTAGACTCTCCAACCAAATCTATTGTTGTAAACAAATGGTAATAGTTTTGTTTGCTGTTACCTATTATATTATTCCCAAAAGTTTGTAACACCCTGCTTTTAAGCCAAGCGGAAGTGTAAATTCAACCCACAAACAAATAGTCTCAAAGGTAAGTTTTCTCAAAGATATTTTACCTATGCAGGATACAAAGAACAAACAATAGAATTTTAAAAAGAATATTTGTTACCGGAAAGTACAAACAAAACTTTATGAATAAACATTCCAGTGGATAAACAAAAAAACACAAATCTATGAGTTGTGGATTTTGTGCAAACTCAGCATTTTATTGAAATTCTATGGAATCCAATGAAAGTGGATTGAAAGCAAACTAGTAGTTCGTTCTTATTTTATTTCTAGAAAAATTCATATTTTGTAACAATATCAGAGTAGAACACAGAATAAAAGGAAAAAAATTGAAAGAAAACTGTCAAAGGGATTACTAAGAGGATTGGACTGGAATAGCCATCATTTTGAATTTACAGTAAAATTATTTGTATTTTATTTGTATTTAGTTTAAGTAAGCCACTGGACAAAAAAAAAATCCAACCATTATAAAAACTCATTTAAAGATAAAAACAAGCAAAACGGAATTTAGTTCGACCGGAACTTTTTATGCCCTACACTTTTAAATTTTGAAAAAAATCGATTGACTTAATTTTTTGTGAAAAAGCACTATCCGTTAAAATTCGAAACACAATCTTAAAGTCCATTCAGTTGAAAAATGTAGATTGGGCCATCAAAATATCTATGTTAAGAGTATCCTTTTCCAAAACTTAGAACTATATTGAACAATTCTTGCGACGATTTTTTCTATTCATTACCACGTCTCTCAAACTACGATAAATTTTTGATGTCTACTGTTCAAAGAATAAGTGCCGTGTAAAATGACTTAAAAAATACACAAAAAAGCTGTAAGTTCGGAAAGGCCGAACTTTGAATACAATCCACCATTTGGAAAAAAATTGGTGATTTTCAAAAATAAAAAAAAACAAGTAAGCAAAGGCTACACTCGACCGGGGCCGACCGTTGAATACCCTACAACACTATAATAAACGATACAGTTTATATAGGCGAGATACTCGAAAGAATGCCACAAGATATTGTGACAAATAATAAAAGAAAACCATCGGGTTCCGTTCTCTAATTTTCGAATAATAGCAACTTAAACTAATTTGCTCATTTCCAATTTATTGACAGATGTTGCACGTAAATGGCCTTCCTAGATCTGGAACCAATATTTCCCAAAGACCTATAATCTCTCAGAAGTGGCAAAAGATTAACATTTATTATTGGTTTTTGACTGAAACGCATCTATATGAGATACAGACATTTGACTATATTCTTCCACGAAATCAGCGTTAACGAAATAGTCAGAAGTGAATTCTACAAAGAGTCACTGGAAAGGACATTTTCGTATTTTGTCTACAAAAGTTGGCAAACTATTTCGCACATTGAATATTTTTGGATGGCCATCCAAAACTGCTTGGCTTTTGTAATGTCCGGTAACCCCCATTCAAATATGCGTGAGGATCGGCGATAATTACGACCTGCTGAAAATTTTGCAGTTTTTTGGTCCATTTCAACCCCTAAATATACGGCGATCATATCCAAAAAGAGTAGGCTTCTATTCTGACCCTCATCTTAACTTCATGCAAAATTTCGTAGGGATCGGGCCATAAATGCGATCTGTATATGATATCCTGATATCCTAACTACTTAGTTTTGTTAGCTGTAGAAATATTACCAAATGTTTAATTCAAAATGAAAATATGCCAAAAATATGACAAAATTGAAAAAATATGAGAAAATGTTACAAAATCAATATTTTCATCTTTAGAGAGATATTTTTATGCGATTTTTTTAGACGTTTTTTCTTTCCTGCCAAGAGGCCATTCTGAATTAATGAGAACTGTCGAAATCAGTTCAGCCGTTCTCGAAATATAAGAGATCTTTCAAGCATATCTTCTTTAATAGACATATATATCGCACATATTTTGCTAAATATCCGATTTGTTTGATGTTAACATCAATGTAAAGGTCAGAATTAACCTTGTCATGGCTTTGTTATTTCGCCGGGATTTAAAATTTCTGCGGTTTAATGAAAAATTTTGAATTTTTTCAACACAAAAGATAAGGTCTGTTTTACCCGCTAAATATTATCCGATGACCACCCAAATTGGTAGGCTTCTTCCCCGCCCTAAACTCTAGCTACATGCGAAATTCCGCGTCGATTGGTCTATAATTGCGACCTGTATAGCTACTGCAAAATCCTACATTTTTTCAGTATTTGGTCCATTTCAACCCCTAAACATTTTGTCATAAGCCATTACAATACTTAAATGCAATACTTGAAAAAGTCGGTAAATAATGTAGCTAAAATCGTCAATATAGGGAGGTACTATTATAAGGATTCTATACCAAAATGTGAACTTGCACAGGTTGCCTTAGGCCGCAGTATCCATTACGAACTTTAAATATCAAATTTGAAACAATTCCCGTGAATAATGTCGCCAAAATCATTAAAATACCGAATATACGAAGACGTGAACAATTTTAATTTACCGAATATACGAAGACAGACAATTTTCTGTCTTGGCTGTAGCATCCATTTTGAACTTCAAATATCAAATTTGAGACAATTCCGGCAAATACTGTAACTAATATCATCAAAACACCGAATATCGGGAAGTACCGTCATATGGGAGCTATACCAAAACGTGGACCTATACAACATTTTTACCCTTTGTGGGGCAGGTGCCAGACCATATATATTCCATTTTCACACCAGATCTCGTGTTAATAGAAATATTAAGATATGCCGAGTTTGAAACGGCTTGGATGGTCATTTGAAGATTCTTTCTTCTTCTGTGGGGTTTTTTGTTGTTAAAATTGTTACCCTTTTTGTGGGAGAGGCCCTATATTGCCCTACACCGGACTCGATATTTTTTTTACAATACTATTACCAAATCAGAAAATCCCTTCGTCCCAAAACAGACGGGCGGACACCTCTACATCGACGCCAAATGTTCTGAAACGAATTTCGTCCAAAGAAACCTAGGGTCTAAAAAAGTTATTTCGGTGAGGCATATTTTGGATCTTACGGAAATTCCACTGTACTATGATAAATATTTAGATCTCTTACCTACCAAGAGTAAAATTTCTAAAAAGACTTTGCTTAGAAGACCTCTTTTCAGCAAGAAGAAAGATAAAAATGGAATGGAAAAAGCATTTTTTTGGTTTTCAACATTCATCTCGATTTTTTCGAGAAGGAAATATTACCAATCACACCGTTTTGGTCACATGTAGTCCATGTAAAAAAACCGCATAATACGTTCTACATTGTGTATTCTAAATATAATATAAAAACTATTTAAATCCGATTTACAAGAAAGGTTGAACATTAACAATGAAGGGTTAAAAACCAATTCTATTTCAACAGGAAAAATATGTGTTCATTGTGAATATCTATCCAATTCCTTAGAAAAGGCAAATCTTTCAATTTGAACAAAATAAGGAAAAACCTAAACACTTAAATGTACTGGCATTTCCAAAGAAAAATTATGGTTAAAGGGAAAGCATGCATTTGTGTTTTAATATTTTATTCAAAGGATTCAAGGATTATAAGGGTGAATTCCTTGAAAATAATAATGCTTGAAAATTGGTGGGCTAAAATTAAAATTGAAAAGCCTGTTAAATTCATAGGAAACTTGAAAAACAAGACAAGCATTTAATGGATATTTAAAGAGTTGGCACAGAGATATCGGCTATTACAGAACAGCTTGGGTGGCAATTGTTGGCATGTAAAGTAGTTTACTTTTAATAAAGCAAACTCTTTCGGAACCTCCCCCAAAGGATTAAAAACTTGAATAATCAAAACGCAAGTCAATATATACAGGGTGAGATGAAAAAAATGCAACCAATTTCAGAGTTGTCATTTCTAAGCCACTCGTGCGACAGCTGTTAAAATTATTCCAGTGACAGCTCATAATATTGTTTACAAGCGTACAAAAGCATTTTGGTGAGAATTTTCCAGAAAAAAAGCTATTCGTGATGGAATTCAAGCGTGATAGTGTGATTTCTTTATATTTGGCTGGAAAACAACAAGTGGCTATCGTTAGAACACTCCACCATTTAAATGTGAATAAATCTGTTGTGTCTCGTACCATCGCTCGTTACCGCTCGTTATTGGTAGCGAAGCCGGACGTCAAGGAAGTGGATGGAAGAAAATAGCAACATCAGCAGAAAAAGTTCGAAAAGTAAAGAAGCGACTTGATCGAAACCCGCGTCGCAGTGGTCGAAAAATGGCTTGTGAGCGGAATATATCGCAATATTCCATTCGGCAAATATTGAAAAATGAGCTCGGGGTAAAGACATTGAAATCAAAAAAGTGCAAAAACTTACACCGCAATTGAAAGAAAATAGACTCAAAAGAGCTAAAGTGTTGCTTCGCTTGGCCGAAAGTGGTGAACTGCCAAATTTGGTTTTCTTCGATGAGAAAACATTCGTGATCCTTCAGTTTGTAAACAAACAAAATTATCGTGTTTACTTGCCAAAGAGGCCAGCTGAAATGTGAACCATCGGTTGGCCTCAAGACCTCAAGCGCCGGCCATGGTAATGGTGTGAGCCGCCATAACAGGCGATGGTCGCTCTACGCTCGAATTAATCAACAGTGGCATCAGAATAAATGCCAAAAATTATTGCCAAAATATTCTGGAAGGTGTATTAAAGCCTTGGGCACGCAAACATTTTGGTCGCAGACCTTGGATATTCCAAGCCTTGGCCACGCAAACATTTTGGCCGCAGACATTGGATGTTCCAACTATTCCTAGCGCCCAATGGCCACCAAAGTCTCCGGATACCAATCCGGACTATTGTGTCTGGAGTATTTTTAAAAGCAAGATTGGCACTAAAAAATACCAAAGTGTCGATCACCTCAAGCAGGCGCTTCGCCGGGTATGGGCCAAAATACCGCAGAGCAACATTCGGGCAGCGTGTGACGGTTTCATTGGCCGTTTGAAGGTCATAATTCGTGCCAAAGGTGATCAATTCGAACAAATCTAAACTTATTCTAAAATTTGATGGTATTTCCGACATTATTTGCTTTCTTTCAGTAAAATTAAAAAATGTAAAAATGATGGCTTTTGACTTTGCTACAGTTTTTTTATCTCACCCTGTATAAGTAACGAATCACGAATTGACTGAGACTAAGCATCTGTCGGCAAAACCGACAAAATAGAACGAATACCGAATTTTTCTCTTCAACGAACTTTGTTTTGCGTTCGTCATTGTGTGGTACCCATCCGAAAACCATGAGGCCCAATTGTTGATTTTCTTTTTTCTTCATAAAATCAGAATTTCCAAGTAATTGATTGCCCATATTTAAAATAGAAAATTTATGCAGCAAAAAATACAATGTCCAACCAAAAAAATTATGCATCTAACAAACGATTTGTGTCAAATGCTCAGTTTAGCCCGAGATTTTCATTTGTTGCCATTTTGACTCTCCAATGTATCACTGTGGTCATAGTCGGTTCGTTTTCTTTTTTTTGTCTCATGTCAATTGAAATGTTGGAAAAATGACCAACATCAACAATCGATTTAATGGCAGAATGAATGTCATTCTCTAGTAAATGTAGGAGGTTACACTGACACTCCGTAATGGTTGTCCAGACATCAGATAGCACATTTGTCGAACAAATTTCTTATCTGGGGAGCCATTAAAATTTGAAATATACATAGAGAGTGTCAAGATAATGGTGGCGTTTGCTACTGGACAATTTTTGCAATGTTCGCAATAAATCTATTCAATTGTTAAAATATTTGAATTCGGACTGGTAGTTATATGTGTATTACACACACACAAAATGTGTACGGAAATATTGTGTTGGCCTTTTTGAGACATGAAAAATCTGAAAATGGATATAATGGGACTGGGATAAAAACTTTTGAGAATAAGTTCCCATTAGACATTAAAGGGTGTATCAACGGGTAGCATGAATTAAGGCACGAAAAGTGTAATATTAAAATGTTTTTTACCCTACACCATACATATTAAGTTTGTCATTAAATTTTGTAACTCCTTGGAAAAAAGGATTTTAGACTGGCCGTATCCGTCCGTCTATGGAAATCAGTCTAGGTAGATTAAATTTCACTGACATTTATTTAAGATCTGTAAAATTTTTGGAATTGAAAATGGGTCATATAGGTCCGCGTTTTGGACCTATTTATCACAGTTTTAAACCGTATTGACAGTATTTTTTTTTGTTTCGGGTTAGAAATAAAGATAAAGACGCCATATAAGTATACCTCACATTCGGTATGTCATACTTCATCGGATTGGTTTGAAATTCGGTTTTTGAAGTTCGTAATGATTTTACCAACAATATTCACCTGATTTTTTATTAGCTGGTATTTGGTGTGGACAATGGGTACTATATTCTCTGTACAAAATTATCTATATCGGCCAATTTTTCGTATGGCCCCCATATAGAGAGTGAGATAAACAAACTGCAATAAAGTTAAACGCCATAATTTTTACATTTTTTAAATTTTATTGAATGAAAGCAAAAAATGCCGGAAATAGCATCAATTTGTTCAAATTGGTCATCTTTGGTCAGGGTGAGATGAAAAAATTGCAACCAACTTCAGACAGCTGTCAAGTCTAAGCCACTCGTCCTACAGCTGTTAAAATTATTTCAGCGACAGCTCATTATATTGTTTACAAGCGTACAAAAGCATTTTGGTGAGAATTTTGCAGAAAAAAAGTTATTCGTCATGGAATTCAAGCGTGATAGTGTGATTTCTTTTTATTTGGCTGGAAAACCAAAAGTGACTATCGTTAGAGCACTCCAGCATTTAAGTGTGAATAAATCTTTTGTGTCTCGTACCATCGATCGTTAACGTGATAACGGTAGCGTAGTCCGACAAGGAAGTCAAGCAAGTGGACGGAAGAAAACAGCATCAGCAGAAATGGTTCGAAAAGTAAAGAAGCGACTTGATCGAAACCCGCGTCGCAATGGCCAAAAAATAAACTGAACATATCGCAATATTCCATTCGGCAAATGTTAAAAAATGAGCTCAGGGTAAAGCCATTGAAATTTCAAAATTGCAGGAACTTACACCGCAACAGAAAGAAAATAGTCTCCAAGGAGCTAAAGAGTTGCTTCGCTTGGCCGAAATTGGTGAACTGCCGAATATGGTTTTCTCCGATGAGAAAACATTCGTTGTCCAGCAGTTTGTAAACAAACAAAATGATCGTGTTTACTTGCGAAAGAGGTCAGCTGAAAATGTGCACCTTCAGTTGGCCACCAGAACTCAAGCGTCGGCCATAGTGATGCAGACGATGGCGTTTGACTTTGTTGCAGTTTTTTCAATCTGAAGAAGCTGGTTTTTGGTGATGACAATAGGCCGTCTCTAGCATATAATTGGCATACGTTTTCGTGCACATATATAACAGGTCCACGTTTTGTGTGGCCTCTATGTGCACTACCCGATATTGGGTATTTCCATAATTATACCCTACAACACTATGTGTTGTAACACCTCGAAATATTGGTTTCCCATATAGGAAAGTATATATGGATCTTCCTAGCTCGCCGAGCTGAGTCGATCTAGCTATGTATGTCCGTCCGTCTGTCTGTCCGTCTGTCCATGTTAATTTGTAATCACTCTACAGGTCGCAATTATGGCCCTATCTTCACGAAATTTAAAATGTAGGTGGGGTTAATGTCAGAATAGAACCCTATTTCTTTTGGAGATGATCGCCAAATGTTTAGGGGTTAAAATGGACCAAATACTGAAAAAATTTCGGATTTTGCAGTAGCTATACAGATCGCAATTATAGACCAATCGACGCGGAATTGCGCATGTAGCTAGAGTTTGGGGCGGGGAAGAAGCTTACCAATTTGGGTGGATATCGGATTATATTTAGCGGGTAAAATAGACCATATCTTTTGTATTGAAAAAATTCGAAATTTTTCATTAAACCGTGAATTTTTTAAATCCCGGAGAAATCACAAAGCCATGACAGGGTTACTTCTGATCTTTACATTGATGTTAACATCCAACAAATCGGATATATAGCAAAATATGTGCGATATATGTGTCTATCAAAGAAGATATGCTTGAAAGATCTCTTATATGTTGAGAACGGCTGAACTGATTTCGACAGTTCTCATTAATTCAGAATGGCCTCTTAGCAGGAAAGAAAAAACCTCTAAAAAATCGCATAAAAGTATCTCTCTAAAGATATAAATATTGATTTGGTAAAATTTTCTCATATTTTTTCAATTTTGTCATATTTTTGGCATATTTTCATTTTGAATTAAACATTTGGAAATATTTCTACAGCTAACAAAACTAAGTAGTTAGGATATCAGGATATCATATACAGATCGCATTTATGGCCCGATCCTTACGAAATTTTGCATGGGGATAAGATGGGGGTCAGAATAGAAGCCTACTCTTTTTGGAGATGATCGCCATATATTTAGGGGTTGAAATGGACCAAAAAACTGCCAAATTGTCAGCAGGTCGTATTTATCGAATGAATGGGGTTACCGGAAATTGCAAAAGCCTAGCAGTTTTGGATGGCAATCCAAAAATATTCAATGTGTGAAATAGTTTGCCAACTTTTGTAGACAAAATACGAAAATGTCCATTACAGTGACTTCTTGGAGAATTCACAAATACAGGAAAGACGCACTTCTGACTATTTCGTTAACGCTGATTTAGTTGAAGAATATAGTCAATTTTCTGTCATAGGCCATTTCGAACTTCAAATACTATATTTGAAACAATTCCGGAGAATAATGTAGCTAAAATCAACAAAGTACCGAATATCGGGAGGTACCGTTATATGGGGCCTATACGAAGATGTAGACCTGAACGGACAATTTTCTATGGCAGGCTGTAGTATCCATTACGAACTTCAAATACCAAATTTGAAACAATTCCGGTGCAAAATGTTGCTAATATCATTAAAATATCGAATATTGGGAGATACCGTTATATGGGGTCTATACGAAGATATGGACCTTCACATACAATCTCCTGTCATAGGCTGTAGCATCCCTTTCGAACTTCAAATACCAAATTTGAAACAATTCCAATGAATATAGTCGCTAAAATCAATAAAATCGGACAGACGGACGGAAATCGCTAAATCGACATAGAATTTTTTGCTGATCAAGAATATATGATTTGTTGGGTCTAAAAAGTATATTTCTTATTTCCATACTATGGTGGAGGGTATAATAAATACATAGTGGGAAAAAAGGTAAATGGCGTAGAAGTTTCGGCGTCCCATTATTTTTGGCATGATGATGGCGATAAGTGTTATTTTAAGAATAATAATGTAAATGGATAATAGTACAAACTTATATTATGGAGTAAGCATAAGCATGTATGTATACGCACTTACGTTTTGAGCCACCTTCAAACTATTTGAATTTGTTTTGCTACAAATTTTTCCCCTCCACCTCTCATAACTTCACAAAATTTGGTTTCATTTATTTTGCATGCACAAATTGTTTGAATAGAGTTTTCAATATTTCAACAATCCAACACAAACATATTTTCAGAACGTTGCAAGCTCAGCATATATTCCTATTCAAATGATATTGAAATAAAATGTTGCCATAAAGATATTTTAAAACCAAAATGCAATAAAAATATTTTTGCTATTTTCCCAAATGATAAACATACAATGCTTACCGTTCTGAGGCTGGAAAAACTTAGTTCTAAACATCTGTGGTATCTCTGTTGTGGGCCATGTTCCCGGAAATGCTGCAAAGAGCACAACCATTAAATACAATTCGAATAAAAACATGAAATAACCAAAGCAACACATGTTTTAAATAAAAACGAAAAAAGAATTGTATACCACTGCGAACTGACACCAAATATATGCGTGCTACTGGCATATCTGCAGTGAAGCAGCAATCCTTTGGCGTACTTATGCAAATGAGCAAAATATCATGTTGGTAGTTTACCAAACCAAATAATGTGAACATTCATTTCACTAAGGAGGTACATCACAAAAATATCAGTTTTGTTTGCGAAGCATGTCAAGAATCACATTGTGAATCACAAAATTGTGTTTAGCCAACAGCTGGTTAGCTTCCAGCTGGATGAAATATAATTCTGTACTATTTGCATTCGCAAACAACAAAATAATATCCTTGAAATGGGACATTAGGCCATTTTTGATAAGTTAAAATATGATGAGATATGTTGATGCTATTACCTTAAATAAAGGCGATTCGAAGCTGAGTATGTTTTAAATACAAAAATGTTGCGCCGAAAGAAAGTGTTAAATTGTTTCCTACCCTCAATATGTTGGCTATTAGACAATGAAATTATAAGATTTTTTTAATAATAAACATATTTTTATACTCTCCACTATAGTATGGAGGGTATATTAAGTTCGTCATACCGTTTGTAATACCTCGAAATATGCATTTTAAACCCCATATAGTATATATTCTACATCAGCATAAAATTCTATGTCGATTTACCGATGTCCGCCCGTGTGTCGCTCAGTCCGTCTATCCGTCCGTAGGAATCACTCCAGCTTCTGAAAGAAATGAAGAAGGTTGACAAAATTTTACTTAAATGTATATTATGTCTGCAGAACTTTTGGTATTGAAAATGGGTCATAAAGGTACCTCCCCATTTTTTCCGGATTTTGATGATTTTAGTTACATTATTCACTGAAATTGTTTCAAATTTGGTATTTGAAGTTCGTAATGGATACTACAGCCTAGGACGGAAAATTGTCTGTCTTCGTATAGCCCCCATATAACCATTTTTTCGGTATTTTGATGATCTTAGCTACATTATTCACCGAATATTTTTTTCATGTTTCGCATTTGAATAGTGTAATAGCTTATGACAAAATTTTCATTTGCAGGTCCACATCGTCGTTTAGATTTTAACAGATTTTTTAACGGATTTTTTTTTTTAAATTGCCGAATATGTTGCAAATTGTGGAGGTTATTCAAAGTTCGACCCGGTCAAACTTACAGCTTTTTTACTTGAATCTTAAAAACTATTGTGCTATTTATTCCGAGATTTGTAGTGAAATTTTGTGTAGGATATTTCCTCTGTTAACACTTTCTGCTTAGAGAACATTTTATGTAACATATAATGAGTCAACTGGAAAAAGACAGAGGACAAATGAATCGAATATACAGGGTGAGATAAAAAACTGCAACAAAGTTAAACGCCCTAATTTTTAATATTTTTTCTGATTTTATTGAATGAAAGCAAAATATGTCGAAATTAGCATACAATTTTAGAATAAGTTTAGATTTGTTCGAATTGGTCACCTTTGGCACGAATTATGGCCATCAAACGGCCAATGAAATCGTCACACGCTGCCCGAATGTCGCTTTGCGGTATTTTGGCCCATTCCCCGCAAAGCGCTTGCTTGAGATGATCGACACTTTGGTATTTTTTAGTGCCAACCTTGCTTTCCAAAATACTCCAGACACAATAGTCCAACGGATTGGGATCCTGAGATTTTGGTGGCCATTGTGCGCTATAAATGAAGCGAGGAACCTCATTTTGTAACCATTCTTGGATAGCGCGTGCTGAGTGCGATGGTGCTGAGTCCTGTTGGAATGTCCAAAGTCTGCGGCCAAAATATTTGCGTGCCCAAGGCTTTTATACACCCTCCAGAATATTTTCGCGATAATATTCAGCATTTATTCTGATGTCACGGTCGATTAATACGGGCGGAGAGCGATCATCGGCTGTTATGGCGGCCCACACCATGGCCGGCGCTTGAGTTCTGGAGGCCAACCGAAGGTACACATTTTCAGCTGACTTCTTTGGCAAGTAAACACTATAATTGTGTTTCTTTACACACTGCTAGACAACGAATGTTTTCTTATCGGAATAAAACAAATTTGGCAGTTCACCACTTTCGGTCAAGCGAAGCAACTGTTTAGCTCTTTTGGGTCTTCAATGGGTTTAATGGCCTTACCCCGAGCTAATTTTTCAATATTTGCCGAATAGAATATTGCGACATGTTCAGCTCACGAGCCATTTTTCGGCCACGCGAGTTTCGATCAAGTCGCTTCCTTACTTTTCGAACCATTTTTGCTGATGTGGCTGTTTTCTACCGTCCACTTCCTTAACGTCGGGCTACGCTACCGGCGATGGTACAAAACACAAAAGATTTATTCACATTTAAATGCTGGAGTGCTCTAACGATAGCCACTTGTAGTTTTTCAGCCAAGTGTAAAGAAATTACACATCACGCTTGAATTCCATCACGAAAAACTTTTTTCTGTAGAATTCTCACGAAAATATTTCTGTACGCTTATAAACAATATAAGAAGCTGTCACTATAAAAATTTTAACAGATGTCGGACGAGTGGCTTAGAAATGACAGCAGTCTGAAGTTGGTTGGAGTTTTTTCATCTCACCCTGTACATATTTTATATCAGCAGTTTTTTTAGTTTTTGATGCACTTCAACCCCTAATAACATTGCTATCATCTTCTGGCCGGAACCTCAACTCCATGAAAAAGTTAGTGATGATCGAGCCATACTTGAGAACACACAAAGCCAGACTCACTCAGCTCTGTAGATAGGAAAATTAGATATTACACCAGATGTGTAATCAATTTATAAATTGCATATATATCATTTACATTGTTGGCCCAAAACTAATATTTCAATGTAGCTTAATCAATGCTATAACACACCCCCAAAAAGAAGAAAAAAACAAGTAAGCAAAGGCTACAGTCGAGCGGGGCCGACCGTTGAATACCCTACAACACTATAATAAACCATACAGTTGATATAGGCGAGATACTCGAAAGAATTCCACAAGATTTTGTGACAAATAATAAAAGAAAACCATCAGGTTTCGTTCTCTAATTTTCGAATAATAGCAACTTAAACTAATTTGCTCATTTCCAATTTATTGGTAGATGTTGCACGTAAATGGTCTTCCTAGATCTGGAACCAATATTTCCCAAAAAATGAGAAACAGACATTTGACTATATTCTTCAACGAAATCAGCGTTAACGAAATAGTCAGAAGTGCGTCTTTCCTGTATTTGTGAATTCTCCAAAAAGTCACTGGAATCGACATTTTCGTATTTTGTCTACAAAATTTGGCAAACTATTTCACACATTGAATATTTTTGGATGGTCATCCAAAACTGCTTGGCTTTTGTAATGTCCGGTAACCCCCATTCAAATGTGCGTGAGGATCGGGCGACAATTTTGCAGTTTTTTGGTCCATTTCAACCCCTGAATATATGGCGATCATCTCCAAAAAGAGTAGGCTTCTATTCTGACCCTCATCTTATCTCCATGCAAAATTTCGTAAGGATCGGGCCATAAATGCGATCTGCATATGATATCCTGATATCCTAACTACTTAGTTTTGTTAGTTGTAGAAACATTACCAAATGTTTGATTCAAAATGAAAATATGCCAAAAATATGACAAAATTGAAAAAATATGAGAAAATTTTACAAAATCAATATTTTCATCTTTAGAGAGATATTTTTATGAGATTTTTTTAGACGCTTTTTCTTTCCTGCCAAGAGGCCATTCTAAACTAATGAGAACTTTCGAAATCAGTTCAGCCGTTCTCGACATATAAGAGATTTTTCAAGCATATCTTCTTTGATAAACATATATATCGCACATATTTTGCTATATATCCGTTTTGTTGGATGTTAACATCAGTGTAAAGATCAGAAGTAACCTTTGTGATTTCGCCGGGATTTAAAATATTCGCGGTTTAATGAAAATTTTTGAATTTTTTCAACACAAAAGATATGGTCTATTTTACCCGCTAAATATTATCCGATGACCACCCAAATTGGTAGGCTTCTTCCCCGCCCTAAACTCTAGCTACATGCGAAATTCCGCGTCGATTTGTCTATAATTGCGACCTGTATAGCTACTGCAAAATCCGACATTTTTTCAGTATTTGGTCCATTTCAACCCCTAAACATTTGGCGATCATCTCCAAAAGAAATAGGGTTCTATTCTGACTCCAGTCCCACCTCCATTCTAAATTTCGTGAAGATCGGGCCATAATTGCGACCTGTAGAGTGATTACAAATTAACATGGACAGACGGACAGACGGACAGACGGACGGACGGACATACATAGCTAGATCGACTCAGCTCGGCGAGCTAGGAAGATCCATATATACTTTCCTATGTGGGAAACCAATATTTCGAGGTGTTACATAATTTTTGGGCCAATCAAACTTATAATACCCCCAACACATAGTGTTGTAGGGTATAAAAACAAATAAAAAGCATCTAAGTTCGGCCGGCCCAAATGTTTGGAAGGAACTTGAAAAATTTCGAAAAAAAATACGAAAACTAACATTTAAATATAATCCTTTATTTGGGGCTATACGAAGACGTGGACCTGCATACAAAATATTTTGACATAGGATGTAGTACCCATTAAGAACTTCCAATATGAAATTTGAAACGATTCCGGTGAATAATGTTGCTGATGGCATCAAAATATCGACTATCGGGAGGTACCATTATATAGGGGCTAAACGAAGACGTGAACCTGCATACAAAAATGTTTGTCATAGGCTGCAGTACCCATTACGAACTTTATATACGGTATTTGAAACAGTTCCTGTGAATAATGTTGCTGAAATCGTCAAGATACCGAATATCGGGAAGTACCGTTATGTGGAGGCTATACGAAGACGTGAACCGGCATACAAAAAATTTTGTCATAGGCTGTAGCACCCATTTTGAACTTTAAATATGAAATTTGAAATAATTCCAGTGAAAAATGTCGCTAAAATCATTAACATATCGAATATAGGGAGGTACCGTCATATGGGGGCTATACGAAGACGTGGACCTGCATACGAAATGGTTTGCCATAGTTTGTAGTACCCATTAAGATCTTGCAAAACCAAATTTGAAAGGATTCCGTTGAATAATGTTGCTGAAATTATCAAAATACCGAATATCGGGTAGTACCGTTATGTGGAGGCTATACGAAGACGTGGACCTGCATACAAAAAATTTTGTCATAGGCTGTAGCACCCATTTTGAACTTTATATATGAAGTTTGATTCCGGTAAATAATGATTAATTCCGGTAAATAATGCCGCTAAAATTATGAAATCATGAAAATGAATCGGGAGGTACCGATATATGGGGGCTATACGAAAACATGGACCGACATGTCCCATTTACGAACATAACCTGCCTACTGTTCAACTATGCATATATGCAAAGTTTAAGTCTTATATCTCAATTCGTTCGAAAGATAGCGTGATTACAACAGACGGACATTTTTTTAGAATTTTACACTGGTCCAGAATATATATACTTGTAGAGTCGATTATCTACGTTTCGTTACAAACGGAATGACAAAGCTAATATACCCTTCATAGAATGGTGGAGGGTATAAAAATAACAACTTTAACCAAAGGTCTAAAACAATGTTTTTATTTCCTGAGAGAGAATATATCTTCAAAAATTCTGTCAAATTGATCGGAAAAATTTTCTAAGTTGAAATTTAATGGTACATTTTACTGACACTTCAGCTTTCAAGGGCTCTCGGAATGGTACGGTTTTGGCCTAATACCATCTTCACTACTATAAATTGCTAATCCTCGCACTATGAGCTGGAAAATGCTATTGTATATTCTGAAATATTCTACTTAACTTGTTAATGATTCATGCTCATTTCCCCAATAAAATACAAATAATTTCTCTCCCCCAACGGTAACTGACCGCCTGTTTTTCAGACTAGCGAAAATTTCCCAACTCACTTAGTGCCAAAAAAGAAAATTCATAAAATTTCACCAAAATGACAACTAACTTTAAGAAAACCATATGACCGAAAAACAAAACTTGGTTTCGGTACTTTCAACTGCTAAAGTGTGTGTAAATTGCTACTTTTATTAGCCATGGCGAGTTCGAGTTTAACACTCGAGTAGTTTAGCACCAATGTACCGACGTCCCATTGCTGCCAATTGTTGGCTGAGTTTAATGAACGGATCGTAAAATAAATTAGTGAGGCTCATAAAAATTTAACAATGTGCCAACAAAATGTTGACATTTCCGAAATTCTAATGTTCAGTTGTAAGTTTGTTAATGTGTTTGTTTGTGCGAAATGGTCTTGGTCATTTAGATTGGAAGTACTAGCATTTTAAGGTAAATAAATAAAGAGTAGGCATACCCTTCAAAATATGTGTATATTTTTTTTGTTGATAGGGAAATATTTAAGATTTAAATGTGGGAAAAATAGTATGATGATCTAGAATAAGAATCGAATTTTCTATTTTATTTATCTTCTGAAGGTGTGTCGGTAAAAAAAAAACTTCTGTTATGATAATTCAAATTGTCGACCCTCTATGAAGTAGATTCCGAAGAAATATTTTCCATTACTTTATTTAATACAGAAAAAAATATTGGTATGGGCCAGATTATAAGAAAATCGAACATTTATATCAACTTTTTGCGAAATAATAAATTCCATTTTCATCTCAGGATTCTGGTTGAAAGAAATATTCAGATATAGGGAGTTGTTAACAATTGAAAACAAATAAGCAAAGGCTATAGTCGTGCTGGGCCTATAGTCGTGTGGTACCCTACAACACTACAATAAGTGTCAAAATCCATTTTGCAAGATTTTTGAAATAATCTCATAGAACCGTGTCCAGGTGTTACCCTTAGACATTTGACCGGGGACATTTGTTCAATATTTCTCACTACGTCGTGCTGTCAGGTATTCCAAACAATTTTACACCAAAATTGTGGTTCATTTTACAAATAAATGTAATCAAATGATCATCCAAAATGCTGGACATCTTCCCTGTCCTTAACCTCTCCTCATGCAAAATTCCGTGTCGATTGATTTTCAATTGTGACCTGCATAACGTCTGCAAAATCTGGAAAATTTTCATTTTTTGTTCAAAAATACTTCTTCAAAACACATCTTCAGACGATAATTGTGACCTGCATATAATACCCTCAACACATATTGTTGCAGGGTGTAGAAAAAAATTTGAAAATGTAAAATTCAAAATTGTAAGTCAAATTGAAAATATCGCATGCGATAAAAAACATGACAATAATTGAAACAAGTTAGCAAAGGCTACAGTCGAGCGGGGCCGACCGTTGAATACCCTACAACACTATAATAAACGATACAGTTTATATAGGCGAGATACTCGAAAGAATTCCACAAGATATTGTGACAAATAATAAAAGAAAACCACCAGGTTTCGTTCTCTAGTTTTCGAATAATAGCAACTTTAACTGATTTGATCATTTCCAATTTATTTGTAGATGTTGCACTTAAATGGTCTTCCTAGATCTGGAACCAATATTTCCCAAAGACCTATAATCTCTCAGAAGTAGCAAAAGATTAACATTTATTATTGGTTTTTGACTGAAACGCATCCATATGAGATACAGCCATTTAACTATATTCTTCAACGAAATCAGAGTTAACGAAATAGTCGGAAGTGCGTCTTTCCTGTATTTGTAAATTCTCCAAAAAGTCACTGGAATGGACATTTTCATATTTTGTCTACAAAAGTTGGCAAACTCCTTCACACATTGAATATTTTTGGATGGCCATCCAAAACAGCTTGGCTTTTGCAATGTGCGGTAACCCCCATTCAAATGTGCGTGAGGATCGGGCGATAATTACGACCTGCCGACAATTTTGCAGTTTTTGGTCCATTTCAACCCCTAAATATATGGCGATCATCTCCAAAAAGAGTAGACTTCTATTCTGACCCTCATCTTATCCCCATGCAAAATTTCGTAAGGATCGGGCCATAAATGAGATCTGTATATGATATCCTGATATCCTAACTACTTAGTTTTGTTAGCTGTAGAAATATTAACAAATGTTTAATTCAAAATGAAAATATGCCAAAAATATGACAAAATTGAAAAAAATATGAGAAAATTTTACAAAATCAATATTTTCATCTTTAGAGAGATATTTTTATGCAATTTTTTTAGACGTTTTTTCTTTCCTGCCAAGAGGCCATTCTGAATTAATGAGAACTGTCGAAATCAGTTCAGCCGTTCTCGACATATAATAGATCTTTCAAGCATATCTCCTTTGATAGACATATATATCGCACATATTTTGCTATATATCCGATTTGTTGGATAATAACATCAATGTAAAGGTCAGAAGTAACCTTTTAATGGCTTCGTGATTTCGCCGGGATTTAAAATATTCACGGTTTAATGAAAAATTTTGATTTTTTTCAACACAAAAGATATGGTATATTTTACCCGCTAAATATTATCCGATGACCACCCAAATTAGTAGGCTTCTTCCCCGCCCTAAACTCTATCTCCATGCGAAATTTCGCGTCGATTGGTCCATAATTGCGATCTGTATAGCTACTGCAAAATCCGACATTTTTTCAGTATTTGGTCCATTTCAACCCCTAAACATTTGGCGATCATCTCCAAAAGCAATAGGGTTCTATTCTGGTCCAAGCCCCACCTACATTCTAAATTTCGTGAAGATCGGGCCATAATTGCGACCTGTAGAGTGATTACAAATTAACATGGACAGACGGACAGACGGACGGACGGACATACATAGCTAGATCGACTCAGCTCGGCGAGCTAGGAAGATCCATATATACTTTCCTATGTGGGAAACCAATATTTCGAGGTGTTACATAATTTTTGGCCCAATCAAACTTATAATACCCCCAACACATAGTGTTGTAGGGTATAAAAATTTAACAAAAAATTTTCACTTTTTGTTGGCAGATTTTTATGCGATTTTCTTAGATTTTGCCCTTTTCTGGCAACAGATCATTGCAAATTAGTTAAAATTGTCAAAATCCGTCCAGCGGGTCTTGACTTATAAGCGGGATAACTAAAATCAATTTTATTTACATAAAGATTGTTCCAATTTTGCTACATATCCGATATTTTGGCTATAAGCATCACTGTAATGGTCATTTGTGACCTTCTAATAAATTTGTGATTTGGCCGGGATTAAAAATATTAGCGGTTTTGTGGAAATTTTCGTATGTTTTGACATAAAAGTTAGGGTTTGTTGTACCCGTTAAATATTGTCCGATGACCGTCCAAACTGGTAGGCTTCTGTCCAGCCCTAAACTCTAACTCTATCCAAAATTCCGTTGTAGAGCAACTGCAAAATGAGGAAATTTTTCAATTTTTGGTCCATTTCAATCTGAATGGAATCGGATGCTAATCTCACGTTTTATGTATTTCATGAATATTCAAAATTTTGATCCTTTATGGGGGAGGTACCAGAAGAAGTGGCCCGATATATCCCATCTTTACAACAGTTATCGCGTTGGTTAAAATAATGGGATGTGTGAAATATAATGAGAATCGGATACTTATTTTGGATTTTATACCGTATTGGTTTTTCAAATTTTGACCCTTTGTAGGGGAGGTACCAGAAGTAATGGCCCGATCTCTACCATCTTTATAACAGATCTGGTGTTGATGGAAATATTGACTGCATGGAATCGGTTATTAATATGGCGTATTCTATATTCAAAATGTTGACCCTGTGTGGGGGAGGTGCCAGACGGAGTGTACCGGTATATTCCACCTTAGCACCTAACCTTGTATTAATAAAAATATTGCGATATGTGAAATTTCAAGACAATCGGACTCTTACAACACATTTTATAAGTTGTCATTACTCAAAAATTTTACCCTTTTTGGAAAAGGTACTTTATGGAGTGGACCGATATTGTCCATTTTCGCACCTGACGCAAATATTGAGATTTGCAAAGCTGGAGCAAAATCGGATTATCATTTCTTTTTCTGTGCAGTAAATTTTTTCCTTACGATGTGCCAAATTTGGATCAAGTCGAATACGCACCAGCCAGTCAGACAGAGAAACGGACCGACATCGCCAGATCGACTCCAAACGCCCTAAAACGGATTTGGCCCAAAGATAAATTGGATCTAAAAACGACCATCTCTAGCCATATGGGTGAGGGTATAAGTAGACATACCGGACCAAGTTCCACTAAATGGAAAAACTCGGTGGAATATGAAAAGATTTATCCAATTGGGGCTGATATATCATGTATGGTGGAGAGTAACCTAAAATCGGCTGAAGATGTATATCGAAGATATATAAAAATCTGAATGGATCTCGATAAAAGTACTTGTGATGTTGGTATCTAGGATGAATTCAGTATGTATTGCACATATTTAGTTCATTTGTGGGAGCCATATCCAAATCTTAGCCGATCTCGATAAATTCTGGCAAAGGTATTACCGAGCTCTATAAGATATCTGGTATCAAACATCATTGTTGTCGAATGCATATAACGAATGTGAGGGACTTAGAAACTTAATCGGATGAAACATATATATGGGAGCTATAGCTCTATCTGAACCGGCTTTCACCAAATTTGAGGTACTTGCTTCTAGACTAAATTCGGCCAGATGTGCCAAAATTCTGGTCGTTTGGACTGATAATGGACGAAATCGGTTGAAGATATATGAGAGCTATATCCACATCTGTACCGATTTTGACAACAATTGACAAAAGTATTTCTGGGCTCTATAAAATATCTGGTGCCAAATCTCATTGTTGTCGAATGCATATAACGAATGTGAAGGACTTAAATACCAAATCGGATGAACATATATATGGGAGCTATAGCTCTATTTGAATCGATTTTCACCAAATTTGATGTACTTGCTTCTAGACTGAATTCGGTCGGATGTGCCAAAATTCAGGTCGTTTGGGCTGATATTGGCCATTTGGCGCACAATTAACCCGATATCGGTAGAAGATATATATAGGAGATATATCCAAATCTGTACCGATCTTGACAATATTTGACAGAAATATTTCCGGGCTATATAAAAAATCTGATACCAGATATCATTGTTGTCGAATGCATACCACGGATGTGAGGACTTAAACGCCAAAATCAGATGAAACATATATATTGGAGCTATATCTGAACCGATATTCACCAAATTAAATGTACTTCTAGACTTAACTCAATGGGATATGCCAAAATTCAGGTCATTTGGACTGATATTGGCAATCGAATGAAAAATATATATGGAGCTATAGTATATCTGAACCGATTTTCTCCATATTTAATTTACATGCTGCTAGACTGAGTTCGGTGGGATGTACCAAAATACAGGTCATTTGGACTTATATTAGCCATTTGGTACACAATTAACCCGAAATTGGAAGAATATATATCGGAGCTATATCTAAATCTGATCCGACTATCACCATTTTCAATAGGGTTCATCCTTGGTTCAAATAAATATTGTTTGCAAAATTTCATCTCAATCAGATAATATATGCGACCTGCATTTTGTTCACAAAATTACCTGGACGGACGAACGGACAAACGGACGAACTGTCATGCATAAATCGGCTCAGATTGCGATTCTATAAAGATCCTCAAAAGTAACTATGGGTCTATCTCGCTTCCTTCTCCATGTTACAAACAAAAGCACAAAGACATAATACCCTTATCAGTGTGTGGTGCAGGGTATACAAATCGTAAAGCTATTTTCAAACCTCTGAAATTGTGGCTGACACCTAGGACAAAAATCTGATTTTTCAACACTATTTAAATTTTTGTATTAAATCCTTCCCGTACTTTAAGTACACAAAATTCGTTCTTCCAAATAATTGCTCAATTTTTTCCATATTCAAGTCTCATTTTTCTTTATTTGGTACTCTTCAATATGCCATTTTATCTTCCCCTATTTTCTTTCAATAAATATTAACTTTTCTCCTTTATTGAATTCCCCTTTTTGTGCTTGTTCAATATTTTGCAAACATTGTGTAATGGCATATAAACTTGTATTGTTAAACTTTGGTACTTTAGATAGGTTATAAAACTTTTTTAAGAATTTATTTATTGATCATAAATAATATTTGATTGGATGTTCCTGGACAGGTTAGATTTCTGTTGTGAACTGCAATAAGAATTTGATTTTTACTTTTTTTGGACAGTTAAGAAAATTGAACATGAAAAGCTGTTGTTAAAAGTCGGGAGGAGTAATATATTGCGGTCATAAAATCAAAGCTACCAAATTTGTAATTTGTTGATAAACATTTCAATTTATTAACAAGTAAGTGATTTGTTTCAAATATAAATTTATTGTTTTTCGTAACGTATATTTTTTTTGTTGTGACTCAGCATTATTTCCAAGTCATACCATGACATTGCTGGGTTTTATGCCAGTGGTCTTTTTGTATCGACTTTAGATACGACAAAAATGCCAAAGCCAAATTGTGACATCATATTCATCGCAGAGTGACTTGGTGCGTATGAGCACTTAACTAGTTAAAAACACGTCATGTATACGCACAGGCCACGTTGAAAGAAGATAATTAATTTAGATGAACCAAAATTAATTTTGATTCCCAATTATACCCTGCAACACTATTTGTTGGGGGCATTGTAAGTTTGACTGAGCCAAAAAATATGTAACACCTCGAAATATTGGTTTCTCACATAGGAAAAGATGTATGGATCTTCCTCTCTCGCCGAGCTGAGTCGATCTAGCTATGTATGTCCGTCTGTCTATGTTAATTTGTAATTACTCTACAGTTCGCAATTATGGGCCTATCTTCGCGAAATTTAGAATGGAGGTGGGGCTAGGGCCAGATGGAGATGGTCGCATAATACTTAGGGGTTGAAATGGACCAAAAACTGAAATATTTCTTGATTTTGCAGTTGCTCTACATGTCGCAATTATAGACCAATCAAAGCGAAAGTTAGCATGGGGCTAGATCTTAGTGCGGATCAGAAGCCTTCCAATTTTGGTCATCGGGTAATATTTAGTGGGTGAAATAGATCACAAGATTTGTGATAAATAAATGTCAAATTTTCCATTAAACCTCGAAAACTTTTAATCCCGGCGAAATAAGAAATAGACGAACAGGTCAATTCCGACCGTTACGTAGATGCCGATGGTAAATATATCGGATATATATAGCGAAATATATACAATGTTTATATACAAAGGAAGGAGATGTTAGCTAGAATGCTTATATCTCAAGAATGGCTGCCCTCTTGGCATAAAATAATAAAATCTAAGAAAATCGCAAAAAAAAACCAGTAGTGATATTAATATAGATTTTGTAGTATTTTTTTTCATATTTTTATCGCATGCTATTTTTTCAATTTAACTTATAATATTGAAGTATAAATTTTATTTTGTAATATATTTTCACCTTTCAACACTGGTTAGGGTTATTATATACAGATTGCAATTATCGTCCGATCATCACGAAAATTTTCACAAGGGTAGGGTTAGACTCAGAAGGGCTAGGCCTATTGTCTTCAAAGATGTTTAATATTTAAGGGGTTCAAATGAACAAAAAACAGAAAAATTTTCCTGATCACACAATTAAAGCCAATAGACACGCCTGAATAGAGGGTTAAGGAGAGGGAAGAATTGAAGCATTTTGGATGACCTTTGGATTATATTTAGCTGTAATATGGACCACAACTTTCGTGGGAAATTGTTTTGAATACCTAACAGCACGACGGAGTGCGTAAATATTTGGCAACTGTTCCTGGTCAAAATGCTAAGGGTAATATCTAGGCAGTGGTCCGTGACATTATTTCAAAAGAGAAATCTTCCAAAATGGATTTGGACATAAGGCGGCTTCTTACATATTGTAGTGTTGTAGGGTATCACATGGTCGGTCCGCAATCAAAAACCGCTGAAAATATTTTCCTGAAATTGTCCAAGTATACTACAACATCGTCTGAAAGTTACATGGGCTATATACATTTTTGAAATTCCACTTGGAATTGGAGATGTCTCATCGGAATCGGATGTACCTCCAAAAAATTCAATTTTATATGCACACATCTATTGATAGATTACAGATACAGACTCCAAATTTAGTATATGGAAAGGAATTTGGAACAAAATTAAATTTGTCAAATTATATTGAAATCGGTTCAGAGTTGGATATAGCTCTCATATATATTTTCGAAAGATTTCGTTTATTTGATGCACCAAACATGATATGTATGTTCCATTCCAATGAAATTTGGAATGTGTGACGGGATTTGATCAGAAAATAAATTTGCCGATTTTACATAATTGATGCCCCAAACGCGGTATGTATGCCCGATTCCAATGAAATTCGGACAGATAGACGAAATTGGTACCAAAAAAATTGTCAAATTATATTGAAATCCCTTGAGGTTTGGGCATAGCTGCAATGTATATATTTCGGCCGATTTTGTATATGTTATGCATTAAACACGATATGTATGTCCGACTCCAATAAAATATGGTGTGGCGCAATTTGGTAACAATAATAATTTTTACAAATTAATTAGAAATCGGCAAAGATTTGAATATAGCTCCCATATATATATTCTCGACTGATTTCACATATTTGATGCACGGTGGAGGTACATCTCCAGTTCAATGAAATATGGAAAATGTAACGAAATTTGGTCTAAAAGTGAATTTTGTCAAATTATGTTGAAATCCGTTCAGATTGGGATATGATTTTATTAAAGAGCATTGACCCAGAACGCCTTTGTAATTGATATTAGGCTAAAACTCCTAATTGCAACAGAAATACCACTCAACTTCAAAAGATTGCAGTTTCCTACACTCTTGGCATTCGCTATGAAATTAAAAAATCTGAAGGAAAAACCCTTCGTGAAGAAGAAGTTTATTTTGAGGTGTTACATACGGAATGACAAACCTAATACATTCTCCATACTATGCTGGCGGTAAAAAAATGTACTATATTCCGGGATTTGATAACATATATTTTAAAGGCCATATATGCAATATTGAACTTTTACTAAATTTTAAAACAAATCTTATGTTTCAGTGGTGTATGTAATTTCCCAAACTTAGTCATTTTAATTTAAACATTCCACATATACTTCATTAAGAAAATAAGTTTACACACGAAACTACACACCCATCAATTTAATTCTTGTTCCACGTGCCCCCTCTGGCAATGAAAATTGAAAATTAATTACCTCATTAATATTGAGTAGTGCCCGGTGCAACAGTTCTTAACCACTACAATATCATTGTCAGTGCCGGTGGTTTCATTGCTGACTGGTGTCCATGCTAAGTTGAGAATTTAATTAATTTTCACTTAACGACTTTCGTCGTAATTAGCTTTAAGGGCACAAATTCATTATACGCCAAGAGCACATTTAAGCCACAAATTTCAATTACAATGGTTACTTATGGCCAAGTGTCATTTGTTCAAAAAACGAAAAAAAAAACACAGAAAATGTTCAACAGAGTTCACAGTTTTGTGCTGCGAGCCATATTTTTGCAATGTCAAGTGAATGAAAAGTGACAAGCACAAAAACTTGTCCTAAAACTACAAAGTTTGGGGATTCCTAAAATTCTTTGAGATAATGATATTAAACTAAAAAAAAAATAAAAATAACATAAAATAGTTTTTAGGGGTGATTTTTTGAAGTACAATAAAAATACTGAAATTTGATTGCTGCAGGAAGTCATATGATAATCTGGGAAATTTGAATGGAAATTCAATTTAAAAGAATTAATATGGCTTGCATTTGGATGGGAAATTTGGATGGAAATGTGTTTTTTTTCCTTTTATGTTCAAAAACAAGTATTTAAAGGCTATAGCCGTGAAGGGGCCGACAATGTGAATTCGTTTTTGAAATTATGTCACAGAGCCCTGCTCTCATGTTACCCTTAGCTTTTTGACCAGGGACATTTGGCCAATATTTACGCACTCCGTCGTGTTGTTAGGTATTCAAAACCATTTCACACGAAAATTGTGGTCCATTCAACAGCTAGTTACAATACTTCTTTCCTTTACTTAACTATCTTCTCATGCAAAATTCCGTGTCGATTGGTTTCAGTTGTCACCTGTAGAGATTCTGACCCTTACCCTACCCCCATGCAAAATTTCGTGAGGTTTGGACGATAACTGCCACCTATAATACCCCCAACACATAGTGTTGTGAATGTAGAAAATCTTTAATACAATTCAAAATTGTAAATCAAATTTAAAAAAATCGCATGCGATAAAAATATGACAAAAATTTAAAAAATGTAATAAAAATTATGCACTTTTATACCCTACAACACGATGTGTTGGGGGCATTATAAGTTTGATTGGGCCAGCAATTATGTAACATCTCGAAATATTGGTTTCCCACATAGGAAAGTATATATGGATCTTCCTATCTTGCCGAACTGAGACGCTCTAGCTAAGTATGTTCGTCCGTCCGTCTGTCCATGTTAATTCGTAATCACTCTACAGGTCGCAATTATTTTCCGATCATGAAATTTAGAATGGAGGTGGGGCTAGAGTCAGAATATAAGGCTATTGCTTTTGGAGATGAAAGCATAATAGTTAAGGATTGATATGAACCAAAAACTGAAAAATTTTCCGATTTTGCAATTATAGGCCAATCGACGCGGAAGTTAGCATGGAGCTATAGCTTAAGGCTGGGCAGAAGCCTTCCAATTTTGATAGTCGTCGGGTAATATTTAGTGGGTGAAATAGACCATAACATTTGTGTTAAATAAAAGTCAAATTTTCCACTAAACCACGAATACTTTTAATTCCGTCGAATTGACCAACAGGTCAATTCTGACCGTTACGCCGATAGTAAATATATTGGATATATATAGCGAAGTATATACAATGAGTATATAAACAGGAAGGGGATGTTAGCTAGAATGCTTATATCTCAAGAATGGCTGGACCGATTTTGACAAATTTTGTCAACTCAGAATGTCCTCTTGGCATAAAATAATAAAATCCGAAAAGAATAAAATTAAAGAATAAAAACCGTATAAAAGGTTACAGGGTTACAGATAGAAACCAACTGGTCAGAGTTAAAGCCTGCTGTTATAGAGATGCAAATATAGAGGTTCAAATGGACCAAAAATAAAAACATTTTCCTGATTTTGCAGTCGGTCTACATGAGGAGATAGTTAGGGACAGGGAAGAAGTCGAGCATTTTGGAAGGTCAGAATATTTTCGCTGTAATATTCGGCATTTTTCCGATGCCATGGTCAATTAATACGAGCGGAGAGCAACCATCGGCTGTTATGGCGGCCCACACCATCACCATGGCCGGAGCTTGAGTTCTGGTGGCCAACCAAAGGTGCACATTTGCAGCTTACCTCTTCGGCAAGTAAATCCGATCATTTTGTTTGTTTACAAACTGCTGGACAACGAATGTTTTCTCATCGGAGAAAAACAAATTCGCCAGTTCACCACTTTCGGCCAAGCAAAGCAACTCTTTAGCTCGTTTAAGTCTATTTTCTTTCTGTTGCGGTGTAAGTTCTCGCACTTTTTGGAATATCAATGGCTTTACCCCAGGCTGAGTTTTCAGTATTTGCCGAATGAAGTATTGCGATATGTTCGGCTCACGAGCCATTTTTCGGCCACTGCGACGGGGGTTTCGATCAAGTCGCTTCTTTGCTTTTCGAACCATTTCTGCTGATTTTGCTTTTTTCTTCCGTCCACTTCCTTGACGTGGGGCTATGCTACCCGTATTACGGTAACGAGCGATGGTACGAGATACACAAAAATTTATTCACATTTAAATGCTGGAGTGTTCTAACGACAGCCACTTGTGGTTTTCCAGCCAAATGTAAAGAAATCACACGATCACACTTGAGTTCCATCACAAATAATTTTTTCTGGAAAATTCTCGACAAAATGCTTTTGTACGCTTGTAAATAATATAATGAGCTATCACTGGAATAATTTTAAAAGCTGTCGGACGAGTGGCTTAGAAATGAAAGTCGTTTGATGTTGGCTCTACTTTTTTTATCCCACCCTCTTTTAACTTTTTATTGGCATTTTTTTAAGCGTTTTCCTCAAATGTTTTCTTTTCCTGGCAAGATACCATTCCACATTGAAGGAAGTTGTGAAAATCAGTCCATCGGTTCTTAATGGAAATTTTCGTATTTTTTAACATATTGGTAGGATGCTGCCCAGTCCTAAACTCTTAGTCCATGCAAAATTCCGCGTCTATTTGATTACAATTGTGGCTTGTAGGGCAACAGCAAATTCAGGAAATGTTTCTGTTTTTTTTGGTCCATTTCAACCACTTGGTTTCTGACCCCATCCCCACCCTCATTTTTAATTTCGCGAGCATCGGACCATAATTGCGACCTGAAGTGTGATTACAAATTAACATGGACAGACGGACGGATAGACATATATAGTTAGATCGACTCAGTTCGGTAAGATAAGAATATTCATACATAGTTTCCTACGTGCAGGACTAATATTTCGAGGTGTTACACAATTTTTTGGTCCAATCAAACTCATAATACCCCCAACACATTGTGTTGTTGGGTATAAACATATTATTGTATGATGAACACTTTTCTCACAACACTTTCTCCTGCTCAATTCACATCAAAATTTTCACATTTCCTCTCTTTCTTCTCTTCTCTCTTTTTTTGTTAATTAAAAATGAAATTTCAAAAACATTTCTTAAATATTTAATAACTTACTGAACGTATCTGCTTGACATTTGCCGGAGATGAGAAGAATAAGAATAAACTTCATTAATTTTTATTATTCAACCGTTCAGATGAATGCGAACGACAGCAGCCTCCGACTGACAGTTGTAATTGTTTGTAATTTAAATAAATGCTTTTCAGAAGTTTGCTAAAGGTGTTCTAGTTAAATTAAATTTTCTGAAAAGAGAAAAATTCATTTAAATAAACTTCAATTCAAATTACACATGACTTTGACATATAACGACATATAAACGACACCTGCATCTGTGTTTGGGAATGACAACTGTCAGGTGAAGTGTGTGCCGTGTGCATACAAGTGAAATGAGAACGAGATATTGTCAAAACTTGAGTGTCATAAATGAGTTTAAACATTTCAAATAAAATATAACGAGGGTTCGTTTGAACAGCATGGTTAAGGATTTCGTATTTGTAGATGTTTTTTTATATCTGTAACTACAGTAATTTCGTAGAAAGTGGATTCACTCAATAGATTTTCTTAGTTTTAAATCATTTTTATACCCTCCACCATGGGTAGGAGGGTATATTAACTTTGTCATTCCGTTTGTAACACCTCTAAATATTCGTCGTAGACCCCATAAAGTATATATATTCATAATCAGCATAAAATTCTAAGACGATTTAGCGATGTCCGTCTGTCTGTCTGTCTGTCCGTCTGTCTGTCTGTCTGTCCGTCTGTCTGTCTGTCTGTTGAAATCACGATAGAGCACACATTATTTGACGTAGACCTTTGAAATTTGGCACAAGTGTGTGTATTGTCCCTAGGATGGTTGGTATTGAAAATGAGATATATCGGTCCACGTTCTGGTATAGTCCCCATATAACGGTACCTCCCGATATTCGGTATTTTGATGATTTATGCCACATTTTTTCACGGATTTATCTGAAAATTGGTATTTGTAGGTCATGACGGGTCCCAGAGCGTGTGGCAAAACATTGCATGTATAGGTCCACGTTTTGGTATAGCCCCCATATAACGGTACCTACCGATATTCGGTATTTTGATGATTTATGCCACATTTTTTCACGAATTTGTCTGAAAATTGGTATTTGTAGGTAACAACGGGTCCCTGAGCGTGTAGCAAAACATTGCATGTATAGGTCCACGTTCTGGTATAGTCCCCATATAACGGTACCTCCCGATATTCGGTATTTTGATGATTTATGCCATATTTTTTCACTGATTTGTGTAAAAGTTGGTATTTGTGGGTCATAATGGGTCCTAGGTCGTGTGGCGAAACATTGTAATTATAGGTGCACGTGTTGGTGTAGCCCCTATATAACGGTACCTCCCGATATTCGCATTTTAATGTTTTTTGCCACATTTTTTCTAATGTTCTTTTACCCTAGGGTGGAGGGTATTAAAAGTTTGGCCCGGCCGAACTTAATGTTTTTTTACTTGTTTTTTTTCAAACAACTGATATTCCAATATTTATGCCAACATTACATCTAGAAAAATAAGAAAATTGTCATTCCACTTTCTGTCCATTTACACCCACGGTCCAATTTTTATAACCTACACCACAAAGCGGTCAGGGTATTACGTCTTTGTGCATTTGTTTGTAACCTAGTTACTTTTGAGGATCCATGTCAGTCCGCCAGTCCATGTATTTTTGCTAAGAAACTGCAAGTCGAAGTTATTATCCGATTGAGATGAAATTTTCCAAACAATATTTGTATGGTCCAAGGACAAACCCTTAGCGAGAATCGGTTCAAATTTAGATATAGCACCTACATATATCTTCAACGATTTTGGGTTAATTGTGCACCAAATGGCCAATATCAGCCCAAATGACCTGAATTTTTGGCACATCCGACCGAATTTAGTCTAGAAGCAAGTACTTCGAATTTTGTGAAAATTGGTTGAGATGTAGCAATAGCTCCAATATGTTTCATCCGATTTGATGTTCAAGTCCCACGTATTCGTAATATGAACCCCATACGAATGATATTTGGTACCAGATATCAGTTACAGCCCAGCAATACCTATTTAAAATGTTTAAAAGATCCAAATTTAGATATAGCTTTCATTTGTATAGTCGAACGATTTTAGGTTTATTGTGCACCAGAAGCACTGGAAGCAAGTATATCCAATTTGGTGAAAATCGCTCCAGATATATGTATATGATTTGATATAAAACGTGCCTTATGGAAACAACGCTTTTAGTCTTTAGGTTTCCTTGGACCAAATCCGTTTTAGGATATTTGTAGCCGATCTAAGGATGTCCGTCCTACCGTCTGTCTGGTTGGTGGGCACGATAGCTCTCGAAGAGAGTATCTGATTTGGTAAAAACGTGCTATATCGTAATATCATCATCGAATTCGGAGATGGACAATATCGGTATACGTCAGCTGGTAGCTTTCCCAAAAAAGGTCAACATTTTCATAGAAAATAATTTACTTAAAAGAAAGAGATAGGTTCGTCCAATTCTGTTCAAACTTTGCCAATCCCAATATTTCTATCAGTGCTAGGTCAGGTGCGCAAATGGGCAATGTCGGCCCCCTCCATTAGGTACATCTCCCACAAAGTGTTAACATTTTAAATAATTACAACTCTTATAATATCTGAAATATGAGTTCGATTGTCTCAAATGATTGCGCAACTCAATATTTTTACCAACACTAATCTGTTATGGTACCGCTCCTCCACAACGGGTCAAAATTTAGAATAAATACATAACTCATGAAATTTGAAATAAGCTCCCGATTCTCGAAGATCTGCTGTGAAAATGGGATATAATGGTCCATTCCTTCTGGTACTTCTTCTTCTTCTTCCTTTCTTTTGAACCATTTCTGCTCATGTTGTTTTCTTCCGTCCACTTCGTTGACGTCGATCTACGCTACCCAATATCACGGTAACGAAGAAGATTTATTTACATTTAAATGCTGGAGTGCTCTAACGATAGCCCCTTTTGGTTTTCCAGCCAAATATGAAAAAATCACACTATCACGCTGGAATTCCATCACGAATAACTCTATTTCTGGAAAATTCTCATAAAAATGATTTTGTACGCTTGTAAACATTATAATGAGCTGTCACTAGAATAATTTTAACAGCTGTCGGGCGAGTGGCTTAGAAATGAGAGAGTCTTAAGTTGGTTCCATTGTTTATACTCTCCACCATAGTACGGAGGGTATATTAAGTTTTTCATTCCGTTTGTAACACCTCGAAATACACATTTTAGACCCCATAAAAATATACATTCTTAATCAGCATAAAATTCTATGTCGATTTTGCGATGTCTGTCCGTCTGTGGAAATCACTCCAGCTTCCGAACGAATTGAAGTATATTTATAAAATTTTACTCAAATGTATGTTATGTCTGAAAGACTTTTGGTATTGAAAATGGGCCATGTAGGTCCACGTTTTGGTAGAGCCCCCATATTCGATATTTTGATTTTATCGACATTATAACCGATTTTTTTTAAGTTTCGCATTTGAATATTGTAATGGCTTATGACAAATGTTACCTATGCAGGTTCATCTCGTCGTATAGACCCTAATATAACAGCTTCATTCGGTATTTTTAAGATTTTCACAGAAGAATTTTTTTGAGAATTGCCATATTTTTTCTAAATGTTGGAGGCCCGGTCGAACTTACAGTTTTTTACTTGTTTCATCTCACCCTGGTATATAAATTATTTAGAAATAATGATAGTTTCTACGCATATATAATTTAGATTTTTTTGCCATATTTCTATAAATGTAGGGGTTGAAATTGACCAAACGCTAAACATTTCCCTGGTTTTGCAGTCGCTCTATATTTCTTAACAAAAGGCCAAATCGACACAAAATTTCACAAGAGGTTAAAGTTTAGAAAAAATCAGAAGCCTGACATCAGCCATCGTTTAATATCTTGCAGATAAAATCGGCCACAAATCTAGTGTGAACTTATTTTGAATACGTATCATCACGGCAGGATTTCAAAAAACGAAACTTACCAAAATTAATTTGGGCTTAAGGGGGCATCCAATACATTATTGTGGTACGACATGGTCGACCGCTCACGGCTACAGCCTTTGTTTAAATCTTGTAAATAACTATTTATATCTTGTTTTTTAAACAATAACATTTCCTTGAATTATATACCCTACATCCATTTTTTGATAGTATTCCTTTATGTTGGTAATAAAGACAAAGTTAAGACAGGGAAGTCCTATGGTAACACTGCTGTTACTCAACATATGAAGTACCTTGCCATTAAAAATAATAACAATAAAATTATATGAATGAGAAACTATACATTGAGCAAGGAATGATGATAAGAATGTGTATAATATTCCTGATTGTGACAGCTGACAGTTGCAATATGAAATTACTTTTGATTCAAAAAAAAAAAAAAAAAAAAACATTGCATTTTTAAATTAAATTAAAATATTAATTATTTTGTGGAATTTAGCATACAACTTTTTAGAATCAAAGGAAGACACCAAAAAAGCGAATGTTTTCTTAAAACCTCAAAAAGAAAAATCCATTAAATTGTTCTTTTTAAAATTATAATCCATAGTGCTAAGTTTGAATTAGTTCGAAGTTTTTGACGATTCTTTAAATTAGTATCAATTTAAAATCTGTTAATGTATTCAAACTGATATCCATCTCAAAAATTACATGCCAGCTATTAAATTTATTTGGACAGCAGGATTATAAAATTGCATCAGATTACTTTTTTTCGATTTTGAATGATTTAAACTAGCAGGCTTGTTAAAGAAATACAAACATAAATTGAGAGCGTTATGCTTAATCACAAGAGATTACTTGATATATAAAAAAATGTCTAGAAAATAATAAGACTTACCCTTTTATACCCTCAACCATATGGCTACAGAGAGTATACATCATTTGATACGGCCAAAACGTGCCTAGTCGAAATAACGGTGTTAGACCTTAGGTCTCTTTGGACCAAATCCGTTTCAGGACTTTGGAGTCGTTCTAGCGATGTCCGTCCGTCCGTCTGTCTTGCTGGGTGGTGCGTACGATAACTCTTGAAGGGAGTATCCGATTTGATCCAAACTTGGTACATCGTAATATTATTGTCAAACTTAGATCGAGTTCGGAGATGGGCAATATCGGTCCACTTCTTCTGGTAGCTCCCGCACAAAAAGCCAATATTTTCAAAAAAAAAATAAATAATTTACTGCACAGAAAGAGAATAGATAATCCGGTTTTTCTTCAAAACTAAACCGCGAACATGTTTAATCCCGGCGAAATCACTAATACATTAAAAGATCATTTCAAACCATTGCAGTGGTGCTGAGAGCCAATCGAATACAATTTATATGTAAATGAAGTTTATATTAGTTATTCCTCTTATAAGCCAAGCAAAATTAACATTTTCCTGATTTTGAAGTCGCTCTATGGGTAAAAGTTGAAACCAAATCGTCACGGAATTGTGTCCAGAATTATGTATGACCATTGGATTATACATAATTATAACTCTTATAAAATGTGATGTAATAGTTCGATTGTCTTCAAATTACACACATCACAGTATTTTTATTAACCCAAGTTATGGTGTGATAATCTGATATATGCAGTGCACTCCTTCTGGTACCTCCCCCACAAAGGGTCAACATTTCGAATATCAATGAAGACCATAAAACGTCAAATTAATATCCGATTCCATTCAGACTATGAGCATCTCAATATGTGTATCAACTCAAGATCTGTTATTAAGATGGTAGAGATCCGGCCATTTTTTCTGGTACATCCCCACATAAAAGGTCAAAGTTTTGAAAAACCAAAACGATTATAAAATCCCAAATAAACATCCACTTCTCTTTATATTTCACACATCCCATTATTTCTAATAAGACTAGATCTAATGCTAAGATAGAATGTATCAGACCACTCCTTTAGGTATCCACAAAGGGTCAAAATTTTGAATATCCATGAAGCTGATAACAAGGTAAATTAACATCCGATTCCCTTTAGAGTCGGTAAATCTCAATATTTCCATCAACTCAAGATCTGTTAAAAAGATGGTAGAGATCAGATCTTTTCTTCTGGCACTTCCCCCACAAAGGGTTTGAGATTTTGAAAAATAAAACGCACAATATGAAATTTATGATTTTGCATGAAATTGGATATAAATGACTGATTTTTTTGTTATTTTGTCCATACCAATTTTTTATCTTTCTTAGATATATTATGAAAATGGAATGCTTCGGTCGACTATACCTCACGACCTGGTACCTCTGTCACATTTTCAAAATTTTCTGAAAATCATCACATATTTCATATAAATTGAGGGGAATAACCAATATAGTCCAAACCTGGCACATCGCAATATTAATATCATATTTATTTAGGTCCGTTACAAAATGGACATTTTTGACCCATTCCTTCGGAACCTACTCCATTTTAATGATCATAACAGGAGTCAAAATATATTTAAATAATCGAACATTGACTGAGGGTATACTGGTATTTGTCGGCTAAACCGATTGATTCTTTTTAACTTGTTTAAAATATAAGATGCAGCACCGAAATTATAACGCTAATCCCTTACGCTGTAAATGATGAAAATAGCTTTTTATTCATGCAGAGAGTGGAATTGATACCCATCACCGTTCTTTGATTTCTTTCCAGAACTAAAAACATGCAAATCTTTTTTTATACACTCCACCATACTATGGAGTCATCCGGTTTGTAACTCCATACTTTGTCATTCCGTTTGTAACTCCTCGAAATACTCATGTCAGACCCAACAAAGTATATATACTCTTGATAAGTGTAAAATTCGAAGTCGATTTAGCCATGTACGTCTGTCTGTCTGTTGTAATCACGCTAACTTTCGAACGAATTGAGATAGAAGGCTAAAATTTTGCACACGTGTTTATTTT
Source organism: Musca domestica (assembly GCF_030504385.1). Lineage (NCBI taxonomy): Eukaryota > Metazoa > Arthropoda > Insecta > Diptera > Muscidae > Musca > Musca domestica. The sequence goes on from NW_026712249.1 coordinate 18,613,777, forward strand.
TCCAGTAGGCAGGTTAGGTTCGTAAATGAGCCATGTAGGTCCACATTTCATATAGCCCCCATATAACGGTACCTCCCGATATTCGGTATTTTGATGATTTTAGCGACATTATTCACCGAAATTGTTTCAACATTGGTATTTGAAGTTCGAAATGGATACTACATCCTATGACAGAAAATTATCCTGGCAGGTCCACGTCCCCATATAACGGTACCTCCTTATATTCGGTATTTTGATGATTTTAGCGACTTTTTTCACTGGAATTGTTTCAAATTTAGTATTTGAGATTCGTAATGGATACTTCAGCCTAAGACAGATTTTTTTTTGCCCCCATATAACGGTACCTCCCGCAATTCGGTATTTAGATGATTTTAGTGTCATTTTTCACCGGAATTGTTTCAAATTACGTATTTAGAGTTCGTAATGTTCTTCGTATAGGCCCCATATATCAGTACCTCCCTATATTCGGTATTTTGACGAGTTTAGATACAATACACACTGAAATTGTTTGATATATCGTATTTAACGTTCGTAGTGGATGCTATAACCTGTGACAGAAAATTGTCTGTACTGGTCCAGGTCTTCGCACAGCTCCGATAAAACGGTATCTCCTTATATTCGATATTTTGATAATTTTAGCTACATTATTCACCGTTTATTTCAAGTTTCGAATTTGAATATGGTAATGGCCAATGGCAAACAATGCCTATGTAGGTCCACGTCGTATATAGCCCAATATAACAGCTATATTCGGTATTTTTAAAAATTTAATAGAATTTTTTAAGGACTTTTTGAAAATTTCCAAATTCATTCCAAATGGTGGAGGGTATTCAAAGTTCGGCCTGGCCGAACTTACAGCTTTTTAACTTCTTTTTTTTTTTGAAAATTCCCAAATTCGTTCCAGATGGTGGAGGGTATTCAAAGTTTCGCCCGGATGAACTTATAGCTTTTTTACTTGTTTCTGGATTTGGATTTGCAATTGATAATTAATAAATCTGTCATATTAACTTAAAATCGAGAAATTGTTCAAATATTGAAACATATTTCGAAGAAGTACTCAATATTTTTAAAATATAAAAGCAGCACCGAAATTATAACACTAATCCCTTACGCAGTAAATTAAGACAATAGCTTTTTATTCATACAGAGAGTAGAATAGATCCCTATCAGAGTTGTTTTTTTTTTTTTTTTTTTTTTTTTTTTTCAAGGCTAATAACGTGGAAAGATTTCTTTTTGTTGCGGTAATTTTTCATTGTCAGATTAAGAATCTAATTTTATTCAAACGACCTTAATTTCACATTGAGTTACAAATTTACAACAAGGTGAAGCATTACATCAATCCAACTTTTTAATCTCACTGTCACTCTGCAAAAAAAAAAAAAAAAAAACCTTTAAAACCAAAAGTCATAAATAATCTCCGTTAAATTACAAACCACACAGTGGCGAAACACTCATCAACGATATTCTTACATTTTAAAATAACTTGCAAAACAAATTAATACTTCCACTTTATCTGATAAAACTTTCGAGCTTCCCTCGCCAAATTACCTGTCTGATGGATGTAAGCCTTTTGTTAAATCCATTAACCTTTAGGCAAGAATTAAGACCGCATTTAAAGTTTTCGCCTCCTTTCTACGTTTGATTTGTTGTTTCTGTCTGTGTTGGTACTCACCACAACAATAAGTGTTTGCTCGTTCGTCTGTTTGTTTGTTTTTATAGCAGACCCGCCAACCACATCCATTAAGAATGAAAGGAAAATAAAACTGCTGCTGATGCTCAGTTGCCAGTCGATCTGAGTGTTGGCATTCATTCCAATGGTCAGGTCAGTATGTTTGATGCCACGATTAATGGTTTTAATACCCGCTGTATGGCTTGGTATGTGCACGCCTGCATCTCGGATTGTGAAAGTGAGCGAGCGAGTGAGTAAGTGTCAATAATTAAAAAGAATATATTGGCTCAAAATCCCTTTCGGCAGTGCACAAGATGAACATTTAATGGGGATTTAATTTGCCCAACATCCTGTCAACACGCTGAAGCTGTAGCATCAACAATTTTTGTTGTCATTTTGGCCGTCTTTGTGGTCTTTATTGTACGGACGACCAATGAAAGCCGGCATAGGGCTTAAGGACTTAAGGACTAAATCATTTTCATTATTATCTTAAGATGAATTGAGTGTACGGGTATGAGGTGAGGGTCTGTTGTCATTATTTGTCTTTGAGTGACCCAGCTTAGTGGGGATAAACGGCAAATAACATTGGGTATGAGTATTTACGTCAAATGTCCAATGCTTTTATTGTTAAAAAAGAGTCTGCCCAAAATAAATTAAAACTAAAATGCTTCGAGCTCTTCAGTTTTTATACAATGGCAGAAAATACTAAGTTATTGTGTTTCTAAGATGTGTCTTGAAAAAAATATATCATTGGGGATTTTTCATTGTTTGGAGGCGATAGTCAGACATGTTTTAAATGGCATCCTGAAGTGAAAGTTCAATGATCTTCATAAACGTTTTTATTGACTGTTTGCGGATGGTGGATTTAAGATGACTATTAGGAACACAGTTGTTATCATTCATATTTTCCAACATGCTAAAAAGTTTTAGGCTTAACTCTAGTTAATGAAAAACTCTTGCTTTTTTTTGAAAATATTTCCCTGATTCCGGGACAGTATTTTTTTCGGAAACGGACCCGGATACCCGGATATTTGAACCGAAAGTCCGGGTCCAAGACCTGGGCTAGACCAGAACTACTAAAATCATATGGAAACAAGTAAGAAAAGGCTATAGTCGTGCGGGGCCGACTATATTATACCCTACAACACTACAATATGTTAAAAACCCTCATGTCCAAATCCATATTGGAAATTAGGATTTCGACTAGGGACATTTGCCCAACATTTATGCACTCCGTCGGGCTGTTAGTTGTTGTAGTCCATTTTATATATAAATATAATCCAGTGGTCATTCAAAATGCTAGAATTCTTCCCTGTCCCTAACGCTCTTCACAGGCGTGTCGATTGGCTTCAATTCTGCGATCGGAAAAAATTTCAGTTTTTGGTTAATTTGAACTCCTTAATATTTTGCAATCATCTCCAAAAGCAAGAAGCCCCTCAGTATCTCCAAATGTAGACTCATTTATATGATTTGCTTGTCTACGATATTTGACTATTTGCGTCAACGAAATCAGCATAAAAAGCCAGAAGTTCGCCTTTTGTGTATTTCCGATATCGCCTGTAAGTAATGCTGGTATTTTTTCACACAAAATTAGTGATCCATTGTACCCGCTGTCCTAACTCTAACTTTATACGAGATTTTGTCTCCTTCTATTTTCTATTTCTATTTGTGACCTTTATAACGCCTGCAAAATCAGGAAAATTTTTTGTTGTTGGACATCTTTGCAAACAATAAGCCTAGCCCTTCTGAGTCCAACCCTACCCTTGTGAAAATTTTCGTGAGGATCGGACGATATTTGCAATACTTATATAATATTCCCAACCTGTATTGTAAGGTGAAATAATATTACAAAATATTATATATCAAATTAAAAAAATCGCATGCGATAAAAAATATGAAAATATAAAAAAATGTCACAAAATATTACAAAATCTAAATTAACGTCATTATTGGCATATTTTTCTGCGATTTTTTAAGATTTTATACTTTTATGTCAAGAGGGCATTCTATATTGACAAAATTTTTCAAAATAGGTCCAGCCATTCTTGAGATATAATCATTCTAACTAACATCCCATACCTTTGTATGTATACATTGTATATATTTCGCTATATGTAACCGATATATTTACTATCGGCATCTACGTAACGGTCAGAATTCTATCTATTTGTGATTTCGGCGGGATTAAAAATATTCGCGGTTTAAAGGAAAATTTGACTTTCATTTAACACAAAAGTTGTGGCCTATTTCACCCACTAAATATTACCCGATGACCATCAAAATTGATAGGCTTCTGCACAGACATAAACTCTAGCCCCATGCTAACTTCCGCTTCGATTGATCTATAATTGTGACCTGTAGAGCAATTGCAAAATCAGGAGTTTTTTCAGTGTTTGGTCCATTTCAACCCCAAAATATTATGCAATCATCTCCAAAAGAAATAGGGTTCTATTCCTACCCTAGCCCCATTTTCATTCTAAATTTCGTGAAGATCGGACCATAATTGCGACTTGTAGAGTGATTACAAATTAACATGGACAGAAGGACATACGGACGGACGGACATACATGGCTAGATCGACTCAGCTCGGTGAGATAGGAAGATCCATATATACTTTCCTATGTGGGAAACCAATATTTCGAGGTGTTATATAATTTTTGGCCCAATCAAAGTTATAATACCCCCAACACATAGTGTTGTAGGGTATAAAAACTCCGACTCATATTCCAAAAATATTTCTCAATATGCCATACAACACCATGCTATGAGTGCGTTTTAAGTTCGCGTGGGCTAAAAAAAGTCAGGCTTAACTCTAGTTTATGAAAAACTCTTTCATTTTTTTTTTTTTTTAAATTTGCCTGATTCCGGGAGGGTATTTTTTTGAACCGAAATATTTGAACCGAAAGTCCGAATCCAATGCCTGGGTTAGACTCGGAACTACTAAAATTATATGGAAAATATAGGTATGACATAGGATATCTTGAATCATCCTATCAATTTAGGTCGGAGTCAACTTAGCTATGTGTAAGTGTTTGTCCGTCCTTCTGTCTGTGTTAAATCATAATCACGCTACAGGTCGTAACTTTGATCCGATCCTCACGAAATTTTGCAAGGAGGTAGGGTTATAGCTGTAAGAAAGCCTGTTGTTTAGGGGAGATAGTCGCAAAATATTTACTGGTTGAAAAGTTTCGTAATACTACAGTTGCTCTAGAGGTCACAATTCGTTAAAAAAAAAATTTTGTTAAAATCTTAAAAATACAGAACATCGGTACCGTTACATAGGGGATATACGATTTTGTGAACCAAAGAACTCACAAAGAACTCCTTGTGTATAATTTCAGACAATTCCATTGAAAAATGTGGCTAAAATCATCAAGATACCGAATATCGGAAGGTGACATTATACAGGGGATATACGATATTGTGCACCTATACAGGGTGAGATTAGAAAACTTCAACAAAGTGATTTAAATTTTTATTGAATGAAAGCAAAAAATGTTATGGCGGCCCACACCATCACCATAGCCGGCGCTTGAGTTCTGGTGCCAACCGAAGGTGTAAATTTTCAACTGACCTCTTCGACAAGTAAATACGATCATTTTGTTTGTTTACAAATTGCTGGACAATGAATATTTTCTCATCGGGGAAAACCAAATTCGCCAGTTCACCAATTTCGGCAAAGCAAAGCAACTCTTAGGCTCTTTTGAGTCTATTTTCGTTCTGTTGCGGTGTAAGTTCTTGCACTTGTAATTCCAATGGCTTTACCCGAAGCTCATTTTTCAATATTTGCCGAATGGAATATTGCGATATGTTCAGCTCACGAGTCATTTTTGGGCCAATGCGACGTTGGTTTCGATCAAGTCGCTTCTTTACTTTTCGAGCCATTTCTGCTGATGTTGCTGTTTTGCCTGCCTTAACGTCAGACTACGCTACCAGTATCATGGTAACGAGCGATTGCACGAGACACAAAAGATTTATTCACATTTAAATGCTGGAGTGCTCTAACGATAGCCACTTGTGATTTTCCAGCCAAATATAAAGAAATCACACTATCGCGCTTGAATTCCATCAGGAATAACTTTTTTCTGGAAAATTCTCACCAAAATGCGCTTGTAAACAATATAATGAGCTGTCATTGGAATAATTTTATGCGCTGTCGGACGAATGGCTAAGAAATGACAGCAGTCTGAAGTTGGTTGCGGTTTTCTCATCTCCCCTTGTATAGCAATTTATGCATCATTTTTGCACCCACTCTCGATCTTTCGAATTATTTTATTTCTACTATTTCCTAAGCATAATTTTTCTTTGCTCCTTCGCATGACCTCCAACAATTTTATATTTATAATTAAAGCATCGACAACCACTATCACAAAACTATATGACTTTTGTAGTTTGAGATTCCAATAACTGCCTTAACCAATTTCTTTGAAATCCTGACATATCTAAGATAATGTTATCCATAATGGAAGCAATCAACATTTGAAACATCTGTTGAATGCTAAATACTTTCATAGTTAAATTAATTGCAATATTTAATATCGCTATCATGTTTTCATAATGTTATCTATATTACAAAAGAAGAAGCGTATTTGTTGAAACTTTAAAAACAGAATAAAATTCAAACGCATATACATGCCATGATGTACCCAACAAATATTTAAATAAATTGATAGAAATAAATAAAGTAGAAAGAATACAATAGAATTGCCGGTATGTCTAAAATAAGATACAAGATGTTATTCTCAAACAGGGGTATTTATCAAAACAATTATTCTCTTGTACTTCCTGGCGTATACATTATGCAAACATAAGTTTTTGATAATTATCATACGCAGCATGGCACACCGACGATGTAGAAATATATTTCTACAAATTCAAATTAATATGAAAAAGCTCAAAAAGAAGGAATTGTTTGATTTATAATTTAGTGAATAATTTTGTTGTTGAAAGAATCGAGAATATACATTAATATGTTACAACTTATTTTCATTTATTATTTTATTTCAAAAAGCAAGTCTTTTCTCTCTGTTGGTGTGATTGTTTCCAAAAACTTTTTCCCCGCAGAGAAAGCAACGCATTAACTTGTGGTAAGGGGTTGAATCCAGAAGAATTATTTGGGAGGGGGACAGTTTTTGGTTAGAAAAACTTTATAATTTATTTGTGCTACTGCTAGTTTACTCCCTTTGTGCCAATAGCAATCATACAAATAGTCCCAAAACAATAAATTCTAACTGCAACTTTTAGCCAAATTTAAATGTGTGGGAAGATTTTTATGATTTTTGTACTGACGCTAAGCAGCGACTACTGAAACTATGCAACTATCGAGGGAGCTTCTAAGAACTAACTTTTATTAAAAGCCCAAAGGGTAAATTTATAAATTGATACAGGAGGACTTTTTATCAAACAAATAAAATTATATTTAAAATTTAAATAATTTTTTATTAATTATTATAAGCAATGAAAAATTGATATTTTGGTGGGCAAGAAAAGGAAAAACAAACATGCTACAACAGCTTAGAAACATCTGTAGCATCCTCGTGAAGGTCTTCCAGAGCTATTTGATATTCTTAGAACATTTTCACAATATTCCAAAAGATTAATAAATTATTTTATATCCCATAGAATATAAACTTATGTTATCCAATATATGATTTACTTCTTGTTTTTTTAATGTTAAATGATTTTTGGCTATCTGTAACTTGTGGATGTTTTTTTTTTTTAACCCTACAACACTGTGCTGGGGGTATTTCGCATGGAGGTGAGAATTAAGTCAGAAGAGATGATAGCAAAATATTTAGGGTTGAAATAGACAGAAAAAATTCTGATTTAGCAGTTGCTCTAGAAGTCACATTTATAGATCAATCGGCTCATAATTTTGCATGGGGACTAGAGTTTAGGACTGGGCAGAAGCTACCAATTAGGACGCTCATCTAAGAAAAATTTAGCGGGTAAATTTGACAAAAACATATAATCTTCGCCTTAATAAGGCAAAACTCAATATGGAAAATGTTCTGACACTAGTTCTAAAACCTTTACACAAATCCCTATAGAAAGATGTGGCTTAAATCGTCAAAATACCGCATATCCGAAGTTATTGTTACATGAGCACCGTAAGAAAACGTAACCTATACAGGCAATATTTTCCCATCAGAGATAAAACCTCTTAATATAAAATCCGTGGAAAATGTAGCTAAAATCATTAAAATATGGAATATCGGCAGGTATCGTTATATGGGAGCTGTAGAAAAATGTGGACCGATATAAGTCCTTTGCAATACCAAACCTTTTAATTTTATGCTTATTAATGTGGACCACATACCACAACGAATGTTTAAAGGTGTTACAAACGGAATGACAAATGTGTTGGGGGCAATTATCATCCGATCTTCACGAAATAGAAGCCTATTTTTTAGACGATGATTGCAAGATATTTAAGGCTTAAAATGAACTAAAAACGTAATTATTGTATCTATCTTTTTCTTTTTCAACCAAAAGACCAATGGACATGGAAACATGGAATATAGAGTTTAGGGCAGCGCTTAAGCCTAGCATTTTGTTTGGTCATCGGATAATGAACCACATTTTTGTGTGAAAAAATAATAAAATAAACGAAATCGCAAATACATGTAAGGCGAACCCCTGACCTTTACATTGATTCTGATTTCGTTTTCGTATATAGTCAAACATCGGAGATACAGGGATTCGAAACTTTCATTATCTTTCTGAATACCAATTAACACGGCATAGGGTGTGCATAGAGACCAACCCCTATGAAAATTTACATGACCTCATGGTTTCAGTCAAAAGCCAAGTTGAAATATCCAATATGCATGTACAAAAAATTAGTGTGAAATTTCTCTTCTTCCGAATAGCGAATTAGGCATTTGACCTAGTAGGAACATTTGCTTCGTCAAGTGTCGATGCTTATTTTAGAGATCGTATATTTTTGAAAAATATTGGCTCCAAATCTATAATTAATGGAAAAAACGGCAATCAGGTCTAACATTTGCTTTAAATTTGTATTAGATATGGGATTGTTTTTTGGGGAATCTTTAGCTATTAAAATCATTCCAGTGACAGCTCATTATATTGTTTACAAGCGTACAGAAACATTTTGGTGAGAATTTTCCAAAAAAAAAAGTTATTCGTGATGAAATTCAAGCGTGATTTCTTTGTATTTGGCAGAAAACCATTAGCGACTATCGTTAGTTAATTTGGTTTTCTCCCATGAGAAAACATTCGTTGTCCAGTGCACCTTCGGTTGGCCACCTCAGCGCAACGATGATGGTGTAGGCCGTCATAACAGCCGGTGGTCGCTCTCCGCTCATATTAATCGACCGTGGCATTAGAATAAAAAAATGCGAACATTATCGCGAAAATATTCTGGAGCGTGTATTAAAGCTTTGGGCACGCAAACATTTTGGCCACAGGCCTTGGACATTCCAACAGGACTCAGCACCATCGCACTCAGCACGCGCCACCCAAGAATGGTTACTAAATGAGGTTTCTCGCTTTATTTCCAGCGCACAATGACCACCAAAATCTCCGGATACTAATCCGTTGAACTATTGTGTCTGGAGTATTTTGGAAAGCAAGATTGGCACTAAAAATACCAAAGTGTCGATCACCTCAAACAAGCGCTTCACCGGGAATGGGCCAAAATAACGCAGAGCACCATTTGGTTCCATTGGCCGTTTGAAGACCAAAGATGACCAATTCGCACAAATCTAAACTTATTCTATAATTATACCCTACAACACTTTGTGTTGGGGGTATTATAAGTTTGATTGGGCCAAAATTATGTAACACCACGAAATATTGGTTTCCCACATAGGAAAGTATATATGGATCTTCCTAGCTCTCCGAGCTGAGTCGATCTAGCTATGTATGTCCGTCCGTCCGTCTGTCCGTCTGTCCGTCTGTCCATCTGTCCGTCTGTCCATGTTAATTTGTAATCACTCTGCAGGTCGCAATTATGGCCCGATCTTCATGAAATTTAGAATGGAGGTGGGGATAAGGTCAGAATAGAACCCTATTTCTTTTGGAGATGATCGCACAATATTTAGGGGCCGAAATGGACCAAAAACTGAAAAAAAAATACCAACATTACTTACAGGCGATAGCCGAAATACACAAAATGCGAACTTCTGCCTTTTTTTTTTTGATGATTTCGTTGACGAATATAGCCATATATCGTAGACAAGAAGATCGTATAGAAGAGTCTAAATTTGGAGATACAGAGGAGTCTCTTGCTTTTGGAGATGATCGCAAAATACGACGGAGTGCGTAAATATTGGGCAAATGTCCCTGGTCAAAATGCTAAGGGTAATATCTGGGCAGTGCTCCGTCACAAAATTTCAAAAGCGAAATCTTCCAAAATGGATTTGGACATAAGGGGGCTTCTAATCTATTGTAGTGTTGCAGGGTATGACATGGTCGGCTCCGCACGACTATAGCCTTTGCTTACTTGTTTGATTCTATAATTATCATTCAATATAATTAAAAATTTTATCTCACCCTGTAGTTTAGGTATAGGGAGGAGAGGCTCCCCTGGCTACAATGGGACTGTTGGTTTTTATTCTTATGTAAATCGTTTGATAATTTTTAACCTGCTTATAAATGATCACTTTCAACTCAATATTGAGTTATTGGGTCGTCAGAATTTCCAAGGACAAAAAATTTCTTTCGCCCTTTTTGACTTTATTTTTTCTGCATCCAAAAAAATATTTATCATAAATTTGTATTATAGGTCTCAAAATACATCAGATAAATTCACCCTGAGAACCCAAAATAACAGTTCTTAATAAAGATCTCATCGGCTCAATCCAGCTGGTACCTACCAACAATTTTTTTTTAATTTTAATTAATTATTCGCAAAAAGTAAATGTTAGATGCTCATCGCGATATTTGTATTCAGTTTTAGATGAAGTAGGATACTTCGGTCTGTTTATCCTGTACCTTAACCACATTTCTTAATTTTCCAAAAAAATAAAAATACATAATATTCTCATGTAAGTGAAGTAGTCGATATAGCCGAGATCTGGTACATTTATATCAGACTCAGATCAGATACGAAATGGAGAACATTGAACCACTCCTTTGGAACATGCCCTATAAAGGGTTGACAAAACGTAAAGCAAAATATATTCAAATAAACGACCTGTGCCTGAGGGCGCGTTTCATTTATGAAACAAGACACAAAATAAGTAATGCTGATGGTTTACTTTTATTATAAATTAAAATATTTTGATAAAAATATATTCTATTGTTTTATGTGAGATTTCGTTGGATTGGGTCCACTTTGTAATAATCATGGGAAACAAATTTCACCTTGAAAATTAAAATAGCTCATGAACCACTTCCTACCAATCTGAGAATTAATTTAATGCATTTTCAAAAATTTCCGTTGTTTACTATTTCATTAGACATGCGCCGTCGCTAATTTATTTTCACTTATCTCAAGGCTTTAACTTCATTATGGACACACTTATGTGAAATAAGTTTTAAGATCACCAAAGTAATTTTAACAAAAATTAAAATGTTTCATATATTTTGGCACGCATCCCTCCAATCTTTAAAAAAAATTGCAGGCCTTGAGGTTAAAAGTAATATAACACACAATTACAAAACACACAAATTTTTCAACACCATACGCAGATTAATGTCACAAGTAATCCCCACTTGTGGCAGATACCACCACAAGCCACCAACAACAATAATTATTATTATTTTGATACGAAGACGAAGACGAATAATTTTTTTTTAGGTTTTTGCGAATGTGTTAGAGCTTAGAACAAACTGCCTTCTCTTCACAAATGTGACAAAAACACATTTAACAGATTAACATAGAAATGTGCCTCCTGATGGTAGATTTTCACTGAAGTGTTTGTTCTTTGACAGCGACAATAATGGTTGACATTAAAAGACAATTTAAATGCAAATGCAAAAGTTTGTCGGCCTGTCTGTCTGCCGGTCGTAACAACGGAATTGAGTTATTACGCTTAAACAAATCCTAAGTGGAGAGAAAAATAAAATTTGCATTGTGACATACCAAAATTTCCATATATTACTTAACAAATTTGACTTGACTCGACTTGACTTTCGTGGGAATTGGCAGATATGAGGGCAGTAAAAAAAAATATACTATGTTTGGAATTATGATAGGAAATTATTTACAGTCTCCTATTACTATTATTACATTCTTAAAATAACAGCAAATTTTGTAAATGCGCGAAGTTTTGATTTTAAGAGAATTGAAAAAAAAAACAAGTAGGTAAGGGCTATAGACGTGCCGGGGCCGCCCATGTGATACCCTAAAACACTACAATATGTTTGAAGTCCCCTTACATCCAAATCCATTTTGGAAGATTTCGTTTTTGAATATAATGTCAAAGAGCCCTGGCTAGAGGTTACCCTTAGTTTTTTGACCCGGAGAATTTGGTCAATATTTAAGCACTCCGTATTGTTGTTAAGTATTCAAAATAATTTCACACGAAAAATGTGGTCTATTTTACAGCTAAATATAATCCAATGTCATCCAAATTACTAGGCTTCTTCCCTGTCCTTAACTCTCTTCTGATGCGAAATTCAGTGTCGATTAGTTTTCAATTGTGGCTTATAGAGCGACTACAAAATTAGAAAACATTAAATTATTTTAGTCCATTTGCCCCTCTAAATGTTCATTTTAAAAACAATGGGCTTTAATTCTGACCCTAACCCTACTCCCATGCAAAATTTCGTGAGGATCGGACGGTTATTTCGATATGCATATTATACCCTCAAAACCTAGTGTTGGGGGGGAGTACAAATTTAGAAAATTTACATTTCAAAATTTTAAGTCAAATTGAAAATATCGCAAGCGGTAAAAAAATATGACAAAAATTGAAAAAAATCGACAAAATATATTTATTTTTTAGTGGTATATTTTTCCGCGATTTTCTTAAAATTTATCATTTTCTGGCAAGAGACAATTCCGAATTGATGGGATTTGTGAAAATCGGTCCAGCGGTTCTTGATTTATTAGCAGAATAAATAATATCAATTCTTTTACATATATACAGGGTTGCCCATATTCGACGGACCCATCTGGCAACGCCATAACTTTTGACAGAGATGTCACATCGCTTAATGGCATGCCGCGTTTGAAGCGTCAGTCCAAGCAGATTTTTACCATGAACCAATGTGGCGTGTATTGGTTGCGAGCGCTCTGAAATTTACATTTAACAGAAGAAGTCAATTGTGAAAACTTAACGTGCTTTTAAAACATTAAAAAATTTGAGAAGTGCGCCTTCTAAAAACACCATTAAGCGTTTATACGAAAAATTTTCGACTGGTAAGTCTCTTTCTAATCCGAAGAGGCCATATAAAAGTCGACCAAGGCGATCGGCCGAGAATATAGCTTCCGTACGAGCCAGTGTTGAGAGCTCCCCATGAACATCCCAAAAACGCCGTTCTCAGCAGTTGGGCATGGCTCGGTCCATTTTACAACGTACAAAATTCAATTGACGCAAAGAATGTTGCCTGCGGACAAGCCTCGTCGATTGGAATGGGCCCAAAGGGTCATGGGTCCGTCGAATACGGGCAACCCTGTATAGTGTACTTATTTTGCAATATATCCGATTTCTTGGCTATTAACATCACTGTAATGGTCAGAAGCGCTCTTTTAATGTATTTGTGATTTGGCTGGGATTGAAAATATTCGCGGTTTAGTGGAAATTTTTCTATTTTCTTACATAAAAGTTAGGATCTTTTTTACCCGCTAATTATTGTCCGGTGATCGACCAAATTAGTAGGTTTCACTCCTAAACTCTAACTCCATGTGAATTTTCGAGTCGATTGGTTCATAATTGTGGAAATTTTTCAGTTTTTGATCCATTTCAACCCCTAAATATTATTCGATCATCTCCAAAAGCAATAGAATTCTATTCTAGCCCTAACTCCACCTCCATTTTAAATTTCAAGGAGATCGGGCAATAATTGCGACCTGTAGAGTGATTACAAATTGACATGGACGGACGAAGCAAGATAGACTCAGTTCGGCGAGATAGGAAGATCTATATATACTTTCCTATGTGGGAAACCACTATTTCGAGGTGTTACATAATTTTTGGCCCAATCAAACTTATAATACCCCCAACACATGATCTAGAGTATAAATACTATTATCTTTAAAAAATCGAGCAAAATTTATAGATGATTTTATTTTTAACCAATAATATAATAAATTGCCAATAAGTCTCTGCGGACAAAAAAAAAACCCTTCAGGCAAATGTTTTTTATTGAACTTCAACGAGCGCTCAAAGAAATTGTTCAGATTTCTGGCACACATATTATGCTTGGCAGTGAATGATTATGCGTATAATAACTTGAGTAATTGTGCGTATAATCAAATACCAACCAAACATGGCAGTCCGTAAAGACAAATTACCATATTACCACAACTTTGGGGAAAGAAGGAAGTGAAAGGGATAAAAATATTAGATTGTTATACCCCCATATAAATAATGGAGGTATTTTCATCATTTTGCTACATTAATCACCGAATTGTTTCAAGTTTCGTATTTGAATATCGTAATGGCGTATGAGAAAAATTGCCTATGCCCAATAGACCCAATAAAATTTTTTAATGAATTTTTTTTTGCGCAAAGTTTGTAACTTGTCAATATATTCATCATAGACCCTTCAAAGTATATACAGGGTACGATGAAAAAACTACAACCAACTACATACTGCTGTCACTTCTATGCCACTCGTCCGACAACTGTTAAAATTATTCCAGCAACAACTCATTATATTGTTTACAAGCGTACCAAAACAGTGGCCGAAAAAATGGCTCGTGAGCTGAACATATCGCAATATGCCATTCGGCAAATATTGAAAAATGAGCTCGCGGTAATGCCATTGAAATTGTAAAAAAGTGCAAGAACTTACACCGCACAAAAAGAAAATAGACTCAAAAGAGCCAAAGAGTTGTTTCATTTTACCGAAAGTGGTGAACTGCCGAATTTGGTTTTCTCCGATGAGAAAACATTGCCAAAGTGGTCAGCTGAAAGTGTGCACCTTCGTTTGGCCACCAGAACTTAAGGGCCGGCCATGGTGATGGTGTGGGCCGCCATAACAGCCAATGGTCGCTCTCCGCTCGAGCAATATCGGTTCACTCCTTTTGGTGCCTCTTCCATAAAAGGTCGAAATTTTCAATAAAATATTTTACTACACAAAATGAGAAAAGATAATCCGATTTCGTTCCAACTATGGAAATGGACAACATCAGTCTACTCCATCAAGTACCTCCCCCACAAAGTTTCAAAATTTTCTATAATAATAACAACTCTTGTAAAATGCGATGTCTTCAAATTACACAAACAAAATATTTTATTAACCCAAGGCCACACAAAGGGTCAAAATTTTAAATATCCATATCCATTTGAAGCTCACAAAACGCAAAATTAACATCCGATTCCATTTAGATTTGGAACATCTCAATAATTCCATCAATACAAGATCTGTTCTAAAGATGGTAGAGATCGGACCATTTTTTTTATGGCACCTCCCCCACATAGGGTTTAAGATTTTGAAAAACAAAACGCTCAAAGATAGCGAAATAAGCATCTAACTCTCTTCAAATTTCACACATACAAAAATTTTTGCTAACACAAGATCTGTCGTGAGATGATCTATATCTGCGAACCCCTTCTGGTACCTCAGCCACAAAGGGTCAGACTTTGGACTTTGCTTATATTTTATATAAAATCATTAAAGAGAGTCTTAAAGTCGGGCGGGGTCGACTTTATGATACCCTAAACCACTTTGCTAATTTAGTAGAACTCCGCATAACAATTAAAAGTTTTTATGGGAGAATTTAATCACACACGCCGAAGCATATGTATTTTTTAAATTCGGACTTGTATTGCCCATATGGTGCACAAATAATTTGAAATCGGATAACGATATATGTGGGACATATATCCAAATCGGAACCGATCTTAGCAAATGTATTTCTGAGCTGTATTTGATATATTTCCCTGAATATCCTTGTTACGGAGTTCATATTACGGCTGTGGATAACAAATCGGATGAACAATATATATAAAAGCTATAGCTATATCTGAACAGATCTTCACCAAATTTGACATACTAGCTTCTAGACTCAATTCGGTCGTAAGGTACAAATTCCATCCCATTTGGACAAATATTAGACGTTTGGTGCACAATAAAAAGTAAATCGGACGAAGTTATATATGGGAGCTATATCCAAATCTGAACCGATTTCGATAAAATTTAGCAAATGAATTTCTGAGCTGTATTTGATATATTTCCCCAAATATTGTTGTTGCAGAGTGCATATTACGGCTGCGGAGGACAAAAATAACAAATCGGATGAACAATATATATAGGAGCTATAGCTATATCTTAACCGATTTCGCTCAAATTTGGCATACTTATTTTCAGGTCCAATCTGATCGTACGTGCAAAATTCCATACTATTTACCTTTTGTCTGTTACAAACAAATGCACAAAGACATAATACCCTGACCACCTTGTGGTGTAGGGTATAAAAATCATGATTTGAAAATAATATATCTTCAAACGTTTACAGGCTTAGAAAGCCTTTCTTTTATAATCATTCATGGTTTCTACAATTTATTTAAGAGTTTAAGAACGTAATTTATTTAAATTCAAAACATCCATTACAAATTGCTATGCGGAAACTCGTATTTCTTTTATCCGAGCAATTAAGAAATAATAGTTGTTATTGCCATAAAGATTTGTCGCAGAAGAAAGGCAAACACGTTTTGTTGATTTACTTCATAGATTCATAAAGTATTTGTATTTGCATTTCTCTTTCAGATATAAATAATTTATTATCTTCCAAAAATTTAATTGTTATTTAAGGAATGCTTGCCATTGTTCTTTTAACAAACACCATGGCAATTTTATAAATGGCTATGGTTAAATTATATCATCAACAATATTTATGTTTTGCAATTAAACAAAAAGACACAAAAGATAAAAACCAGATGTTGCTCTCTCACAAATGAATACTAATTGCAGATATTCTAAAATTTAATTTTGCTAAATAAATTACGTCAAATAAATAATCTTTGTTTGTCCGTAATTTTAAATTTCAAATTCGGTGAGAAAGGCTTAAATTATATTGTCCTTACAATTATATTAGCACACAGCAAAAATGAGAGATTATTTCATATCACACTTTTTTCTTATATCATGCATAACAAATTAAAAAGTATCAGCTTGGCAGATTTATACACTCAGCCTCAATGATTTAAATATATTTTGACTTCTGTTATGATTATTCAAATTGTTGACCCTCTATGGAGTACGTTCCAAAAAAATGGGCCAATATTGACCATGTCGTACCGGACCTAAATAAATATAATATAAATATTGCGACGTGTCAGCTTTGGACTATATCGAATATTTGCTTAACTTTATATGAGATATATGATAATTTTTAGAAAATGTTAAAATGTGCGTGAAGCACCAGATATAGTCGACCGAAGTGTTTCATTTTCATACTTCATCTGATACGGATATGCAAATCCATAAATTCCATATTCATCTCAGGTTTGTGGTTCAGAGAAATATGTAGATATAGCAAGTCGTAAAGAATCGCCGAATTGTTTCGCAAGTGATGACAGACGAAAGTATCGAAAATTGTGACCCTTGTGTGTGTGGTACCGGAAGATGTTTGCAGATATATATCATACTAAGAACAGATCTTTTGTTAGCAAAAATGTTTGTATGGTGAAATTTGACGAGAGTTGAATGCTTTTTCCGCTCTCTATTTTTCAAATATTGAACCCTATGTGCGGGAGGTAGCAGAAGAAATGATCCGATCCCTCCCATATTTATAACAGATCTTGTATTGATGGACATATTGAGATGTGCCAAGTCTGAAATGCGTTTTATGAGCTTCATGGGTATTCAAAATTGTGACCCTTTGTGGGGGAGGTACAGAGGGAATGGACCAATATATCCCATCTTCACAGCTGATCTTGTTTTAGTAGAAATAATGGGATGTGTTAAATATGAAGAGAATCGGATGCTTATTTCGAATTTTATGATTGTTTTGGTAATTCATAATTTTGAGGGACATACCAGAAGGGGTTCCCAAATATCTATCATCTTCACAGCAGATTTTGTGTTAGCAGAAATGTTTATATGTGTGACATTTAAAGAGAGTTGAATACTTACCAGCGTTTTGTCTTTCAAAATCTTGAACCCTATTTGGGGGAGGTACAAGTAGGAATGATTCAATCTTTATCATCTGAAGTCTGAATGGAATCGGATGTTAATTTCGTGTTTTATGAGGTTCAAAATTTTTATCAATTATGGGGAAGTACCAGAAGGAATGGTTCGATCTCTACCATCTTAATAACGGATATTCTCTTGATGGATATATTGAGATGTGCCACGTCTGAATGGAACTTTATGAATGTTCAAAATGTTGACCTTTTGTGGGGGAGGTACCAGAAGGAGTGGACCGATACATCCCTTCCTTACACCACATCTTGGGTTAATAAAAATATTGTGATGTGTAAGACAATCGTACGCTTACATCACCTTTTATAAGAGTTGTAATTATTCAAAATTTTGAATGTTTGTGGGGGAGGTACTTTATGGAGTGGACCGATTTTGCCCATTTGTGAACCTGACCTAACACTGATGCAAGTATTAGGATTTGCAAAGTTGGAGCAAAATCGGATTAGTGCTTCTCTTTCGGTGCAGAAAATATTTATTTTATTTATATATATATTTTTTTAAATTTCGACCTTTTGTGGAGGAGGCACCAGAAGGAGTGGACCGATGTATCCCATCTTCACACCAGACCTTTGGAAAATAACACTGTTGTGATGTATGTAATTGCAATCGGACTCTTATATCACATTCTATAGGAATTAAAATTATTCAATATGTTGACCTTTTGTAGGGGAGGTACTTGATGGGGTGGAACGACATTGACCATTTTCTCACATGACCTAGCACTGGTTGGAGCAACATCGGATTTGCAAAGTTGGAGCAAAATCCGATAATCCTTTCTCTTTCTGTGAAGAGGGTTAAAAATCCTTGTATGAAGGGGATTTAGACGAATCTACATCATGCAGTAGGGAATAGGAAAATAGTCTGCAATTACTGATGCGATTAACACTTAACATTAACACTTACTGCTCCACATACTTCTCCATATTGACTGTAAAGCCATTGCAAATTCTACTATATCCTTAATTAAAAACTAATTTTCCAACACAAATGTTATAATTTTCGAATTGCGATTTTAAAAAAAATTCAAACTCATATCTAACATTAATTCACTTCTAAATTAACCAAAAATAGCTTCGACGAGCAACCCATTAATTAATGATAAAATCGTCAGCCACCAAACAAAACCGAAACCATGTCGCTTAATAATAAATAATGCGATAATATAAAGGATAATACCATTAAAGGAACCTGCAAAATTAGCCAACATCTTTGGTGTTGATAATCTTAACGTCTTTAATTAAAATCTTTTGTGCTCGGTTCTAAAACAATGGAAATCAAAAATCTAATTAACATTTTGTAAGAGAACAATATGAGTGTTTGTCACCAAGCAGCAAAATGAGCAGCAGGCATGGAAAAGGCCGCTTTTGGGAAGAGATGTGGAAATTGTGGTAAAACGAGTTAACAAGAAAGCTGTGAATAAAAACAGTGAGTATGTATACATGTATATCGGAAAAGTTTAAAAAATGTATATTACCAAAGACTAAAACACAAGTAAACAATGACGGCAGCCAGCCGCGGCCTACCATGTGATACCCTACAGCACTATAATATAGGTCCAAATAGGTCCACATAGGTCCAAACCCAGTTTTTTTTTTTGGTTTTTTTTTTTTAAATAATGCCATACAGTCCTGCAAATATATTAGCTTGGATTTGGATGGACCGCTATACATTATCCGCTGACCATCTAAAATGCTAGGCTTCTACCCTGTTCTAAGCTCTAAACTCCTTGTCGAAATTACCTGTTGATTTGTCTTCAATTGTGAAAAAAATCATGATAATGTTCAGTTTTTGGTCCATTTCTAAAAATTTTGCTATCATTTTCTATTGTCTATTTTGACTCTAACAGAACCTCAAGAAAAATTTCGTAAGGATCGGAAGATAACATTTTTAAAATCTACAATTGAATATTAAAACTCAAATTGAACAAGTTAAAAAGTATCAGTTGGTTTTTGCGGAAAGATGTATACCCTCGGACAATGATCGATTATATAAATATATATGGACTTCTATTATGATATGGACTTCTGTTATGATTATTAAAAGATTGACCCTCTATAAAGTAGGTTCTGAAGAATTGTGCCAATATTGTCCATTTCATATCAAATCTAAAAAAATATGATATAAATATTGCGACTTGCCAGGTTTGGATCATATCGACTACCTCCTTCACTTTATATGAAATATGTGACATTTTTTAGAAAATGTTGGAATGTGCGTGAGATACCAGATATAGTCGATCGAAGTATGTCTTTTTCAAACTTCATCTAATACAGATAAAAATATTGATATGGACAAAATTACAAGGAAATCTAACATTTATATTCAGTTTTATGCGAAATCATAAATTACATATTCTTCTCAGGTTTTTTTTTTTCGAGGTAAATATTTTTTCTTCAGATAAATATTTGTTAAAAATAGCTGACTTGTTTCGCAAGTTACGACAGATAAAGGTATTGAAAATTGTAACCCTTTTGTGGGTGAGGTATCAGAAGAGGTTCGCAGTTATATATAATTTTCACTACAGATCTTGTATTTGCCGAAATGTTTGTGTGAAATTTGAAGAGAGATTAATGCTTATTTCGGGTCTTTGAGCGTTTTGATTTTCAAAATCTTGAACCCTATATGGGGCAGGTACCAGTAGAAATGATTCGATTTCTACCATCTTTATAACAGATCTTGTGTTGTTGAAATATTGAGATGTACCATGTGAGATGATCGGATGTCAATTTCGCGTTTTACGAGCCTCATGGATATTTAATTTTGACTTCAGAAAGATTGGACAGATATTTCCCATTTTCATACCTGACCTGACCTGAAAAACATAACATTTTGTAAAAGCTATAGCAAAATCGGATTATCCTTTCTCTTTTTATGCAGTAAAATATTTTTCTGAAAATTTCGACCCTTTGGGGGGAGGTATCAGAAGGGGTGGACCGATATTGCCCACCTCCGAACTCGATCTAAGTTTGATAATAATATTACGATGTACTAAGTATGAACCAATTCGAATACTGCCTTCGAGAACTATCGTGCGCACCAGCCAGACTGACAGGCAGAAGGAAGGACATCGCTAGATCGACTCCAAATATTCTGAAACGCATTTCGTCCAAAGTGGCCTGGGGTCTTTAACCGTTACTTCGATGAGGCACGTTTTGGTCGTATCAAATTGTATATACCCTCTCTACCCATATGGCTGAGGGTATAAAAATACATTGAAAAATACTACTAAAGTCATTAACCCTTTCGCTCCATTGTATCCATATGGATACATTGAACTTTAAACTCATCTTGCAATTTCGGAATCGATGTTTTGGCCTAAGTATATACAAATACTTGTTATTTGAGGCTTTCTTAACAAGTTTCAAAATAAATTGTAGTTATTCTTAACAAAACTGACAAAAATATAGCAATTTAATAGAAACAATTTTTTCCGTATTTTTTTTTTTCGTAAAAATGGTTATTTTATTTTGCAAAATACATGCATAAATACCAATATTATTTTTTCTACAACTTAACAGTTATAAAGAGCAACGTTTATTTTATCTTTCGCCATTTATAATTTTTGATTTTAAAACAAAGGAAAGCTCTGCCGATTTTTTAAAATTGTATGTATCCATATGGATACAAACGAGAGTTGTGGTAGTAAACATTATCCACGCAAATCATTTTGCATTTGATGTTGATACGATACAGACGTTATTTTTCTGCACTCATACAATATTAAAACATAAAAAATGGCAAACAGGCTTAAAAATTCTGAAATTGAAAAATTTTTAACCAATTTTGATGATTCGGATATTTCGGATGAATCGGAAAAATCTGAACTTATAAGCAACTTGTACAATGCTTCTGAAAATAATAACAGCTTTTTAGTAGAAGAACTTTCAAGAGAAGGTCCATATGAAATTATCTTACAAGATATCTATGTTGATAACGATAACGATGCAGGCGATGGAATTATTGAGATCGAGGAACGTCTTGCAGCAGAGGTAACCGTTAAAGAGAGTCCAATAATTTCCGAAACTCCACGTTTTCCACATAAAAAGGCTGCACAATTTCGCTGGAAAAAAGATAATTTGGCTAACCAAGATACTTCATTTTCTGAAACATATCCCAAAAAAAATATGAAATCGCCTGTCGAGTATTTCTCGGAGTACTTTACAGAAGACTTCCTTCAACAAATAGTATATTCAACAAACCATGCATCAATGGCTAAATGTGGAAAGTCTCTAAATTTATCAAAGGATGAACTAATAAATTTTATAGCTCTAGACTGATTGGTACCATTGGATATCCGCGTTTGGATATGTATTGGAAATGGGCACCGTAATACCATCATTCCCAGAAAATATGAGCAAGAATAGATTTCATTCTTTGCGAAATAATTTAAAGTTTACAGTAGACCAACCAGCAGACGACAAGCTCTTTAAGGTTCGTCCTATAATAAATATGTTCACAAAAAAGTCTTATCATATTCCAAAAGATGAAAATCTTTGTGTGGATGAAATGATGGTCCCTTTTAAGGGAAGAACTTCATTGAGACAGTATATGCCTAAAAAACCCATCAAATGGGGAATGAAAATATTTTGCCTATGCAGTTAAAAGGGTATAGTTTATGATTTTGAGATATATCAGGGAAAAGGAACAATACTATCAGGCGAAGGGCTAGGTTTTTGTTCTGATATTGTAATTCATCTTGTAAAAACTGTTCCAGAGGAAAAGAATCATAAACTATATTTTGATAATTATTTTACGACTCTTAATTTGTTATTATATTTACGGCATAAAGGAATTTGGGCTACTGGTACTATAAGAGGAAATAGAGTCGGCAAAGTTGAATTAAAATCTGAAAAGGATTTGAAAAAAGAAGGACGTGGTAGTTTTGACTACCGAGTAGAAAGAACAGATAATATTTTTCTTCTTCGATGGCTTGATGGAGGAATTGTGCAACTCGTGTCATCAATTCATGGCCATGAGCCCATTAATAAAGTGTCCCGATTTTGTGTTGAAAAAAAGAAAAGTATTAATGTAACACAACCACACATTGTATCAGAGTACAACAAGAATATGGGAGGAGTAGATAAAATGGAT
This sequence comes from Musca domestica, assembly GCF_030504385.1. Lineage (NCBI taxonomy): Eukaryota > Metazoa > Arthropoda > Insecta > Diptera > Muscidae > Musca > Musca domestica. The sequence goes on from NW_026712249.1 coordinate 18,636,821, forward strand.
TTTCTTCTTTCGTTGTATAGAATTTCGATTAGAACTGGAAAGTGGACTCTGAAAATATTTGACCACTTTATTGATTTGGTTGTATGTAACTCGTGGTTAGAATATAGAATGGACCACGAGAAAAATAATATGAAAAATCAGCATGTGGACTTACTGTGCATTCGAAATGATATTGCTGATGGCCTTTTAGCTCGATCAAAGCAGCAGGCAAGTTCTCGTGAGCGTGGACGCCCAACATTATGCCAAAATGAAGAATCTTCAACTAACGCAATGACCCTCAAGAGGAAACGTCAAGCCACACCTTCAAATTCTGTTCGATATGACGGTTATCAGCATTGGCCAGAACACATGACAAATAAAGGTAGATGTAAAGTCGAAGGATGTAAAGGACAAACACGATTTAAATGTCCAAGTGCAATATTTTCCTGTGCATTCCCAATGGATCGAGAAACTGCTTTAAGCAATACCATCATGTGAAGTGAATAATTTTTTCTTTTCAGATTATACTTTATATATTAAATATGGATTAATAATTTATTTTGTGTTATTTTATTGTAATGATATGAATTATATTTTTACTTGTTTTAGTTTCTACATAAAGCAAAATTTGCTCTTAATCAAAAAATTACTTTTGTATTTCAAAACTACTAATAAAAATAAAATTTCAATAATTAAATAAAATAACATACCAGCATTTTTATTTACCACTCAGTACTTTTGTATCCATATGGATACATTCTGAAAAACACATTTAGGATTAAAATTTTTAAAATGTAAGTATTGATTGTTATTTACACAGCAAATAATAGTAGAAATCCAAAAAATTCGATTTTTTTAGCAACCCAGTAAAAACTTGTAGCGAAAGGGTTAAAGTACCTAATATAGGGAGTTACCGCTATATTGGGGTCTATATGAAGACTTGGATCTGCATATACAAGTTTTGTTATGAACCATTACAATATCCAATTGCAAAACTTTAAAACATGCCGGTGAATAATGCCGCAAAAACATCAACATAATTAACAATATAGGGAGGTACCGTTACTGTACCAATTTTCTGTTACGGGCTGTAGCACTCATTGCGAACTTACAATACGAAATTTGAAAAATTCCTTGGAACAATTTCGCTAAAATATATATATATCTGGTAACTCCCTATCGGCATTTATAAGATTTTAGCAGAATTTTTAAACTTTTTTTTTTAAATTTGAAAATATTTCCAAATTGTGGAGGATATTTAAAGTTCGTAAAAATTATGGTCCATTTCACTGATGACCATTGAAAGTGGTAGGCGGCTTCTGTCTAAAATTCTTTTACACGCAGAATTCCATGCCTAATGGTCTATATCTATCTATGTGACCTGTAGAGCAACTACAATATCAGTACATGTTTTGTTGTTGTTGTTGATATGTTCTTGCGATTATAATTATGTTTCTCAAACACTACACTTGAATAAATTTAAGCTGATGCTAAAAATAAATTTACTTCCAAAGAATATTGAACAAATCTTAATTGTGTAGCATATGTAATAATTGATTTCTTCGAAGCATTCAATTTGACTGTATTCACCCAAGTATGCTTATTTAATATTTTATTTGCAAAAGTAACAAATTGCCGGCAACAAATATCCAATGAGAATTGCAGAATTTAAAATTAAAAAAGTGCAATAATAATATCCTTTTCAAATGTTTAGTAATGCTATGCTAATATTCTGTATAATTTAAAATGAATCATTATTTTCTAAGGAAATATTTCCATTAACTATGTTCAGATAATTGCATTATTGTTAATGGAAGAAACGGGCTATAAAAACTCAGATTACACTGTGCAACAAAATTCAATGTTTTCAATAATAACGAGGAAAAAAATGTTTTTTGTCATAGAAGTTATTTTTAAATAACTTCTGGGGAGAATATCCCAGACAAGAAACAAGGGAACTGATGAGGATTGGTGGCTCTTTCCGAAACCTAGGTATTCCCTGCCTTACCCCCTGGTAAACATTACTATCGTTCTCCACTCATAAACAAACGTTGTTTTTATAAAAACAACAATAATGGGATTTTGCCTGACGATTTTTGCAACAACAAAATACTATGGTATCCCAAACAAGCAAGCCAAACACTGTTCGAAAATCTATTAGGTTATGAAAGTAGAGCAAAAAAAGGAAAACACTTGTTCGTCGTTTTGAAATTTTACATCGATCGACAATGGAGGGGACAAGTTCCCACCTTTAACACATTTTTAGAAATTTTCGGATTAAGATTACTTGGAATCCGTTCATTTTAGGTATGTAATTTCTTCTGCGTGAAATATTTTGGTTGCGTCAACAAAGGAGTCAACATAGGAGTCTTATTGGCTCTTTTTATACCCTAGAACACTATGGGTTGGGGGTATTATAATTTGATCGGGCCAAAAATTATGTAACACCTCGAAATATTGGTCACCAACAAAGGAATCTATGTACGGATCGTCATATCCCGCCAAGCTGAGTCGACCTAGCTATGTAGCCAGAAAAGGATAACATTTGTGGAAATTGCGTTAAAATTTGTCAACGAAAAAAAGAATATTTTTTTTATATTTATACCCTACATCTCTATGTGTTGGGGGTATCATAAGTTTGATTGGGCCAAAAATTATGTAACACCTCGAAATATTAGATTCCGACATCGGAAAGTATATATGGATCTTCCTAACTCGCCGAGCTAAGTCGATCTAGCTATGTATGTCAGTTCGTCCGTCTGTCCATGTCAATTTGTAATTGTAATCAAATTTGTAATCACGAAATTGAAAATGGAGGTGGGGTTATGGTCAGAATAGAACCCTATTGTTTTTGGAGATGATCGCATAATATTTAGAGGTTGAAATGGACAAATAACTGAAAAATTTCCTGATTTTGCAGTTGCTCTACAGGAAGCAATTATAGATCAATCGACGCAGAGTTCAGCATGGGGCTAGAGATTAGGGCTGGTCAGAATCCAACCATTTCGTTTGAATTGGTCACCATTGGCACGAATTATGGCCTTCAAAGGCCAATGAAACAGTCACACGCTGCCCCAATGTTGCTCTGCGGTATTGTGGCCCATTCTCGGCGAATCGCTTGCTTGAGGTGATCGACACTTTGATATTTTTTATTGCCAACCTTGCTTTCCAAAATACTCCAGACATAATAGCCCAACGAATTGGTATCCGGAGATTTTTGTGGCCATTATGCGCTGGAAATGAAGCGAGGAATCTCAGTTTGTAACCATTCTTGGGTGGCGTGCTGAGTGCGATGGTGCTGATTCCTGTTGGAATGTCCAAGGTATGCGGCCAAAATGTTTGCGTGCCCAAGGCTTTAATACACATTCCAGAATATTTTCGCGATAATATTCGACATTTATTCCGATAACACGGTCGATTATTAAGAGCGGAGAGCGATCATGGGCTGTTATGGCGGCCTACATCATTACCCTGGCCGGCGCTTGGGTTCTGGTGGCCAACCGAAGGTGAAAAGTTTCCGCTGACCTCTTTGGCGATAATTTTGTTTGTTTACAAACTGCTGGACAACGAATGTTTTCTTATCGGAGAAAACCAAAGCGAAGCTACTCTGTAGCTCTTTGGAGTCTATTTTCTTTCGTTTGCGGTGTAAATTCTTGCACTTTGTGAAATTTCAATGGCTTTAACCCAAGCTCATTTTTCAATATTTGCCGAATGGAATATAGCGATATGTTCAGCTCACTAGCCATTTTTCGGCCTATGCGACGCGGGTTTTGGTCATATCGCTTCTTTAGTTTTCGAACCATTTCTGCTGATGTTGTTGTTTTCTTCCGTCAACTTCTTTGACGTCGGGCTACGCTACCAGTATCACGGTAACGAGCGATGATACGAGACACAAAAGATTTATTCACATTTAAATGCTGAAGTGCGGAGTGCTCTAACGATAGTCATTTATGGTTTTCCAGCCAAATATAAAGAAATCACACTATCACGCTTGAATTCCATCACGAATAACTTTTTTTCTGGAAAATGCTCACCAAAATGCTTTTGTACGCTTATAATCAATATAATGAGCTGTCACTAGAGAATTTCGTTAACAGCAGTCGTACGAGTGGCTTAGATATGACAGCAGTCTAAAGTAGGTAGCCGATTTTTTCATATCACCCTCTATCTATTTACAAATTATCAGGTGTGAAAACAACTTCTTCTGGTACCTCCCCCACAAAAGGATTAAAATTGTCAATAATTATATCTCCCATAAATGCAAAGTTGGCATTTGATTCCCTTCAAATTTTACACATTTTAATATTTCCATTAACACAAGATCTGGAGTGATGATGATATATATCGGCCCACACCTTCTGGTATCTGCCCCACAGAAGGTCACAATTTTCAATATTTGTATCTGTTATAATTTGCGGATTTCTTTTAAAACTTCGTAACCTGAGAGGTGGTGTGAATAAAGAGTTTATCGACTCACTCGTCTGATATCTCCCCCAAAAAATATTTTAATTTTGATTAATTATTCGCATAAACTTGGGAAAAAATATTGGACACTAATTCCCACTTGTTTCAGTATTAGATGAAGTGGAATACTTCGGTCCACTATATTTGGCACATTTCTTAATTTTCCTAAAATTATTACATTCTCTTATGTAAAGGGCTATATGGACTAGCCCGAATCTGATACATTTATATCCGGCTTAGGTCGGGTACAAAATATACAAAACTTGTCCGCTCCTGTGGAACCTTCCCCAAAAAGGGTCAGCAGTTTGAATAATCATAACACATGTCAAAATATATTGTAATAAACGAACAGTGGCTGAGGGTATATTGGCCAAATCAAAATTTTCTGAACGGTTAAAAAAATGGCAAAGCAGGCATCCACTTCTACAAATTTAAGTCACGTCACGTAATTTTTATTCACAGAATTTACATTTTCTGGTAAAAGTAAATTGTCCACTATTTTTATACCCTCCACCATATTGTATGGAGGGTATATTAAGTTTGTCATTCCGTTTGCAACACCTCGAAATAAACATTTTAGAAACCACAAAGTATATATATTCGTGATCAGCATAAAATTCTATGTCGATTTAGCAATGTCCGTTCGTCTGTTCGTCTATGGAAATTATTCTAGCTTCCGAACGAAATGAAATAAGTTGATAAAAAATTTCTCAAATGTGTATTATGTCTGCAGGACTTTTGGTATTGAAAATGGGTCATGTAGATCCACGTCTTCGTACAACGGTACCTCCCGATATTCGGTATTTGGTTGATTTTAGCGAAATTATTTACCGGAACTTATTTAAATTTAGTATTTGAGGTTCGTAATAAATACTACAGTGTAAGACAGAAGATGGGCCATGTAGGAAGGGTGTCGTCGTATAGCCCCCATATAACTGTACCTCCCGAAATTGGATATTTTTATGATTTTAGCGACATTATTCACCGGAATTGTTTCATATTTGGCATTTGAAGTTCGAAATGGATACTACAGCCTGTGACAGAAAATTTTCTGCGCAGGTTTAGTCTTCGAATTGCCCCCATATAACGGTACCCCCAATATTCGGTATTTTGATGATTTTAGTGACATTATTTACAGGAACTATTTCAATATTTTAAGGTTTACGTTTTATATCCCTTTCGTACCTCCCTATGAGGTATTTTGATGATTTTATCTACATTATAAACAGTTTCGCATTTGGATATTGTAATAGCTTGTGACAAAAGTTGCCTATGCAGGTCCACGTCGTCCTATATCCCCTAATATATGGCTGCTTTGGTAATTTTAAGATTTTAACCAAATTTTTAACGGATTTTATTTTTTTGAAAATTTCCAAATGGTGGAGGGCATTCGAAGTTCGGCCCGGCCGAACTTACATCTTTTTTACTTGTTTTATTATAATCCTTCTCGAAGTGATATCATGCACTCTGTAGCAATGTTGTAAAGATTAAAATGTTTCCGTCAAATTTAGTGAAAATCGATTCAGAATTGGATATGCTCTATAACTGCTCTAAAGCTAAATGCTGATTGGTGGTTTGATCTACTTCAAATAAATTCTTTTGTTACGGGAGCTCTACTAAATATGCATAGTGGTGCCCCGCTCGACTTTTGACTTTTCTTTATTTTTTCTGTTAATAACACCACATCTCATTGCAGGTCATTGTACTGGATTCACAGCAATATGTCTTATCACATAAATTTATTTGGCTGTTAGCCTTTATTTGTTCTCAACAATGCTATTTTTGGATTAAGCAAAAAAATGTTTCAACTGATTTCCCAGCGAGATACTTCTACAGGTGGCGTCCGCACGAGTAAAAAAAAAAACTATTTATAACAGCAGCAGGAGGTGTAGCAATAACAAGAAACAATAAAAGGTAACTATGGAAGATACAACACACATTTGGAATTAGCCAAAAGATTATGACAAACAATTGTAAATGTTCTCCTTTGTTTGTTAATCTGCACAATATTTACATTAACAAATGTATTCAGGCCCTCTAATAGTCATAATAACATCAACCTGACATAGGTCATAAACTTTGATGTTTGACATTGTCATTTGACAACACGTGCAAGATATTTACTCTAATAATGATTACAAACATTTGTATACACAAAATAGTTATTAAATTGTATTCTGATGACCTTATTGTCTTCACGTTTTGTTTCATCTGAGGTTATTATATATTTAGAGTAAACAAATTGTAGCACCCATATTACTTATATTGGATTTCTCATAATATCATAATCTCACGATAATATAAAGATATGAAAATTGAGAAAAATCATTAGCAAGAAACTACCTAATTTCCTCTTCACAAAGCCAAGATTTTTTCTTTGTTAATATGTAAATTCATTGAAGTTGAACTCCACATGTTGTCTCATTTGGCTCCTGCTGTGCTTTTTTAATAAGTGCCTAGCAATGCCTGTTCATTTGCGATAAGTAGAGTAGAGACAGCGAAAGATATGAATTTAATTTAAAATATAATCTTTGAGAAGATAGGTACCACAAATTTTTTGGCATTTGGTGATGGTTTACAATGCCACAACATGAAACTCTATGTTGGAAGTTGGAACATTGCATTTGAAGTTTATGGCTCCTAATAGGAATATTACGAATATCAGGAGATGTGACATCTCGAAATATACATTATTGATCCCACAAAGTATGTATATATATATATATATATATAGCTTACGAACGAAACGAAGTAGGTTGATACACTTTTAGTAAGGTCTACATTGATCTGATCCCCATATAACTGTACCGACAGATTTAAGTCTTTTTCGGTGTTTTAGTGCCAATTCAAATCTTAATTTGCTATAGATTGGCATCAGATGTTCCCATTATGTAAATAAATAAATAATCCTTGCATAGAACCGTCAATCTAGGTCTAAGTTTTCATATAGTCCCTATATAGCTTTCCTCCAGGCTTACGGTATTTTGATGATTTATGTCACACTTTTCAATCAAATTTTATTTGTTTTTATACCCTTCACCATAGTATGGAGGGGTAATTAAAAGACTTATAACGGATTTTATTATTATTACACCCTACAATACTATGTGTTGGGGGTATTAAAAGTTTGATTGGGCCAAAAATTATGTAACACTTGGAAATATTGGTTTCCCACATAGGAAAGTATTTATGGATCTTCCTATCTCGCCGAGCTGAGTCGATCTAGCTATGTATGTCCGTACGTCGGTCCATGTTAATTTGTAATCAAGCTACAGGTCGCAATTATGAAACGATCCTCACGAAATTGAAAATGGAGGTGGGGTTATGGTCAGAATAGGGCCATATTGTTTTTGGAGATGATCGCACGATATTTAGGGGTTGAAATTAGCCAAAAACAGAAAATATTGCTGATTTTGCAGTTGCTCTATAGGCCACAATTATAAATCATTCGATACGAAAATTTACATGGAGTTAGAGTTTAGGGGTGGACAGATCGGACAATAATTAGGCCATCGGACAATAATTAGCGGGTAAAATGGACCCTAAATTTTATGTAAGAAAATAGGAAAATGTCCACTGAACCGCGAATATTTTCAATCCCAGCCAAATCACAAATTTATTAAAAGATCACTTCTGATCGTTAGAGTGATGCTAATAGCCAAGAAATCGGATATATAGCAAAATAGGTACAATTGATCTTATTTATTCTGTTTATAAATCAAGAATCGCTGGGCCGATTTTCACAATTTCCATCAATTCAGAATGGTCTCTTGCCATATAACGATAAAAACTAAAAATATTCCAATAAAAAAGTGAATATCGTTTGTCGATTTTTTAAATTTTTCTCATATTTTTTATTGCATGCGATTTTTTCAATTTGACTTTTAATTTTGAATTGGTAATTTTCTAAATTTTTACACCCACACTACGTTTTGAGGGTATTATATGCATATCGCAATTATTGTCCGATCCTCACGAAATTTTGCATGAGGGTAGGGTTAGGGTCAGAATTAAAGTCTATTGTTCTTAAGATGTACAGTTAGAAGTGCAAATGGACTAAAAATAAATAGTTTTCTAATTTTGTAGTCGCTCTATAGGCCACAATTGAAAACTAATCGACATGGAATTACGCATCACTAGAGAGTTGAGGATAGGGAGGATGTCTAGCATTTTGGATGACCATTGGATTATATTTAGCTGTAAAATATACCACAACTTTCGTGTGAAATTGTTTTGAGTACTTAACAACACTATGGAGTGCGTAAATATTGGATCAATTCTCCGGGTCAAAAAACTAAGGGTAACCTCTGGGCGGGGCTCTTTGACTTTATTTTAAAAACGAAATGTTCCAAAATAGATTTGGATATAATGGTACTTTGAACATATTGTAGTGTTGTAGGGTATCACATGGACGGCCCCGCACGACTATAGCCTTTGCTTACTTGTTTATTTGTTTTTTTTTTTTTTTTTTAAATTGTCATATTTGTTACAAATGCTGAAGGGTCTTCAAATTGCGGCAAGGCCGAACTAACAGCTTTTTACTTGTTATTAATTGAGTTAGCATCTTGAAGTTCCTAATGGGTACTTGCTAAGAAAATTGCCGTCGTATAGCCCCCATACAACGGTACCTCCCTATATAGGTACCAGCAGTGATGCTGATAGCCAAGATATCACATAAACCGGGTGAGGTAAAGAACTGCACCAAAGTCAAACGCCAATTCTTACATTTCTTTTTAAATCTTATTGACTGGTAGCAAAAAATGTCGGAAATAGCATCAAATTTTAGAATAACTTTAGATTTGTTCGAATTGGTCACCTTTGCTTGAATTATAGCCTTCAAATGGCCAATGAAATCGTCACACGCTGCCCGAATATTGCTCTGCGGTATTTTGGCCCATTACCGGCGGAGCGCTTACTTGGGGTGATCGACACTTTGGTATGTTTTAGTGCCAACTTTGCTTTCCAAAACACTCCCGACACAATAGTCCAACCGATTTGTATCCGGAGATTTTGGTTTTCTTCCACTGTGCTTCTTTACTTTTGAACCATTTCTCTTGATGTTGCTGTTTTCTTCTGTCCACTTCCATGACGTCGGGCTACGTTACCAGTATCACGGTTAGGAGCTATGGTACGAGACACAAAAGATATCGAACATTTAAATGCTGGATTGCTCTAACTTGTGGTCTTTCCGGCGAAATATAAAGAAATCACACTGTCACGGTTGAATTCCATCACGAATAACTTTTTTTCTGGAAAATTCTCACCAAAATGCTTTTGTACGCTTGTAAACAATATAATGAGCTGTCACTGGAATAATTTTTACAGCTGTCGGAGCAGTGGCTCCGAAATGACAGCAGTCAAAATTTGGTTGCAGTTTTGTAATCTCACCCTGTAGAGTATAGATTTTATTAAAAAGGGTATACAAGTTTGGCCTCATTATAGCAAAGCGAAAAAGGGAAGGATTTTATTAAAAAGGTTATACAAGGTTGGCCTCATTATAGCAAAGCGAAAAAGTTCGATATTCTTATGGAATGTCGGCCTTCCTACAGAGGACCAGAAAACGGTCGATATTTTTATAGAAGATCAGACTTCTTCCAGAAGAACAGAAAAAGTCAAGCTTCCTCGGAAAGAGCAGAAACAGTTAACCTTTATTCTCGAATAGCAGGAAATACGCTCTTCTCCTAAAAAATGAGAAACCGTCGGTTCTCTCATAGAAGGGCAGAATATGTCGCTCTTTTTATGGAAGAGCAGGAATTTTTGCATTTTTTATGAAAAACTCCATATATAGAAAGTCAGAGGCTCTTCTTATAGAATAGTAATTATTTTTATTGGATATCAAAAATTGGATCTTAGAATATAATTAGAATATAATCCTTGGTGTGGTACTATGCCTCTTCCATTGCAGTTATGCACTGCTGTGCTGTATTCCGAAATAAACCCTTGAAATAATTGTTACAATAATACCTAGCTTAAATATCGCCCCTTTAGTAATCAGCAAAGTTTATTATTTTTGCTGCAAGCATTTATTAAGACTTTATTTGAAAGTTTTTAATTTATTCAATTCAAAATAAATTATTTCAAAATACAATTTATTATACATTCAAATGCATTCGCATACAAAATAAATCGTATTTATATTTTCCATTTTCCTCTTTTTTTCGGAATTTCATTTCCAATGAATGTGTGTGTGTGCTTGTAACCCCCACACACACATTGGAATTTAACGTTTGATGCATGTCTGCAAATATTTACATTCGTAAACGTGTTGGCTGGAAAAAAAACACCTTAAAACCACCAATACTTGTTGGGGTTGTAATTCGTTTCCCATGAACAAGCCAAAAAGTTCCGCCGAAACACTTTCGCATTATAAATGTAAGTGCATTCGAGCACGAATATTAAATTGGTTAGTTCTGAAGCAAAAAAAAAAAAAAAAAAAAAAAAAAAAAAAAAAAAAAATAATACAAAACTGTTAAAACAATACGTGCGGAATTTACTGCGAGACTTTTATTTGCTATGGGATTTTTTAGATTATTTTAATTTTATTTACATTAAATAACTGCTGGCCAAAAAATGAACAAGAACTTAATTTTGTGCAAATGAAATGCATTCGTTTGTTGTTTTATTTCTCGATTTTTAATAGAATTAACACAACTGAACAAACATGAATATGTATATGAGTAAATTTTGCTAATTTAGAATTCGCTTTGCTTTTTTACTATTTATTTACAAAAGCGTTAAAAAATTACCATACAGGTAATTTTATATTTTTTTTTTAGTTTTTTAAAAATGAAGGGAAATAAATTGTTTTCAGAAACAAAAGAAAACAAATACCTATTTCATTTATTCGCCGATTTGGCAATAATTTTTATTATGTCATGGGACAAAAGCTCTCTGGCAAGCAAGTAATTCATTTGTAGACTCATTTAACATTATTTTTGTGTTTTGATTTTTAGAAATTTTTTCATGATTCCTTATTATACCCTACAACACTATGTGTTGGGGGTATTATAAGTTTGATTGGGCCAACAATTATGTAACACCTCGAAATATTGGTTTCCCACATAGGAAAGTATATATGGATCTTCCTATCTCGCCGAGCTAAGTCGATCTAGCTATGCATGTCCGTCCGTCCGTCTTTCCATGTTAATTTGTAATCAAGCTACAGGTCGCAATTATGAATTGATCCGCACGAAATTGAAAATGGAGGTGTAGTTATGGTCAGAATAGAACCCTATTGTTTTTGGAGATGATCGCACGATATTTAGTGGTTGAAATTGACCAAAAACATGGAGTTACAGTTTAGGAGTGGGCAGAACCCTATCAATTTGGGCGGCCATCGGGCAATAATTAGCGGGTAAAATAGACCTTAACTTTTATGTAATAAAATAGGAAATTTTTCACTTAACCGCTAATATTTTAAATCCCAGCCAAATCACAAAAATACATTAAAAGATCCCTTCTGACCATTACAGTGATGCTAATAGGGAAGAAATCGGATATATAGCAAAATAGGTACAATATATATGTAAAAGAATTGATCTTATTTATTCTGCTTATAAATCACGAACCGCTGTGCCAATTTTTACAATTCCCATAAATTCGGAATGGTCTCTTGCCAGAAAACGATAAAATCTAAAAAAGTCGCGGAAAATATACCAATAAAATAGGGAATATCTTTTGTCTAATTTTTGTCATATTTTTTATAGCATGCGATTATTTCAATTTGACTTACAATTTTGTAAATTTTCTAAATTTTTACACCCCCCAACATTACGTTTTGAGGGTATTATATGCATATCGCAATTATCGTCCGATCCCTAGGAAATTTTGCATTGGAGTAGGGTTAGTGTCAGAATTAAAGCCTATTGTTCCGAAGATGTACATTTAGGAGTGCAAATGGACTAAAACAAATATTTTTTTCTAATTTTGTAGTAGCTCTATAGGCCACAATTGAAAACTAATCGACACGGAATTTCACATCAGTAGAGAGTTAAGGATAGGGAGGATGTCTAGCATTTTGGATGACCATTGGATTATATTTAGCTGTAAAATGGACCACTTTCGTGTGAAATTGTTTTGAATACTTAACAACACTACGGAGTGCGTAAATATTGGCGAGTGCGTAAATAAGGGTAACCTCTGGGCGGGGTTCTTGGACATTATTTCAAAATCGAAATTCTCCAAAATGGATTTGGATATAAGGCGACTTCGAACATATTGTACTGTTGTAGGGTATCACATGGTCGGCCCCGCACGACTATAGCCTTTACTTACTTGTGTTTTTTTTTTTTTTTTTTTTTTTTTTTTTTTTTTTTTTGGTTTCAGAAAACAAATGAAAAAAAAAATACCTATTTCATTTATTCACCGATTTGGCAATCATTTTACTGTGTCGTGGGACAAAAGCTCTCTGACAAGCAAGTAATTCATTGTAGCGTCATGTAACATAATTTTTGTGTTTTGGTTTTTAGATATTTTTCATAATTCCTTATTATACCTTAATATTTAGTGTGTGAAATAGACCATATCATTTTTGTTAAATGAAAGTCAAATTATTCATTAAACCGCGAATATTTTTAAATCCGACCGTTACGCAGATGCCGATAGTAAATATATGGGATATATATAGCGATATATATACAATGTGTATATACAAAGGAAGAGGATGTTAGATAGAATGCTTATATCTCAAGAATGGCTGGACCGATTTTGACAAATGTTGCCAAGTCAGAATGCCCTCTTGGCATAAAAGTACAAAATCTAAAACAATCGCGTAAAAAGATGCAAATAATGATGTTTATATAGATTTTGTAGTATTTTGTGACACTTTTTTTATTTTTTCATATTTTTTATCGCAGGCGATTTTTTTAATTTGACTTATAATATTGATGTGTACATTTTGTAATATTCTTCACCTTACAACACAGGTTGGGGTTATTATATAGAGAATGCAATTATCGTCAGATCCTAACGAGAATTTTCACAAGGGTAGGGTTAGGAACAGAAGGGTTAGGCCTATTGTTTTAAAAAATCTCCGCAATAAAAAATGTTCCTGATTTTGCAGCCGTTATAAAGGTTTCAAATGGAAACGAAATCTCGCATGAAGTTAGAGTTTAGAACAGCGGTTAGAACGGACCTCTGTTTTTGTGTGAAAAAATACCAACATTTCAATTCTACCGAAACGCTTAATATAAGTTACAGTCGAAATCCAAATAAACAAAAGGCGAACATCTGCCTTTGAATATAGTCAAATATCGTAGACAGGCAAACCATATAGATACAGAGGGCCCTCTTGCTTTTGGAGATGATCGCAAAATATTTAGTCTTTCAAATAAACCAAAAACAGAAAAAATTTCCTGATCACACAATTGAAGCCATTCGACACGCCTGAGAAGAGGGTTTAGGGCAGGGAAAAATTCTAGCATTTTGGATGACCATTGGATTATATTTAGCTGTAAAATAGACCACAACAACTAACAGCACGGCGGAGTGCGTAAATATTTGGCACATGTGCCTAGTCAAAATGCGAAGGGTAATATCTGGGCAGTGCTCCGTGACATAATTTCAAAAGCGAAGTCTTCCAAAATGGATTTGGACATAAGGGGGCTTCTAACATATTGTAGTGTTATAGGGTATCACGTGGTCGGCCCCGCACTACTACAGCCTTAGCTTGCTTGTATTTAGTATATACTATTTCGGACTTTAAATGACCATAATACGGCAGGAAGGGATTTTTCATCTATCTAATACGCATGCACTTGAAGTTTTCAAGTAACGTATACATTTTCCGTAATATTAAATTGCTGGCTTACCCACAGACTTTGCTTCCAAAAGAAAGTTCTTCAAAAGTTTTTTTTTTTTTAATGAAAAAATATATTGTGGCAAACTGACAATATTCCTTTTTTATATTTTTAAATTTCTAAATAAAAAAATTCAAGCATTAAATAAGACCATAAACTTATTGACTTTTGACCGATGATTTTACACTAAATTTCATTATTCATGCCACAATTTGTGAATTTATGAGTAGGCTATGCATTACGTTCCAGTAAAAAACGTTCGTTGAATGTTTGTGCCTAAATTTATTATAAATACTAAAGTTTCTTTTAAATCCTTCCTTTTGTCATGCAGGATTAGAGGCACAAAGAAATGAATTTCAAATGAAGGGTATATTTTGAGAAATATGAATTATTGTGTCTTAAAAGATTATGAATTCTAATGTAGTTTGTATATCCTCAAGCAATATAAGAGAAGATGTTTTTTATATGAGACTTTGATGGTTGTTCATCCCTATACTTGTATCCGAAAAACAGGAAAGGAAGATAAAGGCTTTGATTTGACCATTGTTATGAGTTATTTGTCATAATTTTTTCATACAATATACATGAAAGAAAAAAGGTTTAAGGATTTTAATGTTTAAGTATCCTTTTGCGTAATATTAAATATAATATTTGTATATTAAACATCCGACAGAAGTGTCACTGATTCAGAAAGGTCTTGTAAACAAACCAGATTTTTACTTTTTGTAGAAAAAAATAACAAATATTTTAGAAAATCTCAGGATATAAATATGTATGACATCCTCAAAAAGTACTACGAATATGTGTGGATTCGTCGTACATAACATTTTCAACGGTTATCGGGGTTTTGAAAGTAACTAGGTAGAGGGGGAAAATTCACATTCTTACAGATTTTTTGAAATTTTCCTGTAAAGATTCCTTGGAATCCTCAAGTTTTATGTATGTAGAGTGGTTGGCAATTCCGTGGACTTCTGTAGTTTGTATGAAACCTCTGCGTATGAGTGATATTGAACATATGGACTTTATGAAATCACTCATACGTTTAGGAACCGGTGCACTGAACTATGAACTAGATAGGCCAAATGTAATCAAGGCGTTAAATTTAATATAGATATCGAGTGTGTGAACTAGTTTGAAACGGATAAAGTCAGATCCACATTACCACGTTACGAAGACCAAATAAAATATAAATGCTGAAGATGTTCCGTTAAGCGAATTTTCATGCAAAGGAAACTCAATATGCCGGATGACAGCCTGTTCGTTTGGAAATAGTGGCCAAATTTGGAAATAGAGACTACACTAAGTGGTGCACCCATATGAAACTTATTTGAGCAAAATAAGGTGGAATTATTTAAGGAAACTGCTGCTAATTCTGTTGGAACATTTTTTAAAGTGCCTGAAATCAGAAAAAATATATATTTCAATATACGACCAGTACTTTCTTGCAGTACCTAAGGATTAAATGCACTCTAAAGAATTTAGTGATATCCTACAGTTTAATTGGTGGTATTATCCCGATAATGGTTTTGAAAGAATCAAATTCTTCCTGCAGAAAATTATGCTATGGTTTGGGTATATATTTGATAAAACCCTCCTATAACGGCACCTCCACTTTTCAATACATTCAGCCATTCAGTCATTTCAGATTCAACAATTTTTAATAGTGCCGGCTATATTCTGAAAATTGTGTCATTATCCAATGAAATTTTGACATGAGCCCCATAGAACGATAAAAATCCAATTTAAGACGTTTGCAGATCCTGACCAAATTTTCCATGCGAAGTGGCTATAACTTGATATTTTTAAACAATAATAGGTTAAAATAAATAAGCCAAGGCTAAAGTCGGGCCGGGCTGACAATTTGATTCCCTACAAAACTACAATTTGCAGTTAAGTTTCTGAAACCCTTTTGACTAGAATGAAGATTCCACAAGGAAAAATCACCCCATCTACCACCTGATATAAGCAAATGTTTGAGCTAATTGCTGCTCTTTTCGAGTAAACATCATAGATCTGCAAACAACAAAAACATACGATCTCTAAAAAAGCATTCGACGAAACAGATGTTCCTACTACATCAAATACATAATAAGCCTCTTTGAAAATTCACAATTTTTTTCTATGCTTATTGAATATTTTATTTCCATTTCATTCCTGAACTAATCTCACATAGTCCTGCAAAAGTTTCGTCTTGGCTTTGGACAGTGTTATGGATATTTAAACAGTTGCTCAACATATTTGAAAATTAAGAGTCCCCTATATGATGTTTTTCAAACGCCCAAATTTTTTTTACGTTTTTTTTAATTTTATTGAATGAAACCAAACAATGTCGGAAATAGCATCAAATTTCAGAATAAGTTAAGATTTGTTCGAATTGGTCATCTTTGGCACGAATTATGGCCTTCAAACGGCCAATAAAACCGTCACACGCTGCCCGAATGCTGATCTGCGGTATTTTGTTTTTTGTGGTATTTTGCTTGAGATGATCGACACCTTGTTTTTTTTAGTGCCAACCATGCTTTCCAAAATACTCCAGACACGAAATAGTATCCGGAAATGAAGCGAGGAACCTCATTTTGTAACTATTATTGGATGGCGCGTGCTGAGTGCGATGGCGCTGAGTCCTGTTGGAATGTCCAAGGTCTGCGGCCAAAATGTTTGCGTGACCAAGGTTTGAATACACCCTCCAGAATATTTTTACGATAATATTCGGCATTTATTCTGATGCCACGGTCGATAAATACGAGCGGAGAGCGACAATCGGCTGTTATGGCGGCCCGCACAATCACCATGGCCGGCGATTGAGTTCTGGTGGCCAACCGAAGGTGCACATTTTTAGCTGACCTCTTTGGTAAGTAAACATGATCATTTTGTTTGTTTACAAACTGCTGGACAATGAATCTTTTCTCATCGGAGAAAACCAAATTCGGCAGTTTACCACTTTCGGCCAAGCGAAGCAACTCTTTAGCTCTTTTGAGTCTATTTTCTTTCTGTTGCGGTGTAAGTTCTTCAACTTTTTGGAATTTCAATGTTTTTACCCTGAGCTCATTTTTCGATATATGACGAATTGAATATTGCTATATGTTCAGTGACGAGTGGTTTAAAAATGACAGCAGTCTGAAGTTGGTTGCAGGTTTTTCATCTCACCTCGTATACTTGGAAATTTTCAGGAAAATCTGTGCAGCGGTTTTCGAGTACATTAACTACAAATGAATATGAATGTAATCTATCGGTCAACACCCTCCGGTACCTCTCCGAAAAAAGATTATCATTTAATCTCATAAAATTGAAAATATATATTAAAAATTCTTTAAATTTTGAACATACCAGCATTTTTTATCAATTTTAGATGAAGTGGAATACTACAGAGCGCCACATATCTCATAAAAAGTTTAGTAGTCGATATAGTCCAAATCTGGCACATTTGAATATTTATATTTGACTTAGGTCAGATACGAAATGGACAATATTGGTCCACTCCAACGGCACCTCCCCCATAAAAGGTCAACAGTATTAACATTCATACCACAAGTCTGAGGGTTATTTTTATGTTGCTTCTATCCAAAAGGTAGCACATTTGTTATTACACAAGTATCGCAGGATTTTTAAAGTTTGTGTTAAATTTCATAAGGATTTGTGCTTTCATTTAATGCCTTTCGTTTATTCCCGATCCCATTTTCTATTGTTGCTATTAATATTAACAACAAGGGTTTAGAGGACATGTGATGTCACACACATAAATATATTGCTTGGCCTTTTTCTCAGCTGACAAAAGTCAAATATACGAGTATGGCACGGAAAAATTTAGTGCAGATTTATGGTCGAAACCATAATTGTTATCCTTGATTTTGACAAATGTTTTTTGGTGAAGTCTCAATCGAAACTTTTTGTGTATTTTTAAGGAGTACATTTTTTCCTGTTTTGTTTGTTAAATATATACGAAGATTAAGCCCTTTAAGGTGGTCAGGGTATTATGTCTTTGTGCATTTGTTTGTAACAGGCAGAAGGAAACGAGATAGACCCATAGTTCCTTTTGATGATCTGCATAGAATCACATTCTGAGTCGATCATGTAAACAAAGTACAGGTCGCATTTTATGCACAGATCCTTTGTTTGGCCCAAGGACGAACCCTATTGAAATTGGAAATAATCGGTCAAAATTTAGATATAGCTCCCATATATATATATTCGTCCGATTTGCCTTGTATTGTGTACCAAACGTGTAATATCAGCCCGAATTGTATGGAATTTTGCATATTCACCCAAATTAGGCCTGAAAATATGTATGCCAAATTTGATCGAAATCGGTTCAGATATAGCTATAGCTCGCATATATATTGTTCATACGATTTGTTATTTTTGTCCACCGCCGCCGTAATATGCACTCTGCAACAACAATATTTGGGGAAATATATCAAATGCAGTTCAGAAATACATTTCCTAATTTTATCGAGATCGGTTCAGATTTGGATATAGCTCCCATATATAACTTCGTCCGATTTACCTTTGATTGTGCACCAAACGTCTAATATTTGTCCAAATGGGATGGAATTTGGCACTTACGACCGAATTGAGTCTAGAAACTAGTATGTCAAATTTGGTGAAGATCGGTTCAGATATAGCTATAGCTATAGCTTCCATATATATTATTAATGCAATTTGTTATATTTGTTAACCACAACCGTAATATGCACTCCGTAACAACGATATTCAGGGAAATATATCAAATACAGCTCAAAAATATCTTTGCCAAATTTCATCGAGATCGGTTCAGATTTGGATATAGCTCCCATATATATCTTTATCCGATTTCAAATTAATTGTGCATCAACTGGGTAATACAATTCCGAATTTAAAAGATACGAATGCTTCGGCATATTTAGTCCTTTGAACTTAAAGTTATAATTATAATCATAGCGTGTATGATTGAATTCTCCCATAAAAACTTAATTGTTATGTGGAGCTCTACTAAATTAGCAAAGTGGTGTAGGGTATCATAAAGTCGGCCCCGCCCGATTTTAAGACTTTCTTTACTGGTTTTATTTGGGATTGCAGTCATGCATATCCCTACGGATTCTCTCCGTGTTCCTCGTATAAGTCATGTTTTGTTAAGGACACACATTTTGTATTTGTTGGTTTCCATTGTTGTTCCAACATTGGCGAAATGTGTTTGTCATCGTTGTTCCTTTTGCAAATTTCCCAAACATAATTTATCAATGTTTGAATAACATGTCTGTATTAAAATAAGGTCCTTAATATTGATTAAAATATCTTTAAAAAGGAATATAAATTGATTTGTGTTGTTGGTGGTTTTATTTGGATTTGAAATTGATTTTTTTAATAATTACACTTTGCGAAGAACACACATTTTTTCCATAATTATAGGGAAAATCCAGCAGGTTATAGACAGTAGAGTTATTAAGTAAAATAGTATCAGTCGGTTTTGCCGACAGATGTATACCCCCAGGCTTGACTTATGATTATTCAGACTGTTGACTCATTATGGAGGAGGTTCTGAAGCATTTAACCAATATTAACCAATTCGTTTCTGACCTAAGCTTGATACTACCGACTACTTCCTGTAATTTATATGATATATGTGCAATTATTTGTTAATTGTGTAAATATGCATGAGGTAACCGATATAACGGACCGAAGTATTAAATTTTCATAATTCATATAATACAGATACAAATATTGGTATGTGCAAAATTTGAAGGAAATCTAACATTTATATCCAATTTAATGCGAAATCATAAATTTCGATTTAAGATAAGTATTTAGATATAGCAAGTTGTAAAGAATCGCCGACTTGTTTCGTATATTATGGCAGATATTATGGCAAATTTCGGTCCTTTGTGGGGTGAGAAGGGATCGGCAGATGTATATCATCCTCACAACAGATCCTGTGTTAGCAAAAATATTTTTGTGTGGAAAATTTGAGAAGATGAATGGATGGATTTGGATGCTTTTTACGCTTTCTTTGAGCGTTCTGTTTTTCAAAATCTTGAACCCTATGTGGGGGAGGTACCAGAAGAATGCTGCGATCTCTACCATCTTCATAAAGGATCTTGTATTGATGGAAATACTGAGATGTATCAAATCGTAATGGAATCGGACGTTATTTTCGCTTTTCCATAAAGCTCATGGATATTCAAAATGTTAACCCTTTGTAGAGGAGGTACCGGAAGGAGTGGATCGACATATCCCATCTTCACACCAGACTTTGAGCAATTAAAAATGTTGTGATGTGTGCACTTTGAAGAGAACCGGATGCTTAATTCGGATTTTATTATCGTTTTTGTTATTCATTGTGTTTACCCTTTGTGGGGGAGGTACCAGAAGGATTTGTCTGATCTCTACCATCTTTATAAAGGATGTTGTGTTGATGGAAATATTGAGATGTATCAAGTCGGAATGGAATCGGATGCCAATTTCGTGTTTTATGAGTTTTATGAATATTCAAAATTCTGACCCTTTTGTGGGGGACGTACCAGAAGGAGTGGATCGATATATTCCATTTTTATTCTATACCTTGGATTAATAAAAATATTGAAATGTGTGTAATTTGTAGACAATGCTACTTTTATGTCACATTTTATAAGATTTATAATTATTCCAAATTTTGAGGGAGGTACTTGATGGAGTCGTCTGATATTGTCAATTTTCGCACCTGACCTAACACTAATGCAAATATTAGGGTATGCAATGTTGGAGCAAAATCGGATTATGCTTTCTCTTTTTACTCCCATCGAGAGTTATAGTGCGCACCAGCCAGACAAACAGACGGATGGACGAACATCGCTAAATCGACTCCAAATGTCTTGAATCGGATTTGATTCAAATGGACCTAGGGTCTAAAATCGTTATTTTGATGATTCTCGTTTTGGCCGTATCAAATGATATATACCCTCTGCAGCCATGTGGCTGAGGGTATAAAAATGGATGTGACGTGTATCGACGTTTTGAAAGTTTAAAGTGAGGACAAATACCTCTTTTTCCAAATTCAGACTGCTGTCATTTTCAAACCACTTGTACGACAGCTGTTAAAATTATTCCAGTTACCGCTCATTTGTTTACAAGCGTACAAAATCATTTTGGTGAGAATTTCCCAGAAAAAAAATTATTCGTGATGGATTTCAAGCGTGATAGTGTGATTTCTTTATACTTTTGGCTGGAAAACACCAAGTAGCTATCGTTAGAGCACTCCAGAATTTAAATGTGAATAAATCTTTTGTGTCTCGTACCATCGCTCCTTGCCGTGATTCTGGCAGCGTGGCCCGATGTCAAGGAAGTGGATGGAAGTAAATTGAAAAGTTAGCTCGGGGTAAATCCATTGAAAATATTCAGGAGGGTGTATTAAATCCTTGGGCACCCAAACATTTTGGCCGCAGACTTTGGACATTCCAACAGGACTCAGCACCATTCTAAAGTCTCGATCACCTCAAGCAAGCGCTTCGCCGGGAATGGGCAAAAATACCGCAGAGCAACATTCGGGCAGGATTTGACGGTTT
Organism: Musca domestica; assembly: GCF_030504385.1. NCBI lineage: Eukaryota > Metazoa > Arthropoda > Insecta > Diptera > Muscidae > Musca > Musca domestica. The sequence goes on from NW_026712249.1 coordinate 18,658,575, forward strand.
CATTGGCCCTTTGAAGGCCATAATTCGTGCCAAAGGTGATCAATTCGAACAAATCTAAAGTTATTTTAAAATTTGATGTTATTTCCGACATTTTAAGCTTTCATTCAATAAAATTTAAAAAAAGAAATGTAAAAATTATGGCGTTTTAATTTGTTGCAGTTTTTTTATCTCACCCTGTAGATAAATGATTGCTTATAGCCTGTCACGTTTTGTGCTATTATCGTTAAAAAAAAAAAAAAAAAACAATGGATAAACATTAGTAAACCTATACAAACACACATGTATTTCTAGCCATATGGTATCTTTCACAAATACAAGCCTTCTGAACGTACGTCTTTATTTCACAAAAGACAAGAATTGCATTAGTCATCACACTTTTGCATGTCATGCAATAATTTCCTAGTTATCTATGATTCTTTCCATTTTCCTCACATCGTTGTCTTTAACGTCTACTGATTTGTGACATTTTTATGTAGATTTTATGTGTTGAGTTTTTTTGCATTGTACACGAAGAATGACTTGGCCATATATTATTTTGCTTTTGTAAATTTATGGCCTAGAAATCAGGTCGCAAGTGTAAAGGAAATAATAAAAAAAGGAATTTTTATTACCGTAATTTCATTATATTGTCGGAGGTATTTCTTCCCCCCTACAGCCGAATAAAAACAATGATGCTATTTCGTATGGAATGCTTTGGTTCATTTATCATTCCATGCCTTTAAAACCTCTTATATTTTAAAAGGTTTTTTTCTGCTTTTTTGTATTTAACCAATCATTTGACAATTTCTTTAATGTTCGCCGTGGGATATCAGAATTTGTTCTGTGTAGGCATTTTTGCATATCAATGCTTATTTTGTACATCAAAGACAATATTTTTTAGTATTTTTCAAAATGACAGCACATTTCTTTACATTTTCAATTAAATTCAGAGAAATATATGAAAATTTAATAGGTTTATTCTACTAACATACATATACATACATTGTGAAGAAAAGCAAGATTTTTAAGCAAAAATCACATCCCTATAAATTTTATGTAATTAATGTTTAAACAATTTTAAAAATTAAATTCAGTTACTTCGTAATATATCTTATTACTTTGGTTTTGGTTATTCCAAATTTTGGCCTTCTGTGGGGGAGGTACCAGAAGGATGGACCGATATACTCCATCTTCATACGAGGTCTTGTGTTAGTAGAAATATTGAAATGTATCAAGTCTGAAAATAATCGGATGCTCATTTCGGTGTGTATGAGCATTATAGTAATTCAAAATTATGACATTGTGGTGGAGGTAAAAGAAGGAGTGGACCGATATATCCCGTCTTCACACCAGATCTTGCGTTAATACAAATATTGGCGAGTGTGAAATTTGAAGAGAATCTGATGCTTATTTCGCAACTTATAGAAGTTATAATTTTTAAAATTTTGACCGGATGTGGGGGAGCTCCACAAAGAAGTGAAACAATATATCCTATCTTCCTGATTATGTGTTATGTAAAATTTAAAGGTAATCGGATGCTTATCTCGTACTTTATAAGAGTTTTGACACTTTGTGTGGGAGATACATGATGTAGGGGGTCGTTATTGTCCATTTCCATAACTCACAAAGCACTTATATAAATATAACGATTTGCAAAATTCGAGCACAATTGGCTGATACCTTCTTTACAGAATTTTTTTTTTGTGAAAATTTTAACAATTTGTGGGTAGGTACTACAAGGAATGGTCCGATCTCTATTTATCTATCTATCTATCTATCTATCTATCTATCTATCTATCTATCTATCTATCTATCTATCTTTACAACAGATTTGTGTTGATGGAAATATACCAAGTTCCAAGTTTTATGAGCTTCATGGACATTCCAAATTATGACGAGTTGTAGGGGAGGGACCAGATTGAGTAGACCAATATACCCCATCTTCACAGCAGGTATTTTATTAGTAGAAATAATGGGATGTCTGAAATATGAATATAACTGGACGCTTATTTCGGATTTTATATTCCTTTCTGGTTATTCAAAATTTTGACCCTTTGACCATATTTATAACAGATCTTTTGTTGATGGAAATATTGAGATGAACCAAGTCTGAATGGAATCGGATGTTAATTTTGCGTTTTATGAGTTTCATGGATATTCAAAATTTTGACCCTTTGGCCGATATATTCCATATTCACACCCGACCTTTGTTAAATAAAAATATTGTTATGTGTGTAATTTTATCAAACTTTTGACCCTTTGTGTTGGGGGTACTTGATGGAGTGGACCGATATTGTCCGTTTCCGCCCCTGACCTAGCACTGATGCAAATATTAGGATTTGCAAAGTTGTTTGAAAATGTCGACTTTTTGGTGGGGGAGGTACCGGAAGGTGTGGACACACATTCTTCATTTCCGAACTCGATCTAAATTTGACAATAATATTACGATGTACAAAGTTTGGGCCAAATCGGATACTCCCTTCGGGAGTTATCGTGCGCACCCACCAGACAACAAGACAGACAAAGGGACGGATGGACAAATATCGCTAGATCGACTCCAAATGTCCTAAAATGGACTAAGAAATATAGGGTCTAAAACAGTTAATTCGATGAGGCACCTTTTGGCCATGAATAGAAAAATTGTTTACACCCTACAATACCATTTTCTGGGGCTATTACATTCAGGGCGCAGTTATCGGTGGTATCGGTGGTTGAAATAGACCAAAAAAAGTTCAACTGATATTACAGTCGCTCTACAGGTCACAATAAAATACCCTTAGACACAGAATTTTGCGTGACATTGGAGTTAAGGACAGATCAGAAGACTGAAATTTTTAATGATCATCGCATTTTTAGTGGGTATCACAACTTCTGTGTGAAATTGTTTTTGGTACAGATTAGCACAACTGAGAGCGTAAATTATTTCAAAAACCAAATAGGCCCAAAGGGGTTTAAACTTAAGGGGGTTATCCAATATATAATGCTGTAGAGTAACACATTATCGGTTCCGCACATCTATAACCTTTGCTTACTTGTTTATATTGCATGCGATTTTTATACGGTACATCATACATACTATGGGGGGTATATTAAGTTCGTCATTCCGTTTGTAACTCATCGAAATAATAATTGTAGGCCCAGCAAAGTATTAATAATCTTGATTAATAATCCGTCTGTTGTAATCACGCTACAGTCAAACCGAATTAAGACAGGAAGTTAAAATTTTGCATAGATCTGTCTTTTGTCTGCGGGCAGGTCAAGTTCGAAGATGGGCTATATTGGTACATGATATCGTATAGCCCCATATAATGGTACACCCCGATATTCAGTATTTTGATGATTTTACCCAAATTTTTCAATGGAATTGTCTGAAATTCTACAAAAGAACTCCTTTGTCAGTACTATTTCTATAGCTCCAGGATATCGAATAACCCCCATATAACGGCACACCCTGATATTCGGTGTTTGGATGATTTCAGCCACATTTTTCAACGGAATTGTCTGCAAATTCGCATAAAGAGTTGCTTATGAGTATTTTATCGCCTTGAAGAGAATGATCTATATAGGTCCACGATATCGTATAGTCCCCATATAACGGCACCTTTTTCGATATTTACATGATTTTAGCGACATTTTTCAATGGAATTATCTGAAAATCTCACAAGAATTTCCTTATGAGTCATTTATCCCCTAGAAGAGAGTTGTCTATACAGGTCCACAATATCGGTATAACGGGTAGCCGATATTCGGTAATTTCATTATTTCAGACAAATTGGAATTGTTTTAAAAAAACAACGGGTCCCTTCTGACTACGTTACCCCCTAGAAGAAAATTATCTAAATAGTTCCACGTTTCAGTATACCACTCATATAACAGTGCCCAAAGCATGTTGGTATTTTCATGATTTTTGCGGCATTTTTGCATTGGGTAGTGTTAGGTTCAGAATTGAAGCCCATTATTTTTAAAGATGTATAAACGCAACAAAAATTTAATATTCCTGATGTAACTTCTAATTAATGACAGCGACCAATATTCAGAAATTCTAGCATTACTCATTTGCTGAAACCAAGTCTATATTCTTAGTCGAATTTCCAAAAAGATGTCCATTTTACACGGCTACACCAATGGAATCCACACATGGCAAATATCGAAGCCTTTAATATCAATTTTTTTTTTAATATCAATTATGGACAAATAAACTTTTCATTGGCCAAGTCAAACATTTAATACTTAATACATAAATCACTCAGATTCCTCGTTATGAAAAGATCTACAAATATATATATATATATATATATATATATATATATATATATATATATATATATATATATATATATATATATATATATATATATATATATATAAATATATATATATATATATATATATATATATATATATATATATATATATATATATATATATATATATATATATATATATATATATAATTCCTACAGTTTAAGTCCCTTAAATGTGAAAACCACACATCCTCATTTTTGCTCCAGCACAACAATACGTATTGTCATTACGAACACTGGTTAACATTGTTCATGGATACCAAGGCATATTCCCTTCATACATTTTATCCTTCTACAATAGAAGCATTGAAATTATCCCAGCTTCACACATCATGTGCAAGAGTGTGAGTGTTTTTCGTGTGGTTGACTCTATTGTTCGAAATGTTGGTAAACGATGAATTTTCTGGCAAATTTGCTATGGTAAACCGAATTTCTGTGATTTATTGTTCATTTAGCTTTCATTGACTTTGGTTTAAACATTTTATTGTTTGTATGTCGTGTTGTGTTTAAGGTGTATGTAATTTACGGAGTCTGTTGGCAATTCGTGGATGATTCATTTGGTTATTTCATGCTAGGCAAATTAACTTAAACACATATAAATGTGTGTTCTTTAAAAATAACTTGAGGGAAAGAGTTTTACGAGGAAATAATTGCAATAAGTAATTGTCCTCATGAGAGGATAGTTATATAATATTATGTTCTTTACAACTGATTTAAATTTCCCCTTATATTTAATACTACTTATTTGGACTCTACAGAAGATAGGTGTCAAATAATTACCAATTCTCTGTAAAATGCAAGTTGTATAAGCGTTCTTATATAATTTATAAGTATGATATTGTTCTTGAATGCTAAAAACACACAATAAAATCCTGTTCCATTTTATTCAATGACACTATCGTAGCGTACTTGTTGCAGGAAAACATCATGCACATTTTATTTTCCTTTTCAAGAAAAAAGACAACCAACCGTTCACAGTATTACGACAAAAGCAAATAGTCCTGATAAATAGTTGAGTACTTTTTCTATTTGCGTGCAGCCAGTCTCAGGAAGAAAAAAGTTTTATTTTTGTATGAATATGATGTCCTGTTTCTGATAGTTGATCAGCTTGTACCATATTACACTTTTCATATATATCGCATAGACTTCAAAAAAAAAAAAAAAAAAAAAAAAAAAAAACAATAAATATATATGAATGAAATATTGCATTACAAAACATATAAGCAAAGGCTGTAATCGGGCGAAACCGACTATGTGTTAGCCTACACCCCCATAATTTGCATTAAATTTTCATAAATCATAAAACGCTTTGAGCCGGAATGTATGAATCTCTTAAAAGATTCCAACATATAAAATGACCCTCCACCATTTGGAACGAATTAGAAAATTTTGAAAAAAAAAAAAAAAATAAATAAAATCCATTAAAAATTCTATTATAACCATAAAAATCCTAATATTGGAAGGTGCCGATATGTGGGGGGATATTATGCGATATTATAGACCTATATAAAGTGGGGGGTAAAGTGCTCACAAACAACCCTTGTGTACAATTTCAGACATTTCCGTTGAAAAATATGTCTTAATTCATCAAAAAGCCGAATCGATATCGTGGACCTATATAGACAATTCACTTTCAGGAGGTGAAGTACGCACAAAGAACTCCTTGTGTAGAATTCCGTTAAAAAATGTGGCTAAAATCATCAAAATCTCGGGGGGTACCGTTTTATGGGGGATATACGATATCGTGGAGTCTTATAGACAACTCTCTTTCAAGGGGAAAAGTATTTACAAAGAGCTCCTTGTGTAGAATTTCAGACAACTCCGTTGAAGAATGTGGTTAAAATCATCAAAATACCAAATATCCGGGGGTACCGTTATATGGGGAATATACGATATTGTGAGCCTATGCAGACAATTCTCTTTCAGGGGGTAAAGTACTCACAAGGGACGCCTTGTGTGGAATTTCAGACAATTCCATTGAAAAATGTGGCTAAAATCATCAAAATACCGAATATCGGGGGTACCGTTATGTGAGGGCTATACGATATCGTGGACCGATATAACCCATTTTCGAACTTGACCTGCCTGCAGACAAAAGAGAGATCTGTGCAAAATTTTGGCTTCCTAGCTTAATTCGTTTTGACTGTAGCGTGATTACAACAGACAGACGGACGGACAGGGCTAAACCGTTTTAAGAATATAAATGCTTTGTTGAGGGTCTAAAAAGATTATTTCGATGAGTTACAAGCGAAATGACGAACTTAATATATTCTCCTTACTATATATGGTGGAGGGTATAATAATACCACTCGAGTCACCCTGTTCATTTGATTATGTGTTCCATGTTGCGTATGATGAATATAATACTAATTTATATATAATTGAATATAATTTGACAAATTCTGTCCTTGGGGTCAATTTGTAAACAAGTAAGCAAAGGCTATAGCCGTGCGGGGCCGACCATGTGATACCCTACAACACTACAATATGTTAGAAGCCCCCTTATGTCCAAAACCATTTTAGAAGATTTCGCTTTTGAATTTATGTCTAGGCAGTGCCTAGATATTACCGTTAATATTTTGACCATGAACAGTTGTGGTCCATTTTACAGCTAAATATAATCCAATGGTCAACAAAAATACGATCCTTAACCCTCTTCTCAGGCGTGTCGATTGGCTTCAATTGTGTAATCAGGAATTTTTTTCAATTTTTGGTTCATTTGAACCCCTAAATACTTTGCGATCATCTCCAAGTGCAAGAGTCCCCTCTGTATTTCCAAAATAGACTCATCTATTTGATTTGCTTGTCTACGATTTTTGGCTATATTCGTCAACGAAATCAGCATAAAAACCAGAAGTACGCCAATTGTGTATTTCGAATATCGTGAAAAATATCACAAAATATACACTTCAATATTTTAAGTCAAATTAAAAAAATCGCATGCGATAAAATATAATAAAAAATAAAAAAACTGTCACAAAATACTACAAAATCTAAATTAAGGTCATTATAGGCATATTTTTATGCGATTTTTTAGATTTTATTCTTTAATGCCAAGAGAGCATTCTGAATTGACAAAATGTGTCAAAATCGGTAAAGCCATTCTTGAGATATAGGCATTCGAGCTAACATCCCCTTCCATTGTATATTTACATTGTATATATTTCCCGATATATATCAGATATATATACAATCGGCATGTACGTAACGGTCAGAATTGACCTCTTCTTCTATTTGTGATTTCGCTGGGATTAAATATATTCGCGGTTTAATGAAAAATTTGACTTTTATTTAACACAAATTCTATGGCCTATTTCACCCACTAAATATTACCCGATGACAATCAGAATTGGAAGACTTCTGCCCAGCCCTAAGCTCTAGCACCATGCTAACTTCTGCGTCAATTGGTCTATAACTGCAACATGTAGAGCAACTGCAAAATCAGGAAATTTTTCAGTATTTGGTCCACTTCAATCCCTAAATATAATGCGATCATCTTCAAAAGAAATCGGTTCTATTCTGGCCCAAACCTCACCTCCATTCTAAATTTCGTGAAGATCGGGCCATATTTGCGACCTGTAGAGTGATTACAAATTAACATGGATAGACGGACATACATAGTTAGATCGACTCATCTCGGCGAGATAGGAAGATCCATATATACTTTCCTATATGGGAGACCAATATTTCGTGGTGTTACATAATTTTTGGCCCAATCAAACTTATAAGACCTCCAACATATAGTGTTGTAGGGTATAATGAAATATTGCATTACAAAACATATAAGCAAAGCCTATAATCGGGCGGAACCGACTATGTGTTTCCCTACACCCACATAATTTGCATTAAGTTTTAATAAATCATAAAACGCTTATGACTAGAATGTATGAATCTCTTAAAAGATTGCAACACATAAAAGGAGAATTTTAACAATCAATCAATAACAACAGCTTATAAACAATATATTAAATTCGAATTTAAAGTAGGCTACTGTTACATTCCTCCATTCGTATAACCACATAGACCTCATAGATCTCAAAATATATAACATAATTTGATTAAAACTCTTAGGAGTTAAGAAAATTATGAAGATATCATTGTCGATTAAAATTTAAAAATGTCAAACAGAATAAAACTACTCGAGTCACCCTTTTCATCTGATTATGTGTTCCGTGTTGCGTATGACGAATATAATAGGCACAACATTATTAAATCGCAATACGTATACGTTACGAAGCACATAGATGCACTATTGACTAATTCTGTTCCTGGGTTAATGTGTAAATAAATTAATATTATGTTTACATTGGAAATTTTTGCCGGGTTAACTGCCTTTATGTGGAACAATTTGACGTGTATTCACGTCAGGAAGGTCCCAATTTATGATACGCTTCACTCCCATGCATATTAAGTAGAACCACCTGTAACATATAAGCTGTTATGATCGTTATTGCTGACGTGTTACGCCATTAGAGCAGATATAATTTGGAATCAGAACAAATTAATATATGGGAATCTGAATTGTTTTCACCAAATTTGACGGAGGTACTTTTACGTCTCATCGAGAACTAAATCGCGAAAATATATACAGGGTGAGATAAAAAAACTGCAACAAAGTCAAACGCCATTATTTTTACTTTTTTAATTTTATTGAATGAAATCAAAAAATATCGGAAGTAGCATCACATTTTAGAATAATTTTAGATTTGTTCGAATTGGTCACCTTTGGCACGAATTATGGCCTTCAAACGGCCAATGAAACCGTCACACGCTGCCGAATGTTGCTCTACGGTATTTTGGCCCATTTCCGGGGAAGAGCTTGCTTGAGGTGACCGACACTTTGGTATATTTTAGTGCCAACCTTGCTTTCAAATATACTCCAGACACAATAGTCCAACGGATTGGTATCCGGAGATTTTGGTGGCCATAGTGCGCTGAAAATGAAGCGAGGTACCTTATTTTGTAACCATTCTTGGTGGCGTGTGTTGAGTGCGATGGTGCTGAGTCCTATTGGAATGTTAAAGGTCAGCGACCAAAATGTTTGGGTGCCCAAGGTTTTACTACACCATATACAATACGTAGAAAACCATATTCGCCAGTTCACCACGTTCGGCCTCGGCAAAGCGAAGCAACTCTATAGCTCTTTTGAGTCCATTTTCTTTACGTTACGCTGCAGGTTTTTTGCACTTTTTGAAATTTTAGTAGCTTTTCCCCGTGCTAATTTTTAAAAATTTGCCGAATGGAATATTGTGATATGTTCAGCTCACGAGCCATTTTTCGGTTTAATGGAAAGTTTTACTTTTATTTAACGCAAATGTTTTGGTTTATTTTACCCATTAAACATTACTCAATGACCATCCAAATTGGAAGGCTTGTGCTCAGCTCTAAACCCTAGCCCCACGCTAACTTCGTCGATTGGTCTATAATTGCAACCTGTAGAGTGATTACAAATTAACATGGATAGACGGACGGACAGACAGACATAGCTGGATCGATTCAGCTCGGCGAGATAGTATGATCCATATATACTTTCCTATCTGGGAAACCAGTATTTCGGGATGTTACATAATTTTTGGCGCAATCGATCTTATAATACCCCCAACACATAGTGTTGTAGGGCATAAAAAGTCATCTAAATATTTACCCTATTGACTTAAAGTTTAGTAAATACAGGCCTGTTGACCTGTAGTTGCTTTTTGAAGAAAAATTCAAAAAATCAGTCTTTAACAAGTAAAAAAACATTAAGTTCGGCCGGGCCAAACTTTTAATACCCTCCACCCTAGGGTAAAAGAACATTAGAAAAAATGTGGCAAAAAACATTAAAATGCCGAATATCGGGAGGTACCGTTATATAGGGGCTACACCAACACGTGCACCTATAATTACCATGTTTCGCCACACGAGCTAGGACCCATTATGACCCACAAATACCAACTTTTACACAAATCAGTAAAAAAATGTGGCATAAATCATCAAAATACCGAATATCGGGAGGTACCGTTATATGGGGACTACAACAGAACGTGGACCTATACATGCAATGTTTTGCTACAAGCTCAGGGACCCGTTGTGACCTACAAATACCAAATTTCAGACAAATCCGTGAAAAAATGTGGCATAAATCATCAAAATACCGAATATCGGTAGGTACCGTTATATGGGGGCTATACCAAAACGTGGACCTATACATGCAATGTTTTGCTACACGCTCAGGAACCCGTCATGACCTACAAATACCAATTTTCAGACAAATCCGTGAAAAAATGTGGCATAAATCATCAAAATACCGAATATCGGTAGGTACCGTTATATGGGGGTTATACCAAAACGTGGACCTATACATGCAATGTTTTGCCACGCGCTCAGGGACCCGTCATGACCTACAAATACCAATTTTCAGATAAATCCGTGAAAAAATGTGGCATAAATCAACAAAATACCGAATATCGGGAGGTACCGTTATATGGGGACTATACCAGAACGTGGACCGATATATCTCATTTTCAATACCAACCATCCTAGGGACAATACACACACTTGTGCCAAATTTCAAAGGTCTACGTCAAATAATGTGGGCTCTATCGTGATTTCAACAGACAGACGGACAGACAGACAGACGGACAGACAGACAGACAGACAGACAGACGGACGTCGCTAAATCGTCTTAGAATTTTATGCTGATTATGAATATATATACTTTATGGGGTCTACGACGAATATTTAGAGGTGTTACAAACGGAATGACAAAGTTAATATACCCTCCTACCCATGGTGGAGGGTATAAAAAAATCTAGGCGTGGTCTTGTGTCCTGATATTGATTAAAAATTTCGGTTTCTCTCGTAAATATTAGAAGTTCCATTTGAGTAGTGAATTTAAGATTCCGAATATTTTCTGCAGACATTGATACTTTGGCGTGATTTACAAATTTACTTGTTTTTTACCCCTGAAAGTCAAAATACCATGCTCTAATTCATCCTGAATTGACAAAAAATAAATGACCCCAGGAAAATGACAAATTGAAATTTTATTATTAGAAATTTCATTTTATATTAACAACAGATGGACAAATAATTACTTCCCAACAATGGCCTTTAGCCATGTTTTTATTTATTTTAATTTTCCCTAATGACTTGATGGTGTATAAATAATAAAACGTAAATATTTTTATAAAAATAAATGTTACAGAAATATTGAAAATGCAATTGCCCGAAGCTTTAGTATTTATTCAATGTACAATGACCAAATTTTGTGTGTGTTTTTTGATAATAAAATTATGCCACAATAATTGTAAGTTTATCCTAGCCAATTCCCCCACCCTATCTTTTTTCAGGGACGATTTAATTTCAACACAAAATTGCAAAATTTTAAAAGGTACTTATGTTTATTTTCTCTGGAATACTTATCAATCCCTGAGGCGAATCTGTTTTCTCTGGCTATTTCTTAAAATTAAATAAACAACTTTCCACTGAAATCCCTTAATCGTTGTTTTCATTTAACAAATGGTTATACGGAAAGTAAGAAAAGCGCAGCTGAGATATCTCATAACTCTGTAGGAGTTTATCATCTCTTTGTTTTCCTGTAAAACTAAGTATAGTTAGAGAGTTTGTGTGAACCATGAGGTAAGAGAAGTCTAGCAAATCTGTTTAATAAATATTTGCCATGACCAAAGACTTGAGGCAAGAACTTGGGAGGATTCCTTGATTTATTTCTATAGACTGTGCAAAAAACATGAAATCTTAATTCGTTTCTTCAAAGGCATTTGTTGGCAAAGATTATTTCTATCAAATTTAAAAAAAAGTTTCGAGGTTTCAAAACCCTTCCATCACTGCATCTTCGTCACGGCTGGTGCGTACAATAACACACGAAAGGAGTCCAACACTTGGATCAAGATCGAAGATTGGCAATAGAAGGCCATTCTTCCCTTCTGGTATGCAAACAAATTACAATAGCCCAAGTATACCATGTAAAGAGAGGTAAAAAGTTATGCCGAATATATGACACGCAGCAACAATAAATTTACAGGGTGAGATAAAAAACCCTCCACCCTAGTATGGAGGGTATATTAAGTTTGTCATTCCATTTGTAACACGTCAAAATATACATATTGGACCCCACAAAGTATTTATTACTTGATCGACAGAAAATTTTATGTCGATTTAGCGATGTCCGACCGTCTGTGGAAATCACTCTCGCTTTCGAACGAAATGAAGTATATTGATAAAATTGTACACAATTGTATATTATGTATACAGGACTTTTGGTAATGAAAATGGACCATGTAGGTCCACGTTTTGGTATAGCCCTCGTATAACGATACTTCCCCATATTCGGTGTTTTGATGATTTAAGCCACAATATTCACCGAAATTGTTTCAAATTTGGTATTTGAGGTTCGTAATGGATACTACAGCCTATAACAGAAAATTGTTTGTGACATCATCTTATAGTACCCATATAATGGCACCTCCCGATATTTGGTATTTTGATGATTTTAGCGACATTATTCATCGGTATTGCTTCAAATTTGGTATTTGAAGTTTGTAATGGATACTGCAGCCTAAGGCAGAAAATTGTCTGTGCTGGTCCTCAATGAGACCCATTATGGTATAGCCCCCATACAAATGTACTTCCATATATTAATGATTTCGCATTTGAATATTGAAATGAAAGTTGCCTATGCAGATCCACGTCATCCCTAATATGACGGGTAAATTTGGTATTCTTAAGATTTTAACAGAATTTTTTAACAAGTTTTTTTTTTCGAAATTTACCAAATTCGTTCCAAATAGTGAAGGGTATTCAAAGTTACAGCTTTTCTACTTGTTTTTTTTTTTTAATTTTATTGAATGAAAGCAAAAAATATAGGAAATAGCATCAAATTTTAGAATAAATTTATATTTGTTCGAAATGGTCATCTTTGGCACGAATTATGGCCTTCAAACGGAAAATGAAACTGTCACGCGCTGCCCGAAAGTTGCTCTGCGGTATTTTGGCCCATTCCCGGCGAAGCTTTTGGTATTTTTTAGTGCCAACCTTGCTTTCCAAAATACTCCATACATAATAGTCCAACGGATTGGTATTCGGAGGTTTTGGTGGCCATTGTGCGCTGGAAATGAAACGAGGAACCGCATTTTGTAACCATTATTGTGTGCCGCGTGCAGAGTCATGTTGGAATGTCCAAGGTCTGCGGCCAAAATGTTTGCGTGCCCAATGCTTTAATACACCCTCCAGAATATTTTCGCAATAATTTTTCAATATTTCCCGAATGGAATATTGCGATGTGTTCAGCTAACGATGCATTTTTCGGCCACTGCGACGCGGTTTTTGATCAAGTCGTTTCTTTACTTTTCGAACCATTTCTGCTGACTTTGTTGTTTCAGTCTTCCATCCACTTCCTTGATATTAGGCTACGCTACCAGTTTCACGGTAACGAGCGATGGTACGAAATACAAAAGATTTATGCACATTTTAATTCTGGAGTGCTCTCACGATGGTCACTTGTAGTTTTCCAGCCAAATATACGCTTGTAAACAATATAATGGGCTGTCACTGGAATAATTTTAACAGCTGTCGGACAAATGGTTTAGAAATGACAGCAGTCTGAAATTGGTAGCATTTTTTCATCTCACCCTGTATATATCATCTTCATCGCTAGATCGACTCCAAATGTCCTCAAAAGGATTTGGCTCAATGAGACCCAGGGTCTAAAACCGTTATTTCGACTAGGCATGTTTTGACCGTATCAAATGATGTTATATAGCCTCTCTAGCTATATGGCTGAGGGTAGACAAATGTGATGTACAGTCAACTTCTTCCGGTGTCTTCCTATAAAAAATCCAAAGATTGGAAAATTAGTTCAAGCCATACGTTGAAGATTTATATCTGTTGGCATACCGTCTGTGACTATCTAACAAATAAAACGTGAACCATTCTGTCAATTCTGTCTGAAATTATAGGAAGTTCTATAAAAGAAGACAGAATTAATCTTGTATAAATGTTGGCCCATATAAGCTATCAAGATTGTATGAGTGGATTGACGTAGTTTACCGTTTTAGTGCATAATACAACTAAATTGTGATTGGTCAGTAATATTACAATATGCAAAATGTAGATCAAATCGAAGTCGCTTCATGTACATGACTTAACAAAAAAAATCAAATCTACGTTCAAGCCATCCCCACCACGTTGATATTTCTTTTACTGGTGTACACAAATTTCGCAACAACACACAAACCCCCTTCTTAAGTCCAAAAGACAAATAGCGATTTGAATAAACATTTTGACAGTTGCTGGTCCAAAATACTCTACGACAACAAAAAAATGTGGAATGGCAATAAAATGCCACAGACAATGAAATTCAAAGAAACGTATGCGTAAAGTACGGATGATCCAAAAAGACACAAAATAAACGACAGTCGGACAAATATTTCTAGTATGTAGCCGATATATAACGTGACACGCTTCGCTGCAAAATAACATTTTGGATACTGTGATATCAAGGTCCACAAACTTGACATACTCTCGGGATTTTATAATTTTTTTGAATGGAATAATCTGAAGGCATTTTGTAGATGGAAGATTTTATGAAGTTAACTGAAACCAGACTATGTTTCCATGGAGATGATTGTCAATGGTAGTCGAAACACAAAACAAGCTATATTTGGCTATTTTCAAACAATAAAAACGTTAAAAATTCAACTAAAAACTTAAAAATACCGAATGTAGCAGTTATATTAGGGTCTTTATGATGACGTGGACCTGCATAGTCAACTTTTGTCATAAGCCACTACAATATTCAAATGCGAAACTTGAAAAAATTTGGTGAATAGTGTAGCTAAAATCATCAAAATTCGGAATATCGGGATGTACTATGGGGGTTATAAAACGTGGACCTGTACAGACAATTTTCCAGCATAGACTGTAGTACTCATTACGAACTACAAATACAAAATTTGAAATAATTCCGGCGAATAATGTCGCTAAAAACATCGAAATACCGAATATCGCGAGGTACCGTTATATAGGGCTATACGAAGGTGCGGACCTACTCGGACAATTTTCTGACTTAGGCTGAAGTATCCATTTCCAACTTCAAATACCAAATTTGAAACAATTCTGATGAATAATGTCGTTGAAATCAGCAAAATATAGAATATCGGGAGGTACTATTATATGGGGGCTATACCATAACGTGTACCAACATGGCGCATTTTCAATACCAAAAGTTCTGCAGGCTTCATTTCGTTCGGAAGCTAGAGTGATTTTCACAGACAGAGTGATAGACGGATATCGCTAAATCGACATAGAATTTTATGCTGATCAAGAATATCTATACTTTGTGAGGTCTAAAATGTATATTTCGAGGTGTTTCAAACGGAATGACAAACCTAATATACCCTCCGTACTATGGTGGAGGGCATAGAAAATGGGCTTTCAATTGACTGCAACCCGAAATAATGTTATTAAGAACACATCTTTTGTAGCTATAAGGCATTCTAGAGGTATCTTGTACTTAAAAGTGCTTCTCTAGCGAAAAGAGCGAAAAGATAAAATACCTTTTATATGAATTCCATATAACTATATTAATAAAGGAGTAACGTAATTGACTGGATGACTGATTGAGTGACTGTCTTAGCGATTCATCAACGCCCAGTCGAAACGGCTGAAGTTAGAATCTCGAAATTTTGGGGTGAGGATTACTCTTGGCCCGAAGTGGTCAAATAACGCTGGGTTTTTGGAAACTGGTACTAAAACAGTGCGAAAAGTATTAAAAGGTAATAAATATGGTATCCATTGTAGTGGGAAAGCAGCAGAACTTGAACTCTTAAATTTGGAATGACGGTCTTTGAGTGTATGATGGATGTAACAAAGGGTTTTTGGAAATTCACACTATAAGTGTACGAAAAGTACCATTTCGTATCATGTGAGGGTTGAGATCTACAAACTTCATATTTGAAGTTTGAATCAAGGTTGAGGAATAGGGTTTATGTAAGGAGGTAGTCTTGGATGTGTGTATTCACGTATACGAAAAGTACTAAACGTTGCTAAAATTTGTACAGTTTGAATTTGGTGGAAAGGGGGGAACTGGAATCCTGAAATTTGAAATTAACTTTACTCGTAGAGAGTAGGATTTTGATATGGAGGAAGATTTCAAAATTTGTACTAATGTGCACGAAAATTACTAAATGTTACTAAATTCGGTAGAAATTTTATATTAGAGTCTCTTTTAATGTGGAGCCTGGACATGTGGAAGTGGCTTCGGAAATGTGTACAATAATTGTACGAATAGTACTAAAAGGTATTAAATTTGGTATTGGGTAAAGTAATCGAACTAGAATTCCGAAATTTGATACTGTGGCCTCTCTTGCTATCTGAGATTGAGATATGGAGTTGGTTTTGGAATTATGGTTTTGGAACTAAATTTGGTATTCTTTGAAATCTTGAAATTTAATATGAAAATTCGAATTTAAAATGTATACCTTAATTGTTCGAAAAGTCCTAAGTACTACTAAATTTAGTATTTGGTGAAAGGATAGAGCTGGAATCTTTAGATTTCATATTTGGGGTATATGTCGATATCTGGAATTGAGATAGGGAGGTGGTTTAGGTAATGTGAACTACATGTGTACGGAATGTTCATAATGGTATTAAATTGGGTTAAGGGATAGTGCTGAAATCCCGAAATTTAATATTGAGGTTTCACTTGATATTTGGGATTGAGATACGGAGCTTATCTTGAAAATGTGTACTACAAGAGCACGAAAAATACTTAATAGTACTATATTTGGTACAATTATCTTTTGGATGAACATATTGTACTGAAATGAGAAATTTGATATTAATGTCAAATGTTCAGGTGTAGCCGGGCCATATGGAGGTGGTTTCGGAAATGTGTACTATATTTGTATGAAAAATATTGGATTGTACTATTGTGTACTGTGGTCCTGGGTTAATGGATAGTGCATCTATTCTGAAGTTTGATATTTTGTTACTGATGGCATCTGTGTTTGAGATTTGGCCGTGGTTTGGAAATGAGTCCTATTTTTACTAATTGTTATTAAATTTTGCATTGGGTGAAAAAATAGAGTAACAATCCCAAAATTGGTTATTGAGGTATCTTTTGTTATGCGGCTTAAGGATCTGGTGGTGATTGTGCAAATGTGTACCATAAATGTACGAAGAGTACTTAATTTGTATTACTGTTGATTTCTAGAATGGAGACATGCTAATATTTGGTATTGGGTAAAGCGATAGAGCAGTATTTCACAAAGTTGAGGTCTCTATTGATTTCTAGGCTGTAAAATGTAACCATTTTCCTATTATTCTTTCAAAAAAAAAAAAAAAAGTCTTGACTGCAAAAATTTTTATTAACTGAACAAAAAATTAAACAGGGAAAAACAATTTAAAAAAAAGGATTTAGGTTCGGCCGGGCCAGACTTTTAATACCCTTCTCCTTCATACGAAAGAAGCTTAAATGTATTAAAAAACAAGTAAAAAAGCTGTAAGTTCGGCCGGACTTTCAATGCCCTCCACCATTTGGAACGAATTTGACAATTCTCAAAACAATAAAATCCGTTAAAACTTCTGTTAAAATCTTAAAAATACCGAATGTAGCTATAATATTAGGGTCTATACGACAATATGAACCTGCGTAGGTAACATTACAATATTCAAATGCGAAATTTAAAAAAGGAGACATTATATTAGACTTAAATAATATTCTCTATAGACAAAATACCTTCTGCACATCCTCTATAAATAGAAGACCTTCTTTAGTTCTTCTATTGACACAAACACCTAGGGGTTTTCTATAACGGAAGAGATTCTACAGGTCATCAATAAACATAAGACCTTTTTAAGGTCTACTGTAGAAGTAAAGATTTCTACAGATTTTTATAAACATAGTTTCTTTTGGCCTACTTCTATGTATTAAGCTTACCTTAATATGTTCTGTTTCTTTACGATTTTTACGAATATCTTATTAAAAAAATATTTATGTATTTTACGTGGAACCACTGTACAAGCAAAGCTGAATCCACTGCAGAAAATAACATTTCATTCTGCAATTCACTTCTGTTCTTTATGAACATGAACGGGGTTCGTAACAAATGCGTCAACGCTCTGCCTTATGTTTTGCCACGAGCATTTAAGTTATTGTGAGTTTAGCACATTTCCCCCAATTCGTATACCCGCGGACAATTTATTTTGTCACAAAGATGAGAAAATAATTTTGCTTTCAGCACTTTTTCGCACAATTTGTTTAGAAAATTTAAAATTCCTTACCATTTGTTTTAAGCAAATTGTCTCTTTAGTTTTGCGATTTATGCAAACTATTCATAATTGAATTAAATGCAGAAGCAGCAGCAACAGCAGTGAATAATGTGCGAAAATGTCTGGTGCATAGCATCGCGCAACTTATGGCATAACTAGAGGCGACACAAAGTTGTTGAACATATTGTGCTTCGCGAGGTGGGGAATACAACGAGGGAACTTTTTGTTTTTTTGTTGGAATATATTATCGTCACCAAGGAGGTGTAAATTTGTATTTTGGCAAAGACAATGGAGGATAATGGTTATAGAGTTGGTAACAAACTTTACAAAATAATGTACTTCTGCAGGGGAAAAAATGTGTATATTTACAATGCAAATAGATGCAGGAGAACGTTATTGTCGCGAAAATGATAGGAGCGCTCTGTGGAAAATTTTTTTTTTATAATAAACGATCTGTGTAATGAAAAAAAGACATCTAAATGTAGGTAAAATATTATCTTCAGTCGCATTTAACTATATCTCACTCGAAATATTGCCGGAACATATGGAAATAATTATACGTATGCCCTCCACCATAGTATGGAGGGTATATTAAGTTTATCATTCCGTTTATAACACCTCGAAATATACATTTTAGACCACACAAGCATCAGCATAAAATTCTATGTCGATTCAGCGATGTGCGTCGGTCCGTCTGTGGAAATCACTATAGCTTCCGAACGAAGTGAAGTAGGTTAATAACATTTTACTTTTGGTACTGAAAATGGATGAAAAACTGCACCCAACTTCAGACTGCTGTCATTTCTAATAAACTCGTCCGACAGCTGTTAAAATTATTCCAGTGGCAGCCCATTATATTGCTTACAAGCGTACAAAAGCATTTTGGTGGGAATTTTGCAGAAAAAAGTTATTCGTGATGGAATTCAACCGTGATAGTGTGATTTCTCTATATTTCGCTGGAAAACCACAAGTGGCTATCGCTAGAGCACTCCAGCATTTAAATGTGATAAAATCTTTTGTGTCTCGTACCTTCGCTCGTTACCTTGGTACGTAGCTCGATGTCAAGGAATCAACGGAAATGGTTCGAAATGTAAAGAAGCGGCTTGTTCGAAACCCGCGTCTCAGTGGCAGAAAAATGGCTCGTGAGCTGAACATATCGCAATATTCCATTCGGCAAATATTGAAAAAAGAGCTCGGGGTAGAGCCATTGAAATTCAAAAAAGTGCTGGAACTTAAACCGCAACAGAAAGAAAATAGACTCAAAAGAGCTAAAAAATTGCTTAGATTGGGCGAAAGTGGTGGACTGCCGAACTTGGTTATCTCCCATGAGAAAACATTCGCTGTCCAGCAGTTTGTAAACAAACAAAATGATCGTGTTTTCTTGTCAAAGTGGTCAGCTGAAAATGTGCACCTTCGGTTGGCCACCAGACTCAAGCGCGGGCCATGGTGATGGTGTGGGCCGCCATAAGAGCCGATGGTCGCTCTCCGCCCGTATTAGTCGACCGTGGAATAACAATTAATACCGAATATTATCGAGAAAATTTTCTGGAGGGTGTATTAATACCTTGGGCACATAAACATTTTGGCCGCAGACCGTGGACCATCCAACAGGACTCAGCACCATCGCACTAGGCACGCACTACCCAAGAATGGTTACAAAATTAGTGTCCTCGCTTTATTTCCAGCGTACAATGGCCAGCACCTTAATTTTTTTTTTTTTTTAAATTTAAATATCCACGTTTTTGAGCCAGACTTCAAAATTTATTTTAAAAATCCACGTTTTTGGGCCAGACTTCAAAATTTATTTTAAAAATCCCCTTTTTTGGGCCAGACTTCAAAATTTATTTTAAAAAACCACGTTTTTGGGCCAGACCTTAATTTTTTTTTTTTTAAATTTAAATATCCACGTTTTTGGGCCAAACTTCAAAATTTATTTTAAAAATTCACGTTTTTGGACCGGACTTCAAAATTTATTTTACAAATCCACGTTTTTGGGCCAGACTTCAAAATTTATTTTAAAAATCCACGTTTTTGGGTCAGAATTCAAAATTTATTTTAAAATCCACGTTTTTGGGCCAGACTTCAAAATTTATTTTAAAAATCAGTGTTTTTCGGCCAGATATTGGGCACAAAGTCGAGTTCAAAATTTATTTTAAAAATCTACATCTTTGGGCCAGAATATGGACTTCAACATTTATTATAGAATCCACGTTTTTGGACCCGAATACAGACTTAAAAATTAATTTTAAAAAATCTACGTTTTGTGTTCAGAATATGGACTTCAAAATCTACCAGAATATAGACTTCACCATTAATCTTAAAAACTTACGTTTTATGTTCAGAATATGGACTTCAAAATTTATTTTAAATAAAAAAAAATATTTTAAAAATCCACCTTTTTAGTTCAGAATATGGGATTTAAAATTTACTTAAAAATCCACGATTTTGGGCCAGACATCAAAATTTATTCTAAAAATCCTCGTTTTTGTACCAGACTTCAAAATTTATTTTAAAAATCCACGTTTTTTGGGGCCAGACTTCAAAATATATTTTAAAAATCTATGTTTTCAGGCCAGATTTCAAGTATTTATTGTAAAAATCCACGTTTTATTTAAAGAATCCACGTTTTTGGACCCGAATACAGACTTAAAAATTAATTTTAAAAATCTACGTTTTGTGTTCAGAATATGGACTTCAAAATCTACTTAAAATCCTTTTTTTGGCCAGAATATGGGCTTCAAAATCTGCTTAAAAATCCATATTTTTGGGAACGGACTTCAAAATTTATTTTGGGCCAAGTTTTACTAAATCTTTTTATCCAAAAGACTCCAATACTTTCTGTTCTTCAATTAAATAGTAATTTAAAAAATAATGATTTTCCATTTTCCGTCTTGCCCAACTTCGAATATTAAAAACTTTTTTTATTTCTGCTTTGATTCTCCCTTTCTTTCAATATTTTTGCTTTGATTGCAAATGCTTTCAATAGAATTTTCATTTTGTTTTATTCTATTTATTGCAATTCTCCATTTATATTCAAAGAACAAATTGAGCTGAAACAATAACTAAATTAAGAAGAAGCTTGAGAGTTTATAGATACGAATAACAAATCCCAAACTCAGTAAAATAATAACAATAACAATGTTCAATTTGTTGTATTAAAAAATTGATAATTGAATTCGAAGATAATTAGAAATAGAATAGTATTTTCAATTAAACTTAAAAATCAAACAACCATAAGCATTTGTATGAAGTGCATTTTGTTTTAGGAAATTAAAGCTTTTAAATTACAATGATTTGCTATTGACACTTATAAATAATTTTTATTTTTTGAAGATAGTTAAAGGATTTTTTACGTTGGTATATAAAAATGAAGATAGAGATAATAACTTACTTGTGATAATGGAATTTAATGTGTTAAGATAGTATGAAATATAAATATAATAATAAAATATATTAAAGACAATTCCACTATAAAATTAAATATATGAAGATATCCGTTCAAAACTATGAAACTTATAAATTAAAGAAAATAAGGATTTTTAAAAGGAAAATTTAAAAGAAAAATGTAACACGCCCACCTTTGGACCCATTTATTTATAATTACTTATCTTCTAATCTTTATATTTGTCAAAATAATGAAGATATCGGTTTGAAAAAGTCGGACGGTCCCGTCTTTGTGCTATCTAACACTACTATGGTAATTAAGAACAGTCATCTGTAGCAAATAAACGTTCATATTGGCAACCTAGGTATTATTGCGTATTACGGCTTTAGAGTGGTTTAAATTTAGGAAAGGTTAAATCTAACCTATAAATGCTATATCTTAATCGATTTCCACTAAACTTGACCTTGCCGCGAAGAAATGTGGCAAAAACCATTAAAATGCCGAATATCGGGATGTACCGTTATATGGGGGCTATACCAAATCGTGGACTTATACATGCAATGTTACGGCAAAAACGTAGAACCCAGTATGACCTACAAATACAAATTTTCAGAAAAATCCATGAAAAAATGTGGCAAAAATCATCAAAATACCGAATATCGGGAGGTACCGTTATATAGGGACTATACCAAAACGTGGACCTATAATTACAATGATTTTCCACACGAACTGGGACCTACTATGACCTACAACTACCAATTTTCAGAGAAATTCGTAAAAAAATGTGTCAAAAATCATCAAAATACCGAATATCGGGAGGTACCATTATATGGAGGCTATACCAAAACGTAGACCCATACATTCAATGTTTTGCCACACGAACTGGGACCCGTTATCACCTACTAATACCAATTTTCAGATAAATCCGTGAAAAAATGTGGCAAAAATAATCAAAATACCGAATATCGGGAGGTACCGGGACTATATATATATGGGGACTATACCAAAACATGGACCGATATATCTCATTTTCAATACCAACCATCCTAGACACAATACAAATTGCTCTGCTAAATTTTGGCGCTCTACGTCAAACAATGTGAACTGTATCGTGATTTCAACAGACAGACAGACAAACGGACATCGTTAAATCGACTTAGAATTTTATGCTGATTATGAATATATATACTTTATGGGGTCTACGACGAATATTTAAGAATGTTACAAACGGAATGACAAAGTTAATATACCGTCCTTTCCAATGTGGAGGGTATAAAAATAAAATCGGATGAAATGACTTTATTTGGTCAAAAGCAGAACTCCGAAAAACTCGGTCGATTTTGCTCAAAGAGTGAAACTCAATCGAATTCGAGCGAATGCGCTCCTGAGAGTAGCAAACAAATTTGAGCAAATTCTTTTTTTTTTTTTGATGTCACTCGAAGGAGTGAGTATGTTTTCTGTTTTTGAGTGGCAGCAAAATTTGCTCACAATCGAGCAGATTTCCTGTTTTCGAACAAAGAATTGTGTTTGTATAAGGGTGTGTCTAGTTTCCCAACCGCCAGTTGCAAAGGTAACAAAACAATAAAATCAAACACAAGCATAGCAATACATTTTGCTGAATCAATCAACCTGAACCCCCTGCCTCCCTACCAAAAAGGTTCACAGCAATATCAAAACCGGTTTGACCCTAAAGGGTCCACATTATATGTACGGTTGGTAAAAATATTTTTATTTTCGAGATATAAAGAGACACGTTGAATTTATTCTCATGTTACGAGAATTTTAACTAATAAAATATTAAGCCATTGTTGGGAGGTATTAGAAGGAGTAGGTCGATGTATCATGTATCTATGGTTGGTGAAAGTATTGAGATATACGAAGATTGAACATCTGTCATCCCATCCCATCGAATTCGGACCAGAAGCAAGTATTTAAAATGTAACTATAGCTCGCGTATATATATGTTTCATTCCATTTGGGATTTAAGTCCCCGACATTCGTAATATGCACTCTACGACGGCGATATTTGAAACCAGATTAAGAATTTCAAATACCAAATTTGAAATAATTCTAGTAAATATTGTCTCTAAAATTATCAACATACCCAATATCGGGAGGTACCGTTATATGGGGGCTATACGAAGACGTGGACCTACGTGGCACATTTTCTGTCGTAGGCTGCAGTATCCATTACGAACTTCAAATACAAAATTTGAAACAATTCCTGTAAATAATGTCGCTAAAATCATCAAAATACCAAATATCGGGAGGTACCGTTATATGGGAGCTATACGAAAGCGTGAACATGGCCCATTTTCTGTCATAGGCTGTAGTATCCATTACGAACTTCAAATACCAATTTTGAAACAATTCCTGTAAATAATGTCGATAAAATCATCAAAGTATCGCATATAGGAAGGTACCGTCATATGAAGACTATACGAAGACGTGGACCTACATGGCCCATTTTCAATACCAAAAGTCCTGCAGACATAGTACACATTTGAGTAAAATTGTATCAACCTATTCGCAAGCTAGATTGATTTCAACTTACTTATAGACGGACAGACGAACATCGCTAAAGCCACATAGAATTTTATGCTGATCAAGAATAAATATACTTTGCGGGGTCTAAAATATATATTTCGAAGTGTTACAAACTGAATGACAAACTTAGTATATCCTCCATACTATGGTGGAAGGTGTGAAAACAGTCGGTCCGTGTCGACTTTATGATTCGCGACACCACAATGGCTTAAATAGAGTCAGATGTAGCAAATAAATGTTCATTTTACTAATTTACTATGCTATGTTATGACTTTCAGGTACCTAACAAGTAAAAAAGAAGCTATGTTTATCCGGGCCGAACTTTATGTACTCTCCACCATTTGGGAGAAACCAGAAAATTTAAAAAAAAAAATCCGTGGAAATTTACCGCTCAAATGAAACCCGTTATATGGGGGCTATACCAAAATGTGGTCCTGCTTAAGTAATTTTTGTCATAGGCTGTAATAACAGTCCAGAACTTCAAATACAAAATTTGAAACAATTCAGGTGAATAATGTCGCAAAACTCATGAAAATAGCGAATATCTGGGGGTACTGTAATATGGGAGCTATATATGGGATGAAACATAGCTATAGCCAAATTTGAAGTACTTGTTTCTCTGCTGAATTCGATCTTGGCACATCCGATCGAATTCAGCAGAGAAACAAGTATCCATTCCATTTGTATTACTTTTCTTCAAACCTAGAAAAAAAAAATATTTTCACCAACCATGTGGAAATGGGGTATACCTCTAAGTGTGAAAATTTTGAATAGCTAGAGCTCTGATGAATTGCTTAATATGGCAATAATGTTTCTTTTGAATACTATAAACCAGTTCAACCTTTTTCGTTCCATTAAATTTTATATCCTACACCACAAAGTTGCCAGGGTATTATGTGTTTGGATATTTGTTTATAACAGGCAAAAGGAAACGAGATAGACCCATAGTTCCTTTTTATGATCTGCATAGAATCACATTCTGAGTCGATTTATGCATGTCCATCCGTCTGTCTGTCAATGTATTTTTGTAAACAAAGTACATGTCCTGATCCAGATGAAATTTTGTATAAGTCATTTGTTTGACTCAAGGACGAACCCTATTAAAGTTGTAGAAAATCGGTCAAAATTTAGATATAGCTCCTATATATATCTTCGTTCGATTTTCCTTTTATTGTGCTCCAAATGTGAAATATCAGCTCAAAATAGTAAGGCATTTTGCACATACGTCCAAATTAGGCCTGAAAATAAGTATGCCAAATTTAATAGAAATCGCTTCTGACATAGCTATAGTTTCCATAGATATTGTTCATCCGACTTTTTATTTTTATGCTCCGCAGCCGTAATATGAACTCTATAACAACTATATTTGGGGAAATATATCAAATATAGGTCCCAAATACCTTCGCTAAATTTTATCGAGATCGGTAGAGATTTGAATATAGCTCTCATGTATATTTTCATCCGATTTGTCTTTTATTGTGCATATTGTATATATATTGCTTATCCGATGATAAATTTTCTCGAATATCATTGTTACGGAGGGTATATTATGGCTGTGGAGCACAGTTATGTTTGTCCTCCACAGCCCTTCGTAACAATTATATTCGACGAAATATATCAAATATAACTCATAAATACCTTTTGCCAAATTTAATCGAGATCGGTTCAGATTTGCATATAGTTTTATATATATTCTTATCCGATCTCAAGTTAATTGTGTACCAAATGGCTAATATGAGCCCGAATTGAAAAGGGACAAAAAATTTAGTAGAAATCGAATCAGAGCAGGATATTCCTTTCATTTATTAATTCCTTTGTACTCTAAATTATAGCTATAATCATAGTTGATATGATTTAATTCTCACAAAGGGCCCCGCCCGACTATAAGACTTTCTTAACTGGTTTCATTTGTGTATTGAAATGTACTGAATGTTTTGTTTTGTCTCTTGTGTTTAATAAAATTTTTGGTATTTGACATTCATCGAAGCTTCATGATGCTACGTGTTTCTCAAAAAACTGCAGTCTCTTGGGTAGTGAAATATTTGTATCTTTCGTTTGCATCTATAGGAAAAAAAAAATCCAAGACGTCATGCGAGGTGACCAATATTTCCCCAGAAATAAATGAAACAAACAAATAAACAAGAAAAGAAAATAGCACTCGTATAGCAGCGAACAATACAGTTACACATAAAGTGGAACCTACAGACATTGGCGATGAATGTAAAGGACTACTTGTCTAAGAATCTCAATTGTGGGAGTTTTTTTTTTTTTTTTTTTTAACCGCGATATCAGTTAAAATTAATTACTCAAACATTACTTAAAATAAGTTGTATAATTCAATGACTGTGGTTCTAGGTTCTACTGTGGTTTTCATCACCACATGCCATGGCAAGGTATTTCTTCATTTTTGTTAGTTATTTGTTCAATTAAAAATTTTGTTTTTCTTTTGCCTTCAGACAAAGAGAAATGAAGGATACCAAAAGAAATCCACTTGTTCATGGACGCAGCACGACATACGCATATGTATGTTAAGAATTTTCCAATTGATACGCTTAAATCATTTTTTAAGTTAGTTTCTCTTGTCAAGAATGCAGTCGAGTTAAGATGTATCTATGTTTTTCTTTTTTTGTGCAATATTTTGAAATTTCTGTTCTGAGTTCTTGGGATGTTTACAGTTGACTTTTTTAAGAAGACAGACATTTTATTGAGTTTTTGGTATTTTTACTTTACTGGCCTAAAATAGTACAAAGATGAGTTTGAAGAATTAAAAATTGTATGTATGTTTGGATATAGTCCTGAAAAATATAGAAAGGTTTGTGTTTGGTGTTGAAAGTTAAATGGCACAATATTTTATATATTTGTATACCCAACACCACACGGAGGTCAGGGTATTACATATTTGAGCATTTGTTTGTAACATGCAGAAGAAAGCGTGATAAACTCATAGTTTCTTTTGATGATCTGCAAAGAAACACATTCTGAATCCGACTCCTCATGTCTTTTGAGAAACAAAGTACTGATCGCATATTTTTCCCAATTGATTTGAAATTTTGAACAAATCATTTATGTGGCCAAGGGACGAACCCTATTAAAATTTAGATATAGATATATACATTTAGATATAGCTTCCATATTTATCTTCGTCCGATTTGCACCAAATGTGTGATATTGGTCCTAATGGGATAAAATTTGCAATGTACCACCAAATTGAAACACGTCTATCAAATTTAATGGAAATCGGTTTAGATATAGCTATAGCTCCCATATATATTGTACATGCATTCCATAACAGCGATATTAGGGGAAATTTATCAAATACAGGTCAGAATTATATTCGGCAAATTTTATCGAAATCGGCTCCCATATATATTAAATCGTTTTCAAGTTTATTGTGCCCCAAAGTATTGATAAAATCCCAAAAAGAGGGGAAGTGTATAAAATTTGGTTAAAATCGGTTAAGATATAGCTATAGACCTTATATATACGTTTCATCCGATTTTGTATTTAAGCCCCTCACAGCTGTCAGACACAGCATAGAAATAACTCTGATAAATTTTATAGAGATCGGTTCAAATTTGGATGTAGATTTCCTATTTTATCAAAACCAGTAAAGAAAGTTTAAAAGTCGGACGGGCCAACTTTATGATACCCTACACCACTTTGCTAATTTAGTAGAGCCCCACATATCAATTAAAAGTTTTTTATGGCAGAATTCAATCATACACCCTATGATTATATTTATAATTTAAAATTCAAAAGACTAAATATGCCGAAGCATTTGTATCCTTTAAATTCGGACTTGTATTGCCCATTTGGTGCACAATTAATTTGAAATCAGATAAAGATACATATATGGGAGCTATATCCAAATCGGAACCGATCTCGATAAAATTTGGCAAAGATATTTCTGAGCTGTATTTGATATATTTCCCTGAATATCGTTGTTACGGAGTGCATATTACGGCTGTGGGTAACAAATATAACAAATCGGATGAACACTATATATGGGAGCTATAGCTGTATCTGAACCGATCTTCACCAAATTTGACATACTAGCTTCTAGACTCAATTCGGTCGCAAGTGCCAAATTCCATCACATTTGGGCAAATATTAGACCTCTGATGCACAATAAAAATTAAATCGGACGAAGTTATATATGGAAGCTATATCCAAATCTGAACCGATCTCGATAAATTTTAGCAATATTATTTCTGAGCTGTATTTGAAATATTTCCCCAAATATTACGGCTGCGGAGGACAAACATAACAAATCGGATGAACAATATATATTGGAGCTATAGCTATATATGAACCGATTTCGATCCAATTTGTCATACTTATTTTCAGTCCTAATTTGGTTGTATGTGAAAAATTCCATACTATTCGGACTGATATTACTCGTTTGGTGCACAATAAAAGCAAATCGGACGAAGATATATATGGGAGCTATATCTAAATTTTGACCGATTATCTCCAATTTCAATAGGGTTCGTTCAAATGATTTGTGCAAAATTTCATCTGAATCGGACAATAAATGCAACTTGTATCTTGTTTCCAAAAATACATGGACAGACGGACAGATATGCACAAATCGACTCAGAATGGGGTTCTATGCAGATCATCAAAAGGAACTATGGGTCTATCTCATTTCCTTTTGCCTGTTACAAACAAATGCACAAAGACATAATACCCTGATCACCTTGTGGTGTAGGGTATAAATATACGTGAAGTAGCAGATAAAATAGATCGAAGTATTCCATTTCATCAAATGCTGATAAGGTTATTGGGATGTGCAATATTTAAAGAAAATCGAACATAAATTTTTAATTTTATACGAATAATTGTAACCTTTTGCGGGGAAAGTACAACAAGGATTGGACCGATAAATTCAAATTCACGTCATATCTCTGGTTGAGAGAAATATTTAGATGTATTGTAGGGGATGTACCAGTAGTAGTAGTACCAGTAGTCATATCTGTTATGAAAATATTAACATCTAGCGGATTATGATGTTTATTTCTCATTTTATAAGAGTTATAAATATTCAAAATGTTGACCCTTTGTGGGCTATGTACTTAATGGAGCTGTCTGATATACTTCTTTTCACACAAGATTCGCATTTTGGGAGAGATATTATTATTCAAAACTTTGACCCCATTGTGGGGAGATACCAGAGGGAGTGGTCCGATATATTCATCTTTCACTCTAGATCTTGTGTTGGTAAAAATATTAAAATGTGCAAAATTCAAAGGCAATCAGGCTTTTCATTCGCATTTTATAAGAGTTATGTTTATTCAAAATTTGGACCCTTTGTGGGAGGTATATGAAGGAGTGGAACGATATTGGTCATTTTCGCACCGGACACAGCACTGATACAAATATTAGGATTTGCAAAGTTGGAGGAAAATCGGATCATCCATTCTCTTTCTGTGCAATATAATATTTTCTTTGAAATTTTCGACATTTTGTGGGGGAGGTGCCAATAATTACATCTCTTGTAAAATGTGATGTGATGTGATGATGATTCACACATACCAATATTTTTAATAACCCAAGGTCTGGTATGAAGATGGAATATATCGGTCCACTCCTTCGGGTACCTCCCCCACAAAAGTTAGAAATTTTCAAAAAAAAATATTTTCTTCACAGAAAGAGGAATGAAAATCCCATTTTCCTCCACCTTTGCAAATCCTACTATTGCATCAGAGCTAGGTCAGGTGCGAAAATGAACAATATAGGTCCACTCCTTCTGGTACCCCCCCCAAACAAAAGTTTGAAACTTAAAAAAATGTCTCTTCGCAATGTTTATATCATATTAATTTTAATCTGATCATAACAGAAGTCAAAATATATTTAAATAATCGAATATTGGCTGCAGATATACATCTGTCGTCAAAATTGACTGATACTTCTTAACTTGTCAGACAAGTCTCTAGTTAACGATTTTCATACCCCGTTACTGAACATGAAATTTTTGGTCATAGGCCGTAGTACCCATTACGAAATTTGAAATAATTCCGGTAAATAATGTTGCTAAAATCGTGAAAATACCGAATATCGGGACGAAGACGTGGACTAGCATTCGAAATTTTTTCTTCCATAGGTTGTTGAAATTACTAAGATCTCCAAATACGAAATTTGAAACGATTTCGGTAAATAATGTTGCTGAAATCATCAAAATACCGAAAAAATTAAGGTACCGTTATATGGGGGCTATACGAAGACGTGGACCTGCATACAACATGGTAGTACCCATAATGAACTTTAAATATGAAATTTGAAATAATTCCGGTAAATACTGTAGCTAAAATCATAAAAATACCAATTATCGGGGGGTACCGTTATATGGGAGCTATAGGAAAATGTAGACCGACACGGCCCATTTACAAACTTAATCGGCCTGCTGGCAAACTATGAATGTATGCAAAATTTTAGCCTTCAATATCAATTCGTTCGAAAGATACAAAAGACAGACAGCTGATCTACAATATATTTACTTTAAAGGGTCTATCATGAATATTTCGAGGAGTTAGAAAAGGAAAGACAAAGCTAATATACCATCCATAGAATGGTAGAGGGTATAAAAAAGTATTTCCAATTTGGTAAAAATCAGTTCAGATATAGCTCTAGCTCTCATATATATTTCATCCGATTTGGTGTTTAAGTCGCTCACATTCGGAGTATGCAATACACAAGAATGGTAATTGGTACCAGATATCAGATAAAGTTCTGATATATCTTTTTCAAATTTTATATATATATCGGTTCAAATTTTGGATATAGCTCCCACAGATGTATTTATCCGGTGGCATTTTTATTGTGCACCAAATGAATAATTTCGGGCAAAAAGGAGTAAATATTGACACTTCCCACCGAATTCAGCCGAGAGGCAAATACTTTAAATTTTGTGAAAATCCGTTCAGATATAGCTGTAGCCTCCATCTTTCTGTTTTTTTCCGATTTGGTGTTAAAATTTTGTATATATATATATATATATATATATATATATATATATATATATATATATATATATATATATATATATATATATATATATATATATATATATATATATATATATATATATATATATATATATATATATATATATATATATATATATATATATATATATATATATATATATATATATATATATATATATATATATATATATATATATATATATATATATATATATAATACAAACCCAATTGGATAGATTTTTTTCTGTTTTACAGAACATCAAAACTATCGATTCCGACATACACCGCAACCTATGGTTACTCATACACTTGTTTTTTTTTTTTTTTTTTTGGAGTTCTACAAACACCACAGCCCCAAAGCAATGCCAAAACCCTTGATATGAATTTAGAAGAGACGTTCTTCCACATCTGCAAAGAGAAATCAACCACCTGATGTAAAATCAAATACCCAAAACAACACTTCGGTTTTCCCAAAAGCTATGTTGCCGTGATAAAGTAATCTGGCGATGAAATACAAATTTTCATGAAAATTATACGCACGTACATAGCGATGTGTGTGTGTGCGCGTATGCAATACGCTACATATGAACACGCGAACAAATATTCAATTGTTCTTGCATGCTGAACATCATTTCCGAAAAATGAATATCTAACGACCGTAACACACAACAAAAACCAATCTATGGGGATACTAAAGCGTAACGGATCTAATAAAATAACAACTGTTGGATATATGTATATTTTTGGTATTCGGAAGACTTGACTCAACATGTACGCTGTTTGGAAGTGGATGGAAACGTGACTTCCCATATAAGATGCATTAACGTGAGCAATGAATATGGAATAATGTAGCCAAAAATATTATTCATATTAAGATGCATTTTTTTTTTTTTGGAAATTCAATGCTCTTGAGGGTGGGCGGTGGTGAATGTGTAATGTTAAGCTATCACGAAAATCCAAGTTAAAGGTATTATTTAAAAGGTAGACAGATATTTAGTAAAAAATTGTAATGAAAATCAATTATAAATTTTTAGATAGATATTTATGTTTTGAATTGTTTTGGAGTAGGTTTCTGAGATTGGGTAAAATTAACTAAAATTCCCACATAGGAAAGTATACATGACCTTCCTATCTCGCCGAGCTGAGTCGATGTCGCTATCTATTCCGTCCGTCCATCTGTCCGTGTTAATTTGTAATCACGCAACAGGTCGCAAAAACTGAAAAAAATCTGATTTTGCAGTAGCTCTACAGGTCGCAATTTTAGAGAGAGAGGCATGTGAATTAAAATGGCTGAACCGATTTTGACAAATTTAGTCAATTCAGAATGTCCTCTTGGCATAAAAGAATAAAATCTAAAATAAATCGCATAAAAATATGCTAATAATGATGTTTGTACACAGTAAGATAAAAAACTGCAACCGACTTCAGACTGCTATCATTTATAAGCCACTCGTCCGACAGCTTTTAAAATTATTCCAGTCATTGCTCATTATATTGTTTACAAGCGTACAAAAGCATTTTGGTGAGAATTTTCCAGAAAAAATGTTATTCGTGATGGAATTCAAGTGGCTATCGTTAGAATACTCCAGCATTTAAAGGTGAATAATACCATCGCTCGTTACCGTGATACTTGAAGAGTAGCCCGACGTCAAGAAAGTGGACAAAAAAAAAAGAAGTTAAAAAGCAGTAAATTCGGCCGGGCCGAACTTTGAATACCGTCCACCATTTGGGCGAATTTGGAAATTTTCAAAAAATAAAATCCTTAAAAAAATTTAAAAATACCGTATATAGCCATTATATTGGGGTCTGTACTACGTGGACCTACATAGGCATTGTATGCCATAAGCCATTACCATATTCAAATTCGAAACTTGAAATAAACGGTGAATAATGGAGCAGAGATCATCAAAATATCGTATATAGGGAGATACCGTTATATCGGAGCTGTGTGAATACCTGGACCAGCATAGACAATTTCCTGTCACAGACTTTAGCATCCATTATGAGCTTCAAATACGACATCTCAAACAATTTCGCTGGGTATTGTACCTAAACTCGTCAAAATACCAAATATAGGTAGGCACTGATATATGGGGCCTATACGAAGGCCTGGACCTGCATAGACAATTTTCTGTCACAGACTGTAGTTCCCACTACGAACTCTAAATGCGTAATTTGAAACAATTCCGGTGAGTAATGACGCTAAAATCATCAAAATACCGAATATTGGGAGGTACCGTTATATGGGGGCTATACGAAGTCGTGGACCTGCACAGATAATTTTCTGTCTCAGGCTGTAGTATTCATTTCGAACTTCAAATACTAAATTTGAAAAAAATCCGGTGAGTAGTGTCGCTTAAATCATCAAACTAGCGAATATCGGGAGGTACCGTTATATGGGAGCTATATGAAAACGTGGCATATTTACGAACTTTACCTGCCTACTAGAAAAAATAAACATGTGTGCAAAATACTAGCCTTCTATCTCAATTCGTTCGAAACATAGCGTGATTACAACAGACAGGCGGACAGGTATTTTCCGATTAAAAACATTCGTTGTCTAGCAGATTGTAAACAAACTAAATTATCGTGTTTACTTGCCAAAGAGGTCAGCTGAATGTGCGAATGTGCACCTTCGGTTGGCCACTAGAACTCAAGCGCGTGATGGTGCCGGCCGCCATAACAGCCGATGGTCGTTCCCTCTCGTATTAATCGACCGTGGCATCAGAATAAATGCCGAATATTATCGCGAAAATATTCTGGAGGGTGTATTATAGCCTAGAGCCCGCATATATTTTGGCAGCAGACCTTAGACATTCCAACAGGACAACAGGAGGCACAATCGCACTCTGCACGCGCCATCCAAGAATGGTTACAAAATGAGGTTTCTCGTTTCATTTCCAGCGCAAAATTGCCACCAAAATCTCCCGATACCAATCCGTTGGACTATTGTGTCTGAGGGGGAATGGGCCAAAATATCGCAGAGCAAAATTCGGGCACCGTATGTCGGTTTCATTGGCCGTTTGTAGACCATAATTCGTGCCAAAGGTGACCAATTCGAACAAATCTAAACTTATTCTTAAATTTGATTCTATTTCCGACATTTTTTGCATTCATTCAGAAAATGTAAAAATTATTGCGTTTGTCTTTGTTGCATTTTTTTTATCTCACAATGTTTACCATTAATTTAACCCTGTGTGGTAAAATCCATCAAAGTTATATAAATGCACAAATCTGCATGGGATGTGAAATTTTATAGAAATCGGTTCAAATTTGAATATAGCTCCCATATGCATCTTTACATTCACGTTTTTTGTGCATAAAATATGTAATAGCAGCTTAAATAGGATGCATATTGGTGAAAATCGGTTGAGACACAAATGCATCAGCCAAATTTATCGGAAATCGATTCACAGTAGGATATACCTGCCATACATTAGTTCCTTTCGGCATCAAATTATAACTGCTCTAATGCGTTAATATTCACTCGAAAAACGATCAATTTTTTATACACTCTACCCTTTGGAAAGTAAGGATAAGGGCTACAGAAAAACGTTGGCCTATATGGGATTGGATCTGCTACAGGAGTATAACCCTATACGAAATCCAAATATCAAATATAAGTAATTCTCTTTGAAAATAGTGGATATCTGAGGTTTCATTATATTATGGCCATAAGAAAACGTGGGCCTATATAGACAATATCCTGTTACAGGGGGTAGAACCCATTAAGAACTCTAAATATCTCGTCTTCGAACTTGACTTGCCTTCGGAAAAAATACAAGTTTATGCTAAATTTTAGCTTCTTATCACACGCCGTTTGGAATCTAGCGTGATTACCACAAACGCATAGGCTTTGCTGGGTCTAAAATGCTTACTTCCATGAGTTACAAACGGAAACACAAACTTGATATACCCTCCATACAAATGGTGGGGGTTTATAATAAACGTAAAATAAAGAGTGAAGTTCCCTTTCCTTTCTCGGTTAGGGCAATGCGAATTGTTGAACTTTTCAACACCAACCGGCAAACAAAAGAGACAAAGAAATACTTCACGTATATACATATCTTTGGAGGGTATTCAATGACAATTTAAACGCACGCCACAATATGATTGTTTGAACAAGTCACAAATGAAAAGTTATTGTTAAATCTTTAATCTGAAAAAATTACAACTTTCCCCTCTCTTTCTGAGAGTAGACTATAGTAGCAAATGAGAAAGTTCATTGAAGGTGGTCCTATGATAATTCAGGGTTAAAACCCTTCGCACTTTTATATGCAACGCTCATTATTTTTCTAGTATCCTATTTAGACTTTCATCTTTGTACCCCGAAATTGCACCCTACGACTTAAATACAATTACACATGAGTATTTTCTTAATCTCTGAACCCAGCGATCATTAAAACTGTTTTCAATTTAAGTTCCTTCACATAGAGATATTTTTATCCACATATTGCAATTTCATTTGTATAAGCTGTTTTTTTTTTTTTTTTTTCTTTCTTTCTTTCCGCTGCGCTGCCTTTTGTGTGGCGTAAAACTTGTCTGACATTTAAATGTACGCCTGTGCGTGATGTACATTTTAATTCATTGTAGAAGCGATGAACACAAATCCTTTTCAATTCCACGATTAAAACTTTCCTCCTGCAAATGGCAAAAAGAAAACCTCCCAACAGACACCCACACTTTTAATAGAAATAGTTCTCTTCATGAAGATTATATGTCGTTGACATGAAAGAAAAATTATATTTCTTAATCATTTGCGTTTTTATATAAAAATGATGGGAGCAAGATTATGTCTGAAATATAGTGACAATATTAATATGGTAAAGTGTTCGGAGAGATATTGTAGGCAATTTGTCAATACCATTCGGAGTTTAAATGCATAGACACAAAAAATTGATATGATTTATTGAAATGTTTAAAAAGTAATTTGTTATGTAGGTATCTGATCGAAAGCGTTGAAACTTCCGTGATGAAATAAACATTTTATGGGTGCGACAAAAAAGTGAAGCAGTAAATGTCTTAGTTTTATCACAATAAATGCGATTTATATGCTGCATGATGGGTTATATGCCAAAATTACAGTTTCCGGATTTTTGCATTTTTAAAGATTATAATGGATAACAATTGAAAATATATAAATCTATATAAAGGGCAATTTTCTAAGTGCTCCCTGATTTGAAATTTAAATGAAACACATGCCAAATTATGAAATGGCCAAAACAATTTTTTTGGTAGATAATTTCTTGCAATTTAAATATAATTTCGGACATATGGCCACTACGAGTATTTTTTACAAAGGTCATTCCGGAGGTCCAATTTCCGACCACCTTATCGAGTATTTAAGGAGGTATCTTAGAAATGACAAGTTGAATATTAGTTTACATAGCGTCAATGATTGCTGGTTTATCCACGTAACCCAATGACTTCAGGTATTCCCACAACAAAAAATTGAGTGACGTAAAATTACACGTCCAAGTCACCTGTCCAATTCTAAAAATACAGGGTGAGATGAAAAAACTGTAACAAAGCCCGACCCCATAATCTTTACATTTTTATACCCTACAACATTATGTGTTGGGGGTATTATAAGTTTGATTGGGCCAAAAATTATGTAACACCTCGAAATATTGGTTTCCCACATAGGAAAGTATATATGGATCGTCCGAGCTGAGTCGATCTAGCTATGTACGTACGTCCGTCCGTCTATCAATTTAGAATGTCCTCCTGGCATAAAAGTATAAAATCTGAAACAAATCGCAGAAAAAGGTGCCAAGATTTTAACATAGACTTTGTAGTATTTTGTGAAATTTTTTTTTATTTTTTCATATATTTTATCGCATGCGATTTTTTTTATTTGACTCATAATATTGAATTGTATATTTTTTCACCTTACAACACAGGTTGGTATTGTTATATACAGATTGAAATTATCGTCCGATCCTCACAAAAATTTTCATAATGGTAGGGTTAGGTTCAGAGGGGCTAGGCCTATTGTTTTCAAAGATGTCAGTATATTAAGGGGTTGAAATGGACCAACAACTAAAAATATTCCTGATTTTGCAGCCGTTATAAATGTCACAAATAGAAGCCAAATGACACGAAATCTCGCATGAAGTTAGAGTTTAGGACAGAGGGTAGAATGGATCACTACTTTTGTCTGAAAAAAATACAAACATTACTTACAGGCGATATCCGAAATACACAAAAGGCGAACTTCTGGCTTTTTTATGCTGATTTCGTTGATGAATATAGCCAAATATTGCAGACAAGCAGATCATATAGATGGGTGTAAATTTGTAGATGTAGAACGGCTTCTTGCTTTTGGAGATGATCGCAAAATATGAAGGAGCTCAAATTAACCAAAACAGAAAAAAATTACTGATCACACAATTGAAGCCAATCGACATGCCTGAGAAGAGAGTTAAGGATAGGGAAGAATTCTAGCTTTTTGGATGACCATTGGATTATATTTAGCTGTAAAAGGGAGCACAACAACTAGCAGCACGACGGAGTGCGCAAATGTCCCTGGTCAAAATGGTAAGGGCAATATCTGGGCAGTGCTCTTTGACAAAATTTCAAAAGCGAAATCTTCCAAAATGGACTTGGACATAAGGGTGCTTCTAACATATTGTAGCGTTGTAGGGTATCACATGGTCGGTCCCGCACGACTATAGCCTTTGCTTACTTGTTATACCCTACAACACTATATGTTGGGGGTATAATAAGTTTGATTGGGCCAAAAATTATGTAACACCACGAAATATTGGTTTCCCACATAGGGAAGTATATATGGATCTTCCTATCTCGCCGATCTGAGTCGATCTAGCTATGTATGTCCGTCCGTCCGTCTGTCCGTCTGTCCATGTTAATTTGTAATCACTCTATAGGTCGCAATTATGGTCCGATCTTTACGAAATTTAGAATGAAGGTGGGACTAGTGTCAGAATAGAACCCTATTTCTTTTGGAGATGATCGCATAATATTTAGAGGTTGAAATGGACCAAAAACTGAAAAATTTGTTGATTTTACAGTTGCTCTACAGGTCGCAATTATGGACCAATCGACGTGGAAGTTAGCGTGGGGCTAGAGCTCAGGCCTGAGCAGATGTCTTCCAATTTTGATGGTTATCGGGTAATATTTAGTTGGTGAAATAGACCATAACATCTGTGTTAAATAAAAGTCCAATTTTCCATTAAACCGCGAATATTTTTGACATCGGCGAAATCACAAATAGACGAACTGGTCAAT
Organism: Musca domestica; assembly: GCF_030504385.1. Classification (NCBI taxonomy): domain Eukaryota; kingdom Metazoa; phylum Arthropoda; class Insecta; order Diptera; family Muscidae; genus Musca; species Musca domestica. The sequence continues at coordinate 18,697,298 of NW_026712249.1, forward strand.
TCTGACCGTTACGTACACGCCGATATTAAATATATTGGATATATATAGCGAAATATGTACAATGTGTGTATACAAAGGAAGGGGATGTTAGCAAGACTGCTTATATATCAAGAATGGCTGGACAGATTTCGACAAATTTTGTCAATTCAGAATGGCCTCTTGGCATAAAAGAATAAAATCTAAAAAATCGCATAAAAAGATGCTAATAATGATGTTAATATAGATTTTGTAGTATTTTGTGACATTTTGTTATTTTTTCATTTATTTTATCGCATGCGATTTTTTCAATTTGACTTAGTATAGAAATGTATATTTTGTAATATTTTTTCACCTTACAACACAGGTTGGGGTTATTAAGCACATTCTGCTATTATCGTCCGATCCTCACGAAAAAGGGTAGGGTTAGGCACAGAAGGGCTAGGCCTATAGTTTTCAAAGATGTCCGCAATATATTTTGGGGTTGGGCCGTACTCCGTAACATATTTTCAAAAGTGAAATCTTCCAAAATGGATTCGGACATTAAGGGGCTTCTAACATATTTTAGTGTTGTAGGGTATCACATGGTCGGCCCCGCGCGACTATAGCCTTTGCTTACTTGTTTTAAATTAGGATTGTTTGTCTATGAATCATAAACTTAAAAGTATACAAAAATCTGTCTCTCACATTTCTATTTCTAATAACTAAGGCAATGACTTCTACAAAATTCTTTTTTCTCGGGGTTTAAGGATTCTCTATTTTGGACATTACAAAAAAACCCTCTTACTTTCCTTGAATATATTCCTTTTGTCGCTTCTTTAATATAGGATTTTAACACCGCCTAATTATAAATTACTTTCATATCCTCCCACCTCAAGAATATTATTCAGCCATGGATCATAACAAGCCATCCATGAATTATCTAAGCTAATTATAATATTGCGTTATATGATACTCGCATGAATCAAACTCACACCAAACCAAAACCATTTAATAAGACCTTGGGTAAATGGATTTTCTTTGTTGCTTCAGAAAAAGACAAACCTTGGTAACAGTTGTTGCTGTTTTCCTTCGTCACCTTCCTACGGACACAGCTTGGTGTTACTATAGCCCATTGTTGTCTCTCTGTTTAAACAAGTGTGGTAACAATTTTTTTTTTTTTAAATGAAAAATAAGGACTTGACTACATTTTTTATCCTCTCTCTCTCTCCCTCTCTCTTTCTGCCTCTCTGTGTCGGACCTTTACTCCTGTACACTTTGATTCAATTGGGATTTGAAAAAAATGCGAACAATGTCTGTGCAAAAGGAAAGTAATAAAAGAAAATTTAAATTGCTCTTTTTTTGGTAACGTTAACTTTGCGTTAAGTACAAAGCAGACTTAAATTTTTCTTTTAGACTAATGACCAGATATTTTCTTTATGGTCCCACTAATGATGACTAGATGTGATAAATGTTTGTCATTTATGTTAGAAAATATGAATGTGTTTTAAAGGAACGAAGGTAGATGTTGGGCAATTTAAAGACATTGTAAGAGAAAGAAGATTTTATATTTAAATTGATAGAGTTTATTTGGTATACAGTTTATGTTTACAAATTTTTACCAAATTTACATGAAAAAAACGGACATTATTTACCCCAAAAACCAAAATGTTGCATTAATCAAGGATGTCTAAAAAGTCCCTTGTCCAAAGAGATGTATTCAAATAAAATTTTATTATTACGGTTAGAATTAGAAAAACCATGAAAATCCTTAAAATAATCATCATTTGAAGCATCGTCGCAATTAGCCCAGTGGCTCCTGCGGTACACAATTTCATTGAAAAATTAAGTTTGTCATTCCCTTTGTAACACCACGAAAAATACATTTTAGACCCCTCAAAGGTTATTTATTCTTGATCAGCATAAAATTCTATTTCGATTTATCAATGTCCGTCAGTCTGTCCGTCTGTGGAAATCTTTCTAGCTTCCGAACGAAATGAAGTAAGTTGACAAAAATTTATTCAAATGCGTATTATGTCTGCAGGACTTTTGGTATTGAAAATGGGCCATGTAGGTTCATATCTTCGTATAGCCCCCATATAACGGTACCTCCCGATATGCAGCATTTGATTATGTTTAACGACAGCCTATGCCAAAGAATTGTTTGTGCAGGTCCACGTATTATAACACCCATGATACCTCCCTATATTCGGTATTTTGATGATTTGAGCGGCATTATAAACAACTTTTTTTCAAGTTTCGCATTTGAATATTGTAATAGCTTATGGCAAAAGTTGCCTATGCAGGTCTACGTCGTCGTATAGACCTACATTCGGTATTTTTAAGATTTTACATAATTTTTAACGGATTTTATTGTTTTGAAAATTGCCAAATGTGTACCAAATGGTGGAGGGTATTCAAGGATCAGCCAGGCCGAACTTACAGCTTTTTTAATTGTTTTAATTTTGGTGATAATTCAACTATTTTAGTGAAAAAAAAAACATAAAACAGTAAGCAAAGGCTACAGCCATGCGGGGCAGATCATGCGATAACTTACAACATTATTATACAGGGTGAGATGGAAAACTGCAACCAACTTAAGACTGCTGTAATTTCTAAGGCACTCTTCCGACAGCTGTTAAAATAATTCCAGTGACAGCTCATATATTGTTTCCAAGCGTACAAAAACATTTTTGTGAGAAATTTCCAGAAAAAAGTTATTCATGATGAAATTCAAGGGGGGTAGTGTGATTTCTTTATATTTGACTGGAAAACGACAAGTGACTATCGTTAGAGCACTCCAGCATTTAAATGTTAATAAATCTTTTGTGCCTCGTGCAATCGCTCGTAACCGTGATACTGGTAGCGTAGCCCGACGTCAAGGAAGTGGACGGAAGAAAACACCAACATCAGCAGAAATGGTTCGAAAAGTAAAGTAGCGACTTGATCGAAACCCGCGTCGCAGAGGACGAAAAATGGCTCGTGAGCTGAAAATATCGCAATATTCCATTCGGCAAATATGGAAAAATGAGCTTGGGGTAAGGCCAATGAAATTCCAAGAAGTGCAAAAACTTACACCGAAACGGAAAGAAAATAGTCATATAAGAGCTAAATATTTGCTTCGCTTGGCCGAAAGTGGTGAACTGCCGAATTTGGTTTTCTCCGATGAGAAAACATTAGTTTTCCAGCAGTTTGTAAACAAACAAAATGATCGGGTTTACTTGCCAAAGAGATCAGTTGAATATGCCCACTTTTGGTTGGCCACCAGAACTCAAGCGCAGGCCATGGTGATAGTGTGGGCCGCCATAACAGCCGATGGTCGCTCCCGACCCTGGACCGTGAAAATATTCTCGAGGGTGTATTAAAGCCTTGGGCACGCAAATATTTTGGCCGCAGACCTTGCACATTTCAACAGGACTCAGTACCATCGCACTCAGTACGCGCCACCCAAGAATGGTTACAAAATGAGGTTCCTCGCTTCATTTCGGTATACCAATCCGTTAGACTGTTGTGTCTGGAGTATTTTGAAAAGCAAGGTGTTCACTAAAAACTACCAAAGTGTCGATCACCTCGAGCAAGCGCTTTGCCAAAATACCGCAGACAAACATTCGGGCATTGTGTGACGGTTTCATTGGCCATTTGAAAGCCATAATTCATGCCAAAGGTGGCCAATTCGGACAAATCTAAAATTAAAATAAAAAGTGTAGAAAATATGGCGTTTGACTTTGTTGCAGTTTTATTTTTTATCTCACCCCGTATACCACCGTTATAAGAGATCTTGTATTAATAGAAAAATTGAGATGTTCCGAATTTGAATGGAATTCGATGTTAATTTCGCGTTTTATGAGCTTCATAAATATTCAATTCTTTTTACCATTTGTGGGTGTAGTACCAAAAAGAGTGACACCATGTTGCCCATCTCCGAACTCGATCTAAGTTTGATAATAATATTGTACCATGTACCAAGTATGCATCAAATCGGATACTCACTCCGAGACAGACAGTCAGAAGGACATTGGTAGGTAGACTCCAAATGGCCTGAAACGGATTTGATCCAAAGAGACCTAGGGTCTTAGACCGTTATTTCGATGAGGCACGGTTTGGTCCATCAAAAGATATATACCCTCTAGCCATATGACTAATATACATAGAACATTTATTGGAGCTAGATGCTAACTCATACAAAATACTTATCGCGTTCGCTTTAATTTCCAAACCCCCAAATAATATATCCTCGTCGTGACAACTATTTATTGGTTGCTTTTGTTTACGCCCGCATGACCTTTGGTGCGCTTAATGACAGCCTATTAAATTTTGAGATTTAATATATGATATACAAAAATAATTAAGAAGTGCGATTTTAATTGACAATTATTCCATCTGTCCTTTGCTGGTATTTTTCAATATTATATTCACAATACATTTCTCCTTAATACTTTACATGAAGCAAGTGACATGTGTACTATATGTGTCATGTTCAAAGTGATGTTCGAAACAATTAGTCCTTCATACTCATCACCACACAAAGGTACACTCAATTTAAATGCCGTTGAAAATATTCTGTAAAATAATTGTTTAATGCCACGGCATGAATTATAAAAATTAAAAATGAATGGATGGATGTGTTTTTCGCAATAGACAATCAATTCATTTAATAGACCTTTGAATATTTTATTTTATATTGCTTTCAGAGGCTATTATTATTAAGCTCGTATGCAATAAGATCAAAGCAGCACAACCAAAGACAAACATAAAATAAATTTAATTGTTGTTATTATTTTGTATAATTGCAACGAAAAGTTCAAAAGACACTGAAAATTAATTATTATAGCGTATAAATTAGGTAGAATTTGAGGTTTGATGTCCACCTGGAGTTGATGTCCGTTGATGACGCACAGTGGCATTATTTAAAAAATAAAAGGATTATATTGGACACCGATCGAATTCAGTCCAGACTTTTAAGCTTCCTTTACTAGTTTTTGATAAAATACGTTCCAATGATCCAATGATTGGGGCTGTTGTAACTATGATGCCAGTTTTATTTCAGAATGCTCGCATCAAAAAATACAGGATTTCTACCGATTTTCATCAAGCTGACGATATAATGACTAATTTTTTGACATTCAAGGTTTTTTAAACTATATAAGTTTTTCCTTTTTCGAAAATAATAATTAGAAAATTTTTACCCTTTAAACCAAAAAGACTTCAAAATCTTTATTTTTTTTTTTTTTTGAATTTTACAGAGGAGGATATTAGTGAAACCATTGTACAATGGATCCACGATCCAAATCCAGAAAATTTTAGTATATTTTTCGAAAAAAGAAAAATATATATATGTACAGTGTGGGATGAAAAAACTGCAACGAACTTCAGACCGCTATCATTTCTAAGTCACTCGTCCGACAGATGTTTAAATTATTCCAGTGACAGCTCTGAGCACTTCAGCATTTAAATGTGAATCAATCTTTTGTGTCTCGTACCATCGCTCGTTCTCGTGATACTGGTAGCGTAGACCGACGTCAAGGAAGTGGACGGAAGAGAACAGCAAGACCAGCAGAAATGGTTCGAAAAGTAAAAATGCGACTTGATCGAAACCCGCGTCGCAGGGGCCGAAAAATGGCAGGTGAGTTGAACACATCGCAATATTTTATTCGGCAAATATTGAAAGATGAGCTCGGGTTAAAGCCATTGAAATTCCAAAAAGTGCAAGAACTTACACCGCAACAGAAAGAAAATAGACTCGAAAGAGTTGCTTCGCTTGGCCGAAAGTGGTGAACTGCCGAATTAGGTTTTCTTCAATGAAAAAACATTCGTTGTCTGGACAACGCCGTTTGCAAACAAACAAAGTCATCGTGTTTATTAGCCTAAGAAGTCAGCTAAAAAAGGTGCACCTTCGGTAGGCCACCAGAACTCAAGCTCCGGCGATAACAGCCGATGGTCGCTCTCCGCTAGCATTAATCGACCATGACATCAGAATAAATGTCAAATATTATCGCGAAAGGGTGCATTAAAGCCTTGGGCACGCAAACATTTTGGCCGCAGACTTTGGACATTCCAACAGGACGCAGCACGCGCCACCCATGAATGGTTACAAAATGAGGTTCCTCGCTTCATTTCCTGTGCATAATGGCCACCAAAATCTCTGCATACCAATCCGTTGTGTCTGGAGTATTATGGAAAGCAAGTTGGCACTAAAAAATACCAATATGTCGATCACCTCAAGCAAACGGTGACGGTTTCATTGGCCGTTTGCAGGCCATAATTCGTGGAAGGTGACTAATTCCAACAAATCTAAACTTCTTCTAAAAGTTGATGCTATTTCGGACATTTTTTGCTTTCAACCAATAAAATTTGAAAAATAATAATTAAAAATTATGGCGTTTGACATTGTTGCAGTTTTTTTTTACCTCACCCTGTATAATACCCCCACCACATAGTGTTGTAAGGTATAAATGTATTTTGTATTTGGTTTTACTACGGCCGCAAAAGGATCGCATTTGCATGTAACCTTGACCAAAACTTTAATTCATGCGGCGACTCTATTAAAATGTAAAAATCATCAAATCTTCTGTTCTATAATTGATTTTAAAATTAAATATTTTTCGATTTCGATATTTTTCGATAACAACGTGTTCGCTATATACCCTAAAATCTAAAGTTCTTTCAACTCTCAAATTCAATTCTGTAATTCAAATTAATTCTTACAACTTTACTTCACAAAAAAAAAAAATATTTGTATTTCAGTTTTCCACTTTATAACACTCAACATTATCCTTCAATTATTTGTTCTCCTGCTGAACATAATTTGACATCCAGATTATTGAACTCTAAGCAAACAGTTAAGGGATTACTTGACAAATCATAATCAACCGCCTTTCGGTGAGAATGCAATTTATTGCCTGTCAGTAGAGGTGCGAACAGTCAGTTTTCGAATGAAAAGTTGAGTGAACATTTAACTAAGTTTATAATCAAATTTACTTTAGAGTTCAACGAATTCACAGTTGTTTTTTGCGATGCTTTGCGGTACTTCAGAAGAAATCAAATTTTATAAAGTTAGTAACACGCAGAGTTGTTAAATGATTTTACAAATTTGATGGATATATTAAATTGAAAATGTAATACCAAGAATTGTACATTTCAAATACGTTGAATTTAATAGGACTTTAAATTTTGTCGATTAAATGTTATTTAAATGGTGCTAGTTGGCTTTTATGTTGGGCATGAGTTTAAAAATGGAAGAATGAATATCAAAGCCCTTAATTGTTTCCATTTCATTTCTATTTTGGAACCACCCCTGCGAATAATCATTTATTATTAGCATATTAGTAATATTCATACGCCACAGTGTACCATCATAACAATGTGAGTCATTTATTGTTTAAAGGCTTGTCGAATTCCTTTCAATGAATCTGATTCAAATAATAAAAAAATAAAATAAAAAAAATAATGAACGATGCCATAAAATTCTTATGTGCGAAATGTTTAAGATTTTTAATAGGAATTTACTCTGGCCTCTTAAGTGAAAACCTTTGCTCCTGTGTTCTTCTATTAGGAACCTGATGATAAGTAGAACCTTTGGGATAGAACTGAAATCCTGAAATTCGATATTTAGATTATTGATGATATATGTGTTTGGCATTTGGTGTAAATTTGGTACTGAGTCCTACATTGGTACTAACGGTACTAATTGGTAATAAATTTAGTATTGGGTGTAGGAATAGACCTGGAATGCCGAAATTTGATACAGATGTCACTGTTTGTATCTGTGATGAAGATATGGAGGTTGTTTTGGAAATGTGTACCAATGCTGCACAAAAAGTACTAAATATTACTGTTTTCGGTACAATATGGTATAATATGAACAGATAGTGCATGAAATCTGGTGTCGGAAGTGTGAAATATATTTGTATGAAAAGTAGTGAATGGGGGTGAAAAGCAGAAATAAAATTCGGAAATTCGTACTTTATTTGCACGGAAAGTACTTCATGGTACCAAATTTGGTATTGAGCGAATGAATAGGGCTGACATTTTTGATGTCTGTTGTTAAGTTTTGAAGGTGGTTTTGGAAATGTCTATAATTGTTCGAAAATGTACTAAGTAGTACCGAATTGGGTATTGGTTAAACGAAAACGCTGAATCCTTAAATTTGATATTGAGCTCCGTTTTTAAACCCTACACCACAACGTGCTAAGGGTATTATGTCTTTATGCATTTGTTTGTAACAGGGAGAAAGAAGCGAGATAGACCCATAGTTACTTTTCGCACCTAATTTCTAATATAAATCCAACTGACCTGTATTTTGGTACATCCCAGCAAGTAAGTCAAATTTGGATATAATCTGTTCAGATATAGCTATAGCTCCCATAGATATGTTTCATCCGAATTGGGGTTTTAGATCCCTCGGAGTGCGTAATATGCTCTCCAGAGCGATATTTGGTACCTGATATCAGATACTGCTCAAAAATACCTCTGTCAAATTTTATCGAAATCAGTTAAAATTAGGATATAGCTCCCAAATATATCTTTATCTGATATCAAGTTTATTGTGCACCAAATGTTTAATATCAGCCCAAATCGACCGAATTTTGGCAATTACGACTAAATTCATCCTATAAACCAGTATTTCAAATTTGATGTAAATCCGTTTAGATATAGTTATAGCTCCTACATATATGTTCAATCCGATCTGGGGTTTAAAGTACATCACAAGCGTAATATGCATTCCACAACAATGATCTTTGGTACTTAATATCAGATACAGCTCCGAAATAAGTGTATCATATTTTGTCAAGATCAGTTCAGATTTGGATATAGCTCACTTATAAATGCTCAACCGATTTCGGATTAATTGTGCACCAAATGGCCAATATCGGTCCAAATGACCTGATCTTTGGCATATCCGACCTAATTCAGACTAGAAGCAAGTACATTAAATTCGGAGAAAATCGGTTCAGATATAGATATATCATATATATGTTTCTTCCGATTTGGTCTTAAGTCCCACATATTCGTAATTTGAATCCGACAACAATGATATATTCTACCAGATATCTTATAGGAGTCGGATATATCTTTGTCAAATTCTATCGAAACCGGAAAAGATTTGGATATAACTGCCATATATATCCTTAATTCGATTTCATGTTTATTGTTCAAATAATGACAAATATCAACTCAAATTGAGTGAATTTCAGGACGAACGTTTCCCTTTTGTGCAACTCGGCTCCGATACATATTTTTTATATAATCCTTCTCCAAGTAATATCATGTACTCGGTAGCATACTATAACTGCTCTAAAGCCAAATGCTGATAGATGGTATGATCTACTTAAAATAAATTCTTTTGTTACGGAGCTCTACTAAATATGCATTGTGACATTTGACATTTGACTTTTCTGTACTGGTTTTGTATCTGGAATTGCGATGTGTAGGTGGATTTGGAAATGTCGAAATGTCTATAATTGTACGAAAACTACTGGCTATATTTGGTGAATTTATAGAGCTGGAATCCCGATATTTGATAGTGAGGTCTCTGTTAGTATCTTGTAGTAATCTTGCAAATGCGTACTATAATTGTACGAAAATAACTAATAGGTACCAAATATGGATTACTGTTGGTGTCTAGGATGAAGAGGGACAGATTGTTCATTGTGCCATGGCTTTACTAATATCGTCCTCGGACAACTTCAAAACGAAAGATATTTGATTTTGAACGACTATTTGTTGTGAAAAGTAAACCTATCCCCTTTCTTCGGAAATGGAACAGCTTGAATAATATATAAAACCTTGAAAGGCTTAAAATTTTGCACGATGTATGAAGTTTTGGTTAAAAATTTTAGTCGAACTAAACATGTTGTGAATTTTGAGCACTAAAAGAAAACACATTTCGCTCTTTTCGGGCTAGTATTCGTAAAAATGCCACCATTGAAGATATAAAGTTTGTCTTCAGTATAAATAAAGAAAATATCATAATCAATTTAAATTTTTATGTATTTCGTCTTTGGCCCTTTCCTTCCTGGTTTTAATGTGACTATTTATGTATAACTTTCACATGATTTTCCTATTGCTGTTTCATTACCACACTCACAGTCTTATACCATATTCATTGTTTTCCTGAGTCAATAAACTACGAAATAAACATTTATGAAATCAATGGCAACAAATAGGTGTTAGTATCATGTGTTAGATATTTTCAGTTATTGTGTTTTTTTTTTCCCTAGAATTTCGTACTACGCATTATAATTATTTTCCATCTTGCGTGCGACACATACGCACGCACGTGGCAACCTCAGAGAGCATTTTATCTGGTAACCTTGAAAATGTCAAGAAGATAAGATAAGCAAAATTTCCTCGAAACAATTTTAATAGAATTGGTTTTACAACTTCTGGCACATGAGAGGCCAACCAATTTCGAGGAAGGTAATATTTGTGTATTAAATATTTTCTATTTCATTAAATAATAAATGTTCTCAAGTGATGGGCTTTGTTATGAGGAGGTAAACACATACCAACCATGGAAATTTTCCACTTAATACCCTATGATGGTATTTTGGTTTCAAACTCAGTAACAGAGAATTAAAGACATGAATAATTGTGAAATATGTGAGAGTGGAGAGCAGCTTAGGAATTAGACATCGGAGACATGCGTCCCTATAGAAAAATATAGGAAGGACCATTTTTTGATATTTTAAGATATTATATTACAATGAAGAACACTTTTTCGGACTGTATGGTTATGTTTTTGTGCATTAGTTTGTAACATGGAGAAGGAAGCGAGTAGACCCATCTTTACTTTTTAGGGTTTTTATAGAATCACTTTCTGAGTCGATTTATGCATGTCAGTCCGTCTGTCCATGTATTTTTGTAAACAAAATACAGGCCGTATTTATTATCCGACTGAGATAAAAATTTTCAAACAATATTTTTTGACCCAAGGACGAACTCTATTGCAATTGGTGGGAATCGGTTCAAATTTCAAATTTTGGAATGAATTTTGGCAATTCTGACAAGTACTACAAATTTGGTGAAAATCGGTTTAGATATATCTATAGCTCCTATATATATGCTTAATCCGATTTGGGATTTTAAGTCACTCACATGCGTCATATGCACTCCAAAAGGATCATATTTGGTTCCATATAAGTTAAGGAGGTCAAAAATACCTCTGTCAAATTTTGTCGAGATCGGATCAGATTAGGATATAGCTCAATATATATGTTTGTCCGATATCAGGTTTATTGTATACCAAAAGGCTAATATCTACCCAAATGGACTGTTATAGCTCCAATACATATGTCTCATCCGATTTGGTGGGAAAGTACCTCACATTCATAATATGCACTCCACAACATTAATATTTGATACGGGGCAACATATACTGCTCGGAAATACCTTTTCCAAATTTTATCGAGATTGGTTCAGATTTGTATATTGCTTCGATTTACAACTTCATCCGATTTTACGGTTATTGATCAGCATATAAAGGGCGAGATAAAAAAAGTGCAACCAACTTCAGACTTTTGTCATTTCTAAGCCTTTCTCGTCCGACAGCTGTTAAAATTATTCCACTGACAGCTCATTATATTATTTACAGGCGTACAAAAGCATTTGGGTGAGAATTTTCCAAAAAACAAGTTATTCGGGATGGAATTCAAGCGTGATAGTGTGATATCTATATATTTGGCTGGAAAACCACAGGTCGCTATCGTTAGAGCACTCCAGCATTTAAATGTGCATAAATCGTTTGTGTCTCGTACCATTGCTCGTCACCGTGATACTGGTAGCGTAGCCCGACGTCAAGGAAGTGGACGGAAGAAAACAGCAACATCAGCAGAAATGGTTTGAAAAGTAAAGAAGCGACTTGATCGAAACCCGCGTCGCAGTGGCTTCTCAGCTGAACCTATCGCAATATTCCATTCGACAAATATTGAAAAATGACCTCGGGGTAAAGCCATTGAAATTCCAAAAAGTACAAGAACTTACACCGCAAATGAAAGAAAATAGATTCAAAAGAGCAAAAGAGTTGCTTCGCTTGGCCGAAAGTGATGAGCTGCCGAATTTGGTTTTCTCCGCTTCAATGAGAAAACATTCGTTGTCCAGCAGTTTGTAAACAAACAATATGATCGTGTTTACTTGCCAATGAGGTCAGCTGAAAATGTGCACCTTCGGTTGGCCACCAGAACTCAAGCACCGGCCATGGTGATGATGTGGGCCGCCATAACAGCCAATGGTCGCTCTTCGCTCGTATTAATCGACCTTGGCATCAGAATATATACCGAATATTATCGCGACAATATTATGGAGGGTGTATTTAAGCCTTGGGCATGCAAACAATTTGGCCACAGACCTTGTACATTTCAACAGGACTCAGCACCATCACACAGTACGCACCACCCTAGAATTGTTACAAAATAATGTTTCTCGCTTTATTTGTAGCGCAGAGTGGCCACCGAAATCTCCGGATACCAATCAGTTGGACTATTGTGTTTAAAGTATTTTGGAATGCAAGGTTGGCACTAAAAAATACCAAAGTGTCGATCACCTCAAGCAAGTGCTTCGCTGGGAATGAGTCAAAATACCACAGAGCAACATTTGGGCAGCTTGTGACGGTTTCATTGGTTTGTAGGCCAATTCGTACTAAAGGTGACCAATTCGAATAAATATAAACTTCTAAAATTTGATGCTATTTCCGACATTTTTTGCTTTCATTCAATAAAATTAAAAAACTAATGTAAAAATTTTGGCGTTGGATATTGTTGCAGTTTTTTTTTTCTCACCTTGTATATGCTTCATCCGATTTGGTGTTTTATGTCCCTCACAAGCGTAATATGCGCTCCAAAAAGATTGATATTTGGTACCAAATAACTAATGGAACTCAAAAATACCTCTGTCAAATTTGTCGAGTTCGGATCAGATTAGGTTTGGCTCCTATAGCTCCATATATATGTTTGTCCGATATCAGATTTATTATGCGCCAATAGGCTAATATTAACCCAAATGGACTGAATTTTTGCAATTTCGACTGAATTCATCCTAGAAATCGGCTCATATATAGCTATAGTTCCCATATATATGTTTCATCTCATTCGGTGGGAAAGTACCTCACATTAGTATTTTGCACTCCACAACATTAATATTTGATACCGAGAACCATATGCTGCTCGGAAATGCCACTACCAAATTTTATAGAGATCGGTTCAGATTTGTATATAGCTCAATATACATCTTCATCCGATTTTACGGTTATTACTCAACATATATGTAATATCAGCCCTAATTTTATAGATTTCTTCATATTCAACCGAATTTTTCCATGTGATGGATCTCGGTTCTGTGTATCTATTGCTCCAATTAATATTATTATGTATAATCCATACCAAAGTCATATCATGTACTATACAGCAATGTTATTTGGATCATAGTTGGTCCCAATATAATTTTTTTGTTACGGGAAGTCTACAAAATACGCATAGTGGTGTAGGGTATCATATAGTCGGCCCCGTCCGACTTTTGATTTTTCCTTGCGGGTTTGGAGTTTCTCTTGATTCCTACTTACTGAAACAGAAAAACTTCTTAAAATATTTCGATCCACTTAATTTGGGTTATTTTAAAGTTGATATTTTCCAACAATTTACGTTCGTAAATTAGCATTTTTTAAGGGCATTGAATGATCGTCTTGGCTGATAAAAATATATATTTCATATTTTCCCAACATAATTGCGTGGAAAATATTTGAAAAACATGTTTTTCTATTTATTGGTATCCTAAACACATGTTTGCGTGAATGTTCCTGGAAATGTTTACTGCGTCTCAAAATTGTTGTTTATTATATTTAGTATTTATTTTTAACGTCTATTTTGCAGACATTGTGTCTAGCATCCTTGAAAACATTTAAGTTAAAATCAACATAATTTTTTTGGTGAAGTGCCTCGAGGACTTTTCAAGTCAAGGTTAAATATTGACTATTTTTATTAATTCCGGGAAGGATATGTGTTCATTTTTATTAAAGTTTAGGTATTGTTATATGTGGGTGATTGTTGAATATATCCTCCACTTGCAAAATGGATATAAATGTATTTTAAATAATCCAAACAATTTCTAATGACAGAAAAAAGTTAAAGGGTTATTTTAGCTTAATAAATTTTAAATTGATATACATTTCTTTCAATGTTGAAAAATTTATATTTTATCATGCCGAACTTTTATACCCTCTACCATTTGGAATAAACTCGCGAAATTTAAAAAAAAATCGTCGAAAAATACCGCTCAAGTAAATTACCGAATATCTGGTGGTATTGCTATACGGGGGATATACGATATCGTGGACCTATATAGACAATTTTTTTTTTTTTTTGGCCAAAGCTATTTCAATGTCTTTTCATAATGAAAATTGGCAACAACCATACCTAAATCATAGAAACCAACAGTGGCGTTTATAAGAAATATCACAATTCTAGTTCTTTCCCAAAATCCCGAAATTATTACCATATTATGTCAAACTACGCTAACCCAAAACCAACTCCTTCTCTCCATCCTAGACACCAGCAGCAACTTCGATACCAAATTTCAGAATTCCGTCTCTATCAAAACACCCAACAGTACTTTTTGTGGCATTTTGCACTTTCGTACATTCATAGTACCCATTTCCAAAACTACCTCCTTTTCTCAACTACACAGCCCAACTGTGGCATTCACAAAAAAATTCTGGAGTTCAACTGTGTCCTTTACACAATACCAAGTTTAGTAGTATTCAGTTTTTTAAAATTCCCATATTTCAACCTGAGATACCAAAAGTAACTTCAATGTCTTATTCTTATTATTTCAGGACTTATTTTCCCAATTACTAAATTAGTACAATTAGCATAATTGTAGCACGCATATCCAAAACAAACTCCATATCTTAACCCCAGACACCAAGAGAGGCCATAATATAAAATTTTTCTCCATAAGCTCCATCTTTTCACCAACTACCAAATTTAGTACCATTTAGTAATTTTCGTACAAATATAGAACGTATTTACAAATCTGCCTCAATATCATAAGCACAGACACCAACAGAGACCACAATATGAAATTTCGAGAATACAGCTACCAAATTTAGTACTTTTCGTACAAATATAGTACACATTTTAAAAATCTCCTCAATATCTCAAATCCAGATACCAACAAGGAACACAACACTAAATGTCGGAATTCCAGTTCCAATTTAGTACCACGTAGTACTTTTCGTATAAATATAGAACGAATTTCTAAACCACTTCCAAACCTCAAACACAGATAACATCCGTATTCTAAATATCAACTTTCAGAATGTTAATCTCTATTCCATCACCCAATGCTAAGTTAAGTACGATTTGGTAATTTTTATACAGGCTAAGCATGAAGAGCGAAACTAATACTAAATTTCAGATTTGAAGCACTATCTGTTCACCCAATACTAAATTGTGCCAAATATAGTAGTAGTTAATATGTTTCGAGCACATGTACACATTTCCAAAACCACATGTTTATCACAAACCTACCACCAACAGTGACCCCAATACAAATTTTCATAATTCCAGCTTCATCCGTTCACCCTAAACCAAACTATTCAAAATTTAGTACCCTTCAGTACAAGTCGCATACATCTTCATATATCAAACATACTTTCCAATTGATTCTCATACCAAATTTCTCTCTCCGTTCACATAATACCAAATGGTACAATTTTAGAAGTTGAGTGGTAATTTAGCACTTTTCGTAATATTAAACTTTGAATTTGCAAAACCCTTGGGTACATTTATCCAGCTCTCCATAAGTGACTCTCATTTAAAATTTCAGAATTCTAGCTCATTCCGATTGCTGCGTTGCATAATCATTCAGTCAATCATCATTCTACTCTTTTTTCCCTCAACCATATGGCTAGAGAGCGTATGTATCATTTGATACCGCCAAAACGTGCCTCGTCGAAATAACGGTTTTAGACCCTAGGTCGTTTTGGATAAAATCTTTTTCAGGACATTTAGAGTCGATCTACCGATGTCCGTCCGTCTATCTGCTTGTCTTTTGGGCCCATTAACATTCGAATAAAGTATACGATTTGGTCCAAACTTGGTACATCGTAATATTATTATCAAACTTACATCGACTTCGGAGATGAGCAATGTAGTTCCACTCTTTCCCCACAAAAGGTCGATTCTCAAAAAAATATTTTACAACTCAGAAAGAGAAAGGATAATCTGACTTGGTTCCAACTTTGCAAACCTGATATCCGCTTCAGTGCTAGGTCATGTGCGAAAATCCACAATATCGGAAGATGGAATGTATCGGACCCCTCCTTCTGGTACATCTCCCAAAAATTGTCAACATTTTGAATTTTCTTGAAGTTCATAAAACACAAAATTAAATTTTGATTCTACTCAGACATGACATATCTTAATATTTCCATCAACACTCGATCTGTTCTAAAGATGGTAGAGATCGGACCATTCCTTCTGGGTCAATGTTTTGAATAACCAAAATTATCATAAAATCCGAAATAAGCATCCTGCTGCTTTCTGATGTAAAGATGGAATATATCGGTCCACTCCTTCTGGTACCTCCCTCACAAAGAATCACTTTATACACAGCAAATATTTTTGCTAAGACAAGATCTGTTGGAAAGATATATATATATATATATATATATATATAGATATATATATATATATATATATATATATATATATATATATATATATATATATATAGTCTAAACCTAGTCCATTCCTTCGAAACCTACTCCATAGAGGGTCAGCAATTTGAATAATCATAACAGAAGTCAAAATATATTTAAATAATCAAACACTGGCTGAGGGTAGGAAATTCTTTACCCAATTTTTTGAAACATATATGTGGTAAAAACAAGTTTTTTGTTGGGTCACATTATCGTCCACACATAATTATTATTATTTTCTTGTTTTCAGAAAATTATCCCCGTTTTTTACGTGTCATATTCCATAACAAAACAACCTTCTAACCAACCAAGCATAAAGTCTAACATATGACATTTTCTAAAATTTGAAGCTTCAAATTACCTGCCACCCTTTCAACCTACGTTGGTATATTTTGAAATTTTGCTGCACTGCGAAATGCATTTTTCATAAGAATTAAAAACAAAATTCTTATCACACGAACTTCAGGTGAGCAAACACACACCAACACGCAATTTGACACGTTGTCAAAAGTTAGAAATAGACTATGCACCAAGTAGTGCATGCACAAAATTAGCACTAAAAGCTAACTAATTGGGAAATTGGAGTCAATTTAGTGGCACAATTTGTGGTTGTGGTGTATGGCGACCTAAAACATGCATGTGTTTGTTAAAAATTCAAATATTTCTCTAACACGTATCAGCAATATGGATAATTCGAAAACTGTGATTTCATTTAGTATTTCCCAAATCATTTTCAAAGTACAGTATTGATCGCTATAGGTTATGAAATTTGGAAAAAATAATTTTCGGGAAATTCGTATAAAACAAGTTAAAAAGTAGTCGGTTTTGCCTACCCTCATAAATTACCCTGCGCAACTATTCAAAATTATGCGGCATAAATGAAACTAATAGATAGTGTTATATTTTAATGAAAAGAAAATTTTGTCTATACTTGAAGAAAAATTAATTCAAAAATTATTATAAATTTTAAACAGTTGTGGGCTAAGTACCAAATGCAGTTGTCCGCTATATCCCATCTTCGTATCATATATTGTTTTGGTAAAAATATTAGAAATTTTGAAAAGAATTGGATGCATATTACGCATTTTGTGAGCTTGTTGATTATTCAAAAATTGTATCTCTTTGTGGGGGAGGTACCGGAAATAGGAGGCCTATACATCCGATATTCATAACAAATCTTGTGTTAGCGGAAATATTAACATTTGTGAAGCTTATAATGTATCGAACGCTTGATTCACATTTTATGAATGTTTGGGTTATTATTAAAATATTGGCACCTTGACGGGGGAGTATCAGAAGGATTGGACCTTGGTAAAAATATTGGGATTGCTAAAATATTGGGATTTGAAAATTTCGTATTTTATAATATTTTCTGAAGAATTGGATGCTCACATGATATTTTCTGTTATTTAAAATTTTGACCATTTTTGGGGAGGTACCTTAAGGATTGGCCCGATATCTACCACTTCTACAACTTCATGTATATTCAAAATTTTTCTTGTCATAAAAAAAAGTGGGATAAATGTGTGTGAAGAAAATCGAACTCTTATTTTACATGTTATACTTTAATGCGTAAATAAACAAATAGCTCGGTCTACCAACGCGTGAACATGACAGGAATAGGTGATCATGAGAAAAGCAGGAACGTGTCAAAATGTAATCCGCATACACGAAGGGTTTGTCCTTCGGATTTGCAAACTTCATTGCAAGTGCCAAGCGTGAAGGAAACTGTTATCTTTTGAAGTTGAGTGGCATTTCTGTTGCTATTAGAGAATTTGAGGTAGCAACATACCTCTGCGTAATTATCGTATCTTTAATTGAATTGTTTTGTAGTTTTTTTACTCTTAGCCGAATACGATTGCAAAGGCATTGTGGATCTCAATGTTTCTTAATAAAGTGATATGCCAATCTGAACCGATTTCTATATTATTTGACAACATTTATTTTTAGACCAAGTTCCGTCACACCTTCCATATTTCATTGAAATTGGTGCGTCAAATATGCGAAATCGGCCGAGTATATATATATATATATATATATATATATATATATATATATTTGTCAAATTTATTATTGTAAAAAAATTCCGTCACACATTCAGAATTTCATTGGAATCGGTCATATATATGTGTTTAATACATAACATATATGAAATCGGCCGAAATATATATGGGAGCTACACCTAAGCCTCAAACGATTTCAATATAATTCGGCAGATTTTTTTGGGTACCAAATTTTGTCTCTTTGTCCGAATTTCATTGAAATGGGAAATACATATCGCATTGGGTGTATCAAATATATAAAATCGGCCGACAATTTATATGGAAGCTATATCCAAATCTGAACCAATTTAATATAATTTGACTAATTTATTTTCTGATCAAAATCCCGTCACAAATTCCAAATTTACTTGGAATTGTTTGGTACATCAAGAAAAATATCCGCCGAAAATATATATGGAAGCTATATCCAAATCTGAACCAATTTTAATCTAATTTGGCAAATTTATTTTTATTTCAAATTCTGTAAGGCATTCCAAATTTAGAAACTCTATCTGTAATCGATCAATAGATGTGTACACATAAAATCTAAATTTTTTGGGAGGTACCTCCGATTCTGATCCTACATCTCCAGTTCCAAATGAAATTTTAAAAAAATTTTATAGCCTATATTACTTTCAGGCGATGTCGTTCAGCCAAATATTACAAACTAACAAATATTTATTATTATTTTTAATAGATATAGATATGATATTTAAGTTTAGTAATTTTTTTGATTTTGTTTTTGTGTGTCTATATGTTATCTTAATTCTGCCTTTTAAAATGCTAAGTTATAATTATATTAAATTTTCCATCATAAAACATTTATTTTAAACATATTTTCTCTCCCTCAAAACCCCAAATAAAATACAACTGTTAAACCCACAAATTGATTTACTGAAAGTTAATTTAATAACACACTTGGTTTCACTCTTTGGCGCCTGTTTTCAATTAAATTATGTTGAATGTGATTATTCAAATAGGCCAAAAGGCGTTTAATGAACTACACAAGCCCTGAAATAAATCAATAATAACATTTAGTTGAAGGGATTTCCGGCAGTTGGTTTTAATTACTTTTTGTAGCCAAAAAAATGTTTGAAAGTTATCCGGCATTAAAAAGGTCAAACCAATATTGAGCTGTGGGAAATTAGTTTCCTTGCTTCCAACTTTAAATCAATGAAGCGTTTTAACTTTTAAACCGCTGATAGGTTGGTTTTTATACCCTACAACACTATGTGTTGGGGGTATTATAAGTTTGATTGGGCCAAAAATTATTTAACACCTCCAAATATTGGTTTCCCACATAGGAAAGTATATATGGAACTTCCTATCTCGCCGAGCTGAGTCGATCAAGCTATGTATGTCCGTCCGTCTGTCCATGTTAATTTGTAATCACTCTACAGGTCGCAATTATGGCGCGATCTTCACGAAATTCAGAATGGAGGTCCGGCTAGAGCCAGAATAGAACCCTATTTCTTTTGGAGATGATCGCACAACATTTAGGGGTCGAAATGGACCAAAAACTGAAAAAAATCCTGATTTTGCAGTTGCTCTACAGGTCGCAATTATGGACCAATCGACGCGGAAATTAGCATGGGGCTAAATCTTCGGGCTGGGCAGAAGCCTTCCGATCTTGATGGTCATCGGGTAATATTTAGTGGGCGAAAAAGACTATAATATTTGTTATAAATAAAAGTCAAATTTCAATTATACCGCGAATATTTTTAGTCCCGGCGAAATCATAAATAGACGAACAGGTCAATTCTGACCGTTATGTAGATGCCGATAGTAAATATATCGGATATGTGTAGCGAAATATGTACAATACATATATACGCAGGAAGGAGATTTTAGCTAAAATGCTTATATCTCATGAATGGCTGGACCGATTTTGACAAATTTTGTCAATTCAGAATGCCCTCTTGGCATAAGAGAATAAAATCTAAAAAAAAAATCGCATAAAAATGTGCCAATAATGGTGTTATTATAGTTTTTGTAGCATTTTGTGACATTTTTTATTTTTTCATATTTTTTATCGCATGCGATTTTTTCAATTTGACTTATAATATTGAAATGTAAATTTTTGTATTTTTTTTTTCACTTTACAACACGGGTAGGGGTTATTGTATACAGATTGCAATTATCGTCCGATCTTCACGAACATTTTCACAAGGGTAGGGTTAGGCTCAGAAGAGTTATTGATTTCAAAGATGACCGCAATATATTTAGGGGTTGAAATGGACCAACCACTAAAAATGTTCCTCATTTTGCAGCCGTTATAAGGTGGCAAATAGAAACCAAAGGACAGCGGGTAGAATGGACCCCCTACTTTTGTGTGAAAAAAATACCAACATTACTTACAGGCGATATGCGAAATACACAAAAGGCGAATTTCTGGCTCTTTTATGCTAATTTCGTTGATGAATATAGCCAAATATCGTAGACCAGCAAATCATATAGATGGGTCTAAATTTATAGGTGCAGAACGGCTTCTTGCTTTTGGAGATCGCAAAATATTACTGTGGCTCAAATGAACCAAAACAGAAAAAAGTTACTGATTACACAATTGAAGCCAATCGACATGCCTGAGATGAGAGTTAAGGATATGGAAGAATTCTAGCTTTTTGGATGACCATTGGATTATATTTAGCTGTAAAATGGACCACAACAACTAACAGCACGACGGAGTGCGCAAATGTCCCTGGTCAAAATGGTAAGCGCAATTTCAAAAGCGAAATCTTCCAAAATGGTCTAGGACATAAGGGTGCTTCTAACATATTGTAGTGTTGTAGGGTATCACATGGTCGGCCCCGCACGACTGTAGCCTTTGCTTACTTGATTGATATTCTCTTTGCGATTGATTTGCTGCTGCGACCCGAAATTATCGAAATTTTAAACGCAGGAGATTTGTTTGTTTACAATAAACATATTCCCATGGTAGGGAATAAAAATAAACTTTTATACCACATGTCTCGATTCAGGACAGTTCACTCGCTCTAGTGACGTCCGAATATCTAGCTGATTGGCACGTACGAAAAATCAGTTTGTTATTTGAAGGATGATGCAGGTTCCCAGCCACTCTGCAAAAAACAGTTAATATAGGTCCACATTGTAGCATATTTCTCTAAACATACACATACTTTATTATGATGATTTTCATAGAACCACATTCTGAGTCGATTTATGTTTGTCCGTCCATCCATCTGTCCATGTATTTTTATAAACAAAGTACAGGTCGCATTTATTGGCCGATTGAGATACAATTTTCCTCAAGTCATTTGCTTGGCTCCAGGAAGAAGAAGGAAGTGAAGATATACGCTATTGAAATTGGTGTTAGTCGGATTAGATTTGGATAAAGCTCTCATATGTAGTGTCAAGCGATTTCCTAAGTATTATGTGCCAAACACGATACATCAGTCCAGAAATATTTCTGTCAATTTTGGCGAATACCGGTTTAGATTTTTATATAGCTATCACATATACAAGGTTTGATGAAAAAACGGCAACAAATTTCAGACTGCTGTGATTTCTAAGCCACTCGTCGGGCAGCTGTTAAAATTATTCCAGTGACAGCTCATTATAATGTTTGTAAGAGTACAAAAGCACTTTGGTGAGAATTTTCCAGAAAAAAAGTTAATCGCGATGGAATTCAAGCATGACAGTGTAATTTCTTTATATTTGGCTGGAAAACCAAAAGTGGCTATCGTTAGAGCACTCCAGCATTTAAATGCGAATAAATCGTTTGTGTCTCGTACCATTTCTCGTTACCGTGATACTGGTAGCGTAGCCCGACGTCAAGGAAGTGGACGAAAGAAAACAGCAACATCAGCAGAAATGGTTCGAAAAGTAAAGAAGCGACTTGATCCAAAACGCGCAGTGGCCGAAAAATGACTCGTGAGCAGAATATATCGCACAAAGTATATATATTCTTGATCAGCATAAAATTCCCTGTCGATTTAGCAATGTCCGTCCGTCTGTCTGCAGGACTTTTGGTATTGAAAATGGGCCTTGTAGGTCCATGTCTTCGTATAGCCCCCATATAACAGTATCCCGCGATATTCGGTATTTTGATAATTTTAACTGCATTATTTACCGGAATTGTTTCTAATTTGGTATTTAAAGTTTATATTGGATAATACAGCCTAAGACATAAAATGAGCCATGTAGGTCCACGTCTTTGTATAGCCCCCATATAACGGTACCCCGCGATATTCGGTATTTTGATAATTTTAGCGACTTTATTTACCGGAATTGTTTAAAATTTTGTATTTGAAGTTCGTAATGGATACTTCAGCCTATGATAGAAAATTATCTGTGTAGGTCCACGTATATAACCCCCATGGAACACCCCTTTATTCGGTATTTTGATGATTTTAGCTACATTTTAAACAGATAGTTTCGCATTTGAATATTGTAATAGCTTATAACAAAAGCTGTCTATGCTGGTCCTCTTCGTCGTATAGACCCAAATATACGGCTACATTCGGTTTTTTAAGATTTTAGCAGGATTTTTTTTTTCTTTTTGAAAATTGCCAAATTTGTACCAAATGGTGGAGGGTATTGAAAGTTGGGCCCAGCCGAACTTACAGCTTTTTTACTTGTTTTTTTTTTTTTTTTTTTTTTTTTGTTTTAAATATGTATCAAACAATGAAAATAAATGAAGCTTAAATTCAATTGAAATTCACTTTTGAATATAAAATGTCCACTCAGCTGGGCACAAGCAATGGGTCAATGGTATTTAGACTAATCCCAAAAATTCATGTTTTTTGCTTTGGCTACACGAACTGAATAATTTTTTAATGAAAAAATATTAAGAATCGTTAAACATATCCAGCTCACTGAACTGCAATGTCAACAACTTTTTTGGGTTTATTAAAAATGTATGTATTCAAACACCATGTTTATGGTCAATTTAATAAAACTTTCTATAATCCATAATAATTTAGTTTTTATATTTATAAAATGCTTGAGATGAGTTCAAAAGGAAAGACGGTAAACAAAGTTTATATTTAAAAGAACATTTTTGAAAAATCATTGAATTGAAATAATTGCATCGCTTATATAAATTCAAAGAAAAACCGTTTGATATAATTGGGATGTTTTGTTGGTGAAAATTTGATAACATTGTATTGAAAATGTAAGGGAGCTGGGATGGCGATTCTTTGTATCAATTGCTCACATCGATACACATTCTCCATTTTTATACCCTCCACCTTAGTATGGAGAGTATATAAAGTTTGTCATTAACACCTAGATCCCACAAAGTACATATATCCTTGATCAGCATAAAATTATATGTCGATTTTGCGATGTCCTTCCGTCTGTGGAAATCACTCTAGCTCTCGAACGAAATGAAGTAGATTGATAAAATTATACTCAAATGTAAATTATGTCTACAGGACTTTTGGTGTTGAAAATGTGCCACGTAGGGCCACATTTTTGGTATAGCTCCTATATAATGAAACCTCCCGATATTTGGTATTTCAATGATTTTAGCGACATTATTCACCCAAAATATTTCAAATTTGGTATTTTAAGTTCTTAATGGATACTACAGCCTATAACAGGTCCACGTCTTTGTATGGCCCCCATATAATGGTACCTCCCGATATTTGGTATTTTAATGATTTTGGCGACATTATTCACCTTAATTGTTTCAAATTTGGTATTTGAAGTTCGTAATGAATACTACAGCCTAAGACAGAAAATTGTCTATGCAGGTCCACGTCTTCGTATAGCCCCCATATAAAGGCACCTCCCGATATTTGGTATTTTGATTATTTTAGCGACATTTTTCAAACCGAAATGTTTCAAATCTAGTATTTGAAGTTCGTTATGGATACTGCAGCCTAAGACAGAAAATAGTCTGTTCAGGTCCAAGTCTTCGTATAGCCCTCATATGACGGTACCTCCCTACATCGAGCATTATGATAGTGCTGGTCCACGTCGTCGTGTAGACCCTAATATAACGGCTGCATTCGGTATTTTTAAGATTTTAGCAGCAAGTTTTTTTTCATAATTTTTTTTTTAACTGTCAAATTCGTTCCTTATGGTGGAGGGTATTCAAATTTCGGCCCGGCCGAACTTACAGCTTTCTTACTTGTTTTATGTACAAATATTTCCTCGTATTTTCCCATGTAATTGACCTTATGAAGCGGGGAGGTTCAAATTGAATACTTTCTAAAGTCAACTTTAGCAATGGCCTCCATCAAAGGGTTTATATTTTTTGTCAGAATTATTGATTTGCCAACCGAATAAGTTACAATATGCTCGTGAACGTTTTTCTAACTTATGTTTCTCCGAAAAGCACATCTCAAATCTCCTGTAGAAGCAAAAAAATATAATAAATCTTGATCTCCTTAAATACTTCGTATGCATTTAATTAATTAAATTGAATTTCTGATATGAATTATTTCTTCTTAATTTGTGGCTGATTGTTGTCAATCGTATCGTTTTCAAGTGATACGAAACATATTTCAAGTATAATTAAAATTTCATTTTGTTGCTAAATACAGGGTGGGATAAAAAAACTGCAACAAAGTCAAATGCCATAATTGTTACATTTTTTAAAAATTTTATTGAATGGAAGCACAAACTATTGGAAATAGCATCAAATTTTAGAATAAGTTTAGATTTGTTCAAATTGGTCACCTTTGGCACGAATTATGGCCTTCAAACGGCCAATGAAACCGTCACATTCCTTGAATGTTGCTTTGCGTTATTTTGGCAATTTCTCGGCAAAGTGCTTGCTTGACGTGAACAACACTTTGATATTTTTTAGTGCCAACCTTGCCTTCCAAAATACTCTAGACACAATAGTCCAACGGATTGGTATCCGGAGATTTCGGTGGCCATTGTGCGTTGGAAATGAAGAGAGGAACCTCACTTTGTAACAATTTTCGGATGGCGCGTGCTGAGAGCGATGGTGCTGAGTCCTGTTGGAATGTCCAATGTCCGGAATGTCAGGCCAAAATGTTTGCGTGGCCAAGGCTTCAATACACCGTACACAATATTTTCGCGATTCGGCATTTATTCTGATGCCACAGTCGTTTAATACGAGCGGAGAGCGACCATCGGCCGTTATGGCAGTCCACACTATCACCATGGCCGCTTGAGTTCTGGTGGCCAACCGAAGGTGCACATTTTCAGCTGACCTCTTTGGCAAGTAAACACCATCATTTTGTTTGTTTATAAACTGCTGGACAACGATTGTTTTCTCATCGGAGAAAACCAAATTCGGCAGATCGCCACTTTCGGCAAATCGAATCAACTCTTTAGATCTTTTGAGTCTATTTTCTTTCTGTTGCGGTGTAAGTTCTTGAACTTTTGGAATTTCAACGGCTTACCCCGAGCTCATTTTTCCATATTTGAGGAATGGAATATTGCG
This sequence comes from Musca domestica, assembly GCF_030504385.1. Taxonomy (NCBI): domain Eukaryota; kingdom Metazoa; phylum Arthropoda; class Insecta; order Diptera; family Muscidae; genus Musca; species Musca domestica. The sequence continues at coordinate 18,723,372 of NW_026712249.1, forward strand.
ATATGTTCAACTCACGAGATGTTTTCCGGCCACTGCGACGAAGCTTTCGATCAAATCGCTTCTTTACTTTTCGAACCATTTCTGCTGATGTTGCTGTTTTCTTCCACTTCACTTCCTTGACGTCGGGCTTCGCTCCCAGTATCATGGTAACGAGCGATGGTACGAGACACAAAACATTTATTCCCATTTAAATGCTGGAGTGCTTTAACGATAGCAACTTGTGGTTTTCCAGCCAAATATGAAGAAATCAAACTATCACGCTTGAATTCCATCACGAATATTTTTTTTCTGGAAAATCCTCACAAAAATGCTTTTGTACGCTTGTAAACAATATAATAAGATGTCACAGCAGTCGGACGAGTGGCTTAGAAATGACAGCACTTTTTTCATTTCACCCTGTATGTACTTGTGTCATGCATGTGAGAAGTGATATTATTCAATACATGGTATTACTGTATCAAATTTATATATTTATTTTAATTATGTATATTTGTTAAGATTTTAAAAATCCTTAAGAATCTTCAATTGTACTTATATAACATTTGAGATACTTAGGTACAAAGTCTGCTTAAGAAAAAAATGTTTAAAATTGTCCATCTGTTGTTTTGTCTCAAGGCCATTTCCAATGCTGTCAAATTGTGTTGTCAACATCAAATGCCAAAGAAATAAGACATGAATTTCATGGTCACTCCAAAAAGGAAAGAAAACAAAGAAAACAAAGAAAAGGAAGGCTTGTTTGCATCAACAATATTGTATTTATCAGCAAAGCTATGCCCTCGGGGTCTGAAACTTTTCAGCTTAAAATATGTACGTACATAGAATACCATTTATTAAAAATATAATAAAAAAGAAAGATACACTAAAGCCTGAGATCCTTGAATAAAAAGTTTAGTTTAATAATAAGATGTTACTTTAAGTTTAGGAAGGAAGGAGTATTAAAATTCCATACGACATGTCAAATCGAGTGATGTGATTAAAGTTATGATATTAAATTATGTTTTTTTTTTTCTTTTTGTGGAAAGAGAGATACGATAAGAGATACGTCAAACGACATAACGTTCTCAAAGAGTATTCTAATACTATTGTTATTCCTATTGCGAAAAAAGTATAAAAATATGCAACAAAAATTCGAAGTTTACCAAACGAGGTTTTTATGCAAAAATTGTAACCATATAAATCCTGTATCTTGGGAATAGATAAATCCAAGGATAGATATCAAAGTTTTGCACTTATGTAGTCTATATTTGGAGGATTCTCTCTCGCCTTTAATCGACAATGTGCAACAAAAAAAACCAGTAAATAAAGCCCTAAAGTTGGGCGGGGCCGATTTTATGATACCCTACACCACTTTGCTAATTTAGTTGAGCTCCACATAAAAATTAAAAGTTTTTATGGGAGAATTCAATCATTCACACAATGATTATAATTTAAAATTCAAAGGACTAAATATGCCGAAGCATTTCCCCAAATATTGTTGTTACAGAGTGCATATTACGGCTGCGGAGGACAACAAAAAAAAAAAAAAACAAATCGGATGAACAATATATATAGGAACTATAGCTATATCTGAACCGATTTCGATCAAATTTGGCATACTTATTTTCAAGCCTAATTTTGTTGTATGTGCAAAATTCCATACTATTTGGGCTGATATTACACATTTGGTGCACAATAAAAGGCAAATCGGACGAAGATAGCCCTCATATATATCTTCGTCCGATTCTAAATTTTTACCGATTATCTCCAATTTCAATAGGTTTCGTCCTTGGGCCAAACAAATGTTGTTTGGAAAATATCATCTTATTCGGCTAATAAATGCGACCTGCATTTTGTTCACAAGAATACATGGACAGACGGACGGACGGACGGACGGACAGATGAACTAACATACATAAATCAACTCAGAAAGTGATTCTGTGCAGATCATCAAAAGGAACTATGGGTCTATCTCTTTTCCTTTTGCCTGTTACAAATAAATGCACAAAGACATAATACCCTGACCACCTTGTGGTGTAGGGTATAATAAATTCAAGATTATGAAAATAGTGCTAGAAAGAGAAGACAGATGTATCGTCGTTATGAAAATTTACATCGCAAAGTAACCTAAGTAGATTAGGTAAATAGTCATAGTCGTGCGGGCCGACCAAGTACATTTTGGAAGATTTCGCTTATGAAAATATGTCAAGGAGCTCCGCCCAGATATTACCCTTAGCTTTTTGACCAGGGACATTTCCGCAATATTTACGCACTGCATCGTACTTTTAATTGCTATGGTTCACTTTTATAGCTAAATATAATCCAATGGTCATGCAAAATGCTAAACTTCTTACCTATCCTAAAATATCTTCTCATGCAAAATTCCGTGTCGATTGGATTCAATTGTGTGATCAGGACATTTTTTCTGTTTTTGGTTCATTTGAACCCCTAAATATTTTGCGATCATCTCCAGTTGCAAGAGGCGCCTCTGTATCTCCAAAATTCAGATTCATCTATATGATTTGCTTGTCTACGATATTTGGCTATATTCAGATAGGAAATCGGAATAAACCAGTAAGCAAAGGCTACAGTCGTGTGGGGCCGACCATGTGATACTCTACAACACTACAATATGTAAGAAGCCCCCTTATGTCCAAGTACATTTTGGAAGATTTCGCTTTTGAAAGTATGTCACGCAGCACTGCATAGATATTACCCTTAGCGTTTTGACCACTGACATTTGACCAATATTTACGCACTCCGTCGTGCTGTTAGTTACAGCTGAGTACAATCCAAGGGTCATACAAAAAGCTTGACTTCTTCCTTGTTCTCGACTCGTTTCTCATACAAAATTCCGTGCTCCTCTGAGCCTAACCCCTCTGTATGAAAATTTTCGTTAGGATCTTACTATAATTGCAATCTGTATAAAATAACCCCAACCTGTGTTGTAAAGTAAACAAATATTACAAAATGTATACTTCAGTATTATAATTCAAATTCAAAAATCGCATGCGATTAAAAAAATGGAAAAATATGTCACAAAATACTTAAAAAGTCATATAGACGTCATTATCGGCATATTTTAATGTGATTTTTTAAGTCTTTATACTTTTGTGCCAAGAGGGCATTCTGAATTGACAAAATTTGTTAAAATCGGTCCAGCCATTCTTGAGATAAAGCATTCTAGCTAGCATCCCTTTCCTTTGTATATACACATTGTATATTTTTTGCTATATATCCGATATATTTACTGTCGGCAACGGTTGACCTGTTTATCAAAATGTGATTTTGCCGGGATGAAAAATATTCGCAGTTTTATGGAAAATATGTTATATTTCTCGCACTAAATATTGTCCGATGTCCATCCAAATTGGAAGGCTTATTTCGAGCCCAAAAGCTCTAGCTCAATGGTATTTTTTGAATATTTATACCCTACAACACTATGTGTTGGGGGTATTATAAGTTTGATTGGGCCAAAAATTATGTAACACCACGAAATATTGGTTTCCCACATATGAAAGTATATATGGATCTTCCTATCTCGCCGAGCTGAGTTGATCTAGCTATGTATGTCCGTCCGTCCGTCTGTCCATGTTAATTTGTAATCACTTTACAGGTCGCAATTATGGCCCGATCTTCACGAAATTTAGAATGGAGGTGGGGATATGTTCACAATAGAAGCCAATTTCTTTTGGAGATGATCGCATAATTTTTATGGGTTGAAATGGACCAAAAACTGCAAAATTTCCTGCTTTTGCAGTTGCTCTACAGGTCGCAATTATAGACCAATCGACGCGGAAGTTAGCATGGGGCTAGAGCTTAGGGCTGGACAGAAGAAGCCTTCCAATTTTGGTGGCCATTGGGTAATATTTAGTGTGTGAAATAGACCATAACATTTGTGTTAATTAAAAGTAAATTTTCCATTAAACCGCGAATATTTTTAAGTCCGGCGAAATCACAAATAGACGAACAGGTCAATTCTGGCCGTTACGTAGATGCCGATAGTAAATATATTGGATATATATAGCGAAATATATAATTGTGCATATACAAAGGAAGGGGATGTTAGTTAGCATGCTAATATCTCAAAAATGACTGGACCGATTTTGACAAATTTTGTCAATTCAGAATGCCCTTTTGACATAAAGGAATAAAATCTAAAAAATCCTATAAAAAGGTATTAATAATGATGTTAATATAGATTTTGTAGTATTTTGTGACATATTTTTAATTTTTCATATTTTTTATCGCATGCGATTTTTTCAATTTGACTTATAATATTTTGTATAATTTTTTCACCTTACAACACAGGTTGGGAATATTATATAAGTATTGCAAATATCATCCGATCCTCACGAAAAATTTCACAAGGGTAGGGTTGGGCTCAGATGGGTTAGACCTATTGTTTTCAAAGATGTCCGCAATATATTAGGGGGTTGAAATGGATCAACAACTAAAAATTTTCCTAATTTTGCAGCCATTATAAAGGTCACAAATAGAAACCAAAGGACACGAAATCTCGCATAAATTTAGAGTTTAGGACACCGGGTACAATAGACCACTAATTTTGTGTGAAAAAATACCAGCAATACTTAAGGCGATATCCGAAATACACAAAAGGCGAACTTCTGGCTTTTTTATGCTGATTTCGTTGACGAATATAGCCAAATATCATGGACAAGCAAATTATATATATGAGTATAAATATTGGGCAAATGTCCCTGGTCAAAATGCTAAGGGTAATATCTTGGCAGTGCTCCGTGACATAATTTCAAAAGCGAAATCTTCCAAAATGGAATTAGACATAAGTGGGCTTCTAACATACTGCAGTGTTGTAGGGTATATCATAGTCGGCCCCGCACGTCTATAGCCTTTGCTTACTTGTTTTTAATTATGTCCGCAATATATTTAGGGGTTGAAATAGATCAACAACTAAAAATGTTCCTGACTTTGCAGCCGTTATAAGGCCGCAAATAGAAAGCAAAAGGCACGAAATCTCTCATAAAGTTAGAGTTTAGAACATTCTACCGAAACGCTCAAATTTACTCACAAGAGACTTTTTTGACTTTTTTATGCCGATTTCGATGACGAATATAGCCAAATATCGTAGACAAGCAAATCATATAAATGAGTCTGAATTTGGAGATACAGTGGGGCCTCTTGCTTTAGGAGATGATCGAAAAATATTTAGGGGTTCAAATGAAGTAAAAAAAAAAATTGAAGAGGGCTAAAGACAGGGAAAAATTCTAACATTTTGGATGACCATTAGATTCTATTTAGCTGTAAAATAGGCCACACCAAAATATCACGACGGGGTGCGTAAATATTGGGCAAATTTCCCTGGTAGTATCTGGGCAGTGCTCTATGACATAATTTCAAAAGCGAAATCTTCCAAAATGGGTTTGGATTTGTAGTGATGTAGGGTATCGCATGGTCGGCCCCGCACGGTTATATCTTTTGCTTACTTGTTTTTAAAATTTTAATAAATTGGTATTGAGTCTTGGTATTGACCTGAAATTTGACATGGATTAAATAAGGAGCGGATTTTGGAAACTCGCACCATGAAACTTGGATGAAGGTCACTGTTGGTGTCTAGAGTGGAGATAAGGAGGCGATTTTAGACATGCATGTTATAACTGTTCCAAAAGTATGGAAATAAATTTAGGATTGGATCTTAGGATAGAGCTGGTATATAGTTTTGAAAGAAGGAGGTTGATTTGGCAAAGCGTACTACAATTATTTGAAAAGTACTGAATTGTACCAAATTTTCCGTTAAGTGAATGGTAAACCTTCAAAATTGGAATTTGACATGGAGGTCACTGTTGGTTTCTAGGTTATGATGGTGCCGAAATTTTATTATGAAAAGACGTTAAAATAGATGTCGCCGGAAATATTGGATGTTGAACCATTGTGCAAAAATAATCGTTTTTCGATTATCCCTTTAATGAAGGAAAAACACCGATTATGAATAAGGTGCAGATGAAAAATTAGTACCATGTCTGAAGTTCTGTTTGTAAATGTTATCCACAAATTTTATTTGGGATTCTGATTTGGACAAAAAGATCGGAAAATAGTTTTGTCCAATTTAAGATATTTAAAACATTCCCCTTGAATTTGTAGACCTTATTATGGATACAACTTCATTTTAAAGCATTTTCATTTATAATTTATTTATTCAACCTCGAAAGGATATTAAAGAGCACACAATGTTTCTATTACAAAAAATTTTTAAATTTCTTATATTTGCTTCAAATCAGTGTGTTATCATGTCAGCTAAATCTCTTTAACGTTTCATATTATGTTTAATAGAAATTTAATACAATTTAACATAGAGATATAGCTTCGAGAAATATGTCTCCCTTCTCGTTTCTTTCACCCCCCTTGTGAAATCATGTACTAAATATTTACATTGTTACAGTAATTTGTGTTGAACGACACAAGCAAACAGAAACGTAAAGGTACGAAGCTGTCTATAAAATTGAATCATGGAATTCATAGATATTCAACGTACTCTGCCAATATCATCTGGAAACATGGCAAAATTGAATAAAGATAAACTGATAGCTTCATTGTTTCCAGATTGTGGAAGATGATTGGCTATAATACTGTGATTTGAAATGGCAATAAAAAGTTGAAAGAGAAAAGGAAAAATGCTGGATAAGCTTCATGTTTATCCCTTTAAACTTGTTAAAGCCGATAAATATAAGAAGAAGTATATCACAACGAGGAAACATCCAATTTTATCATTATGGAAGAGAGGAGGATATTTAAAAAAAAATTAAGTTTATATCTTATTACATTTTATACTACAATACTATGTGTTGGGGATATTATAAATTTGATTGGGCAAACAATTATGTAACACCTTGAAATATTAGTCCAAAACATAGGAATCTAGATATGAATCTTCCTATTTCGATGAGCTGAGTCGGTCTAGCTATGAGTATCCGCCCGTGTTCCAGAAAAAATTCCTGATTTCGTAGTTGCCGAGAGCTCGCAATTATCGACAAACCGAATCGGATCATTAATAGGCCATAATTTTTTTGTAAAAAATTTAAAATTTTCCTTTGAAATATTTTTATTCCCGGCGAAATCAGAAATACATTAAAAGGTCACTTCTCAGCTTTACCTTGTTATTGATAGCCAAGGTGTCGGATATATAGCAAAGTAGTTGCAATCTCTATGTACAACAAATTGATGTTAGTTATTCCGCTGATAGGTCAAGAACCACTCGACTGATTTTGACAATTATCACCAATTCGGAATGGCCTTTGGCAGGAAGTAACAAAATCTAAGAAAATCACTTAAAAATATGCCAATAAAAAAGAAAATATTTTTTGTTATATTTTTGCTCATATTTTTTATCGCGTGAGATTTTTTATGTTCGTACATTGGCCACGTCTGTTTACATTTTAGCGTGTCCCCCATATAACATTACCTCCCAATATTCGGTATTTTGATTATTTTAGAGACATAATTCAACCGTTGACAGAAAATTGTCTATGCTGATCCTCGTTTTCTTTTAGCCTACATGTAACGATGCATTCCTTTATTCGGTATTTTGATGAGATTAGCGATATTGTTCAAATAAATTGTTTCAAATTTCGTATTTCAAGTTTGCAGTCGGTATTACAGCCTATGGCAGAAAGTTACGTCTTCGTATAGGTTCCATAAGCGCTATTTTTTAACAGATTTTTTTTTTTTTGATATTTTCAAATTCCTTTAAACTGTTGGAGGGTATTAAAGTTCGGCCCTGCCAAACTTAGTTGCATTTTTAGACTTCCGAAATCCGTATCACAAATTTCCAAAAAAAAAAAAAAAATCAAATCTTATTTCTAGAAATTAGTGATATTTATATCAAATTTAAGAATTTTAGCTGTATTCCTTCAATCAATATACAATTTAGTCCCATTTAGTACTTTTCGTGCAATTATAGCACACAGTTTCAGAACCGCATCCATATTTCAATCTCAGATACCAACAGATATTCCAATATCAAATTTTAGGATTTTAGCTCTATTCCACTACTCGATACCAAATTTAGTACTTTTCATACAATTACAGTACACATTTTCAAAATCTACCTACATATCTCCCTCACAAACCAACTGAAATCTCAATGTTAAATTTCGGAATTCTAGCTGTATCCAATTACCCAACAACCGCACTTAGTACACATTTGCAAAACCACCTTCATATACCAGGCTTACTTCAAGTATTTAGCTCTATCTCTTCACACACCATTTTCGAAGTTTAGTACCATTTCATAACTTTTCGTAAACTTAAAGTTCGAATTTCCCAAAACCCTTCAGTATATCTATCCTGTAATCCATCTGTGACTATCTTATCCAAATTCCAGAAGCCTTGTTCATTCCGTTTCTCCAATACAAATTATTAAATTTTTTGGTACATTTTTGTACAACTAGTACCCTTTTAGTACGGCTTTTCCAAAACCCAGCCCTATCAGACGCCTACGAACCGAAACTGGCCCTCGTGAATAATTTTAAGATTCTAGCTTGAGTCGTTTCGACAGGTTGTTGATTTTCTGTCAGTAAGTCACTTTTATCTGTTCTCTTTTATATATACAGGGTGAGCAAAAAAACTGCAACAAAGTCAAACGCCATAATTTTTATTTTTTTTTTTTAATTTTATTGAGTGAGCAAAAAATTTCGATAATAGCATTAAATTTTAGAATAAGTTTAGATTTGTTCTCATTGGTCATTTTTGGCACAACCGCACCTTCGGTTGGCTACCAGACCAGAACTCAAGCGCCGGCCATGGTGATGGTGTGGGCCACCATAACCTCATTGGCAAGTAAACATGATCATTTTGTTTGTTTACAAACTGTTGGAAAATGAATGTTCTCTCATCGGAGCGGATAAAACCAAATTCGGCACTTCACCACTTTCGGCCAAGCGGAGCAACTCTTTAGCTCTTTGGAGTATATTTTTTTTCCATTTTTCGGCCACTGCGACGCCTGTTCCCTTCTTACTTTTCGAACCATTTCTGCTGATGTTGTTGTTTTCTTCCTTCCACTTCCTTACGGCGCGCTACGCTACCCGTATCACGGTAAAGAGCGATGGTACGAGACACAAAAGATTTATTCACATTTACGAGCTGGAATGCTCTAACGATAGCCACTTGTTTTTTTCCAACCAAATATAAAGAAATCATACTCTCACGCTTGAATTCCATTATCAATAACTTTTTTTCTGGGTAATCCTGACGGAAATGCTTTTGTAGGCTTGTAAACAATACAATGAGCTGTCACTGGAATAATTTTAACAGCTGTCGGACGAGTGGCTTGGAAATGACAGCAGTCTGAAATTGGTTCCAGTTTTTTTTTTCATCTCACCCTGTAGATTAACAGACTCTAGTATTAAAACCCAATCATAAATAAAAGAGTCTAATTTTCCATCGTGGACCTGAATACCGAATCGTTGTCAATTCAATAGGAAAATGTTTAAATTTCTACAATATATAAATCCCGGTTGTGTGGCTTTACTATTTTTTCCGTCGTGGACCTTAATACCGAATCGATCTCAATTCGATAGGAAAATATTTAAATCTCCACAATATACAAATCCTGGCTGTCTGACTTTACTAAAAAATCTATCAGGTATGAGCTTTGATCTACTCGCAAAAAATTCATATTTTGATATTCTCGAAAGCTAATGTTATTACAACATATGCAAGCCCCTTGTCTAAAAAATTCCACCAATTTATAAAATCCTTGAATTATCCTGCAGCTGTTGACGAAAGAAAAAAATAGAACAGTGTGGCTTGTTTGTTCGGGATACCGTAGTATTTTGTTGTTGCAAAATGGTCAGGCTTATCCCTTTATTGTGGTTTTTATAAAAACAACGTTTGTTTATTAGTGGAGAACGATGGTAATGTTTACCAGGGGATAAGGCAGGGAATACCTAGTTTCGGAAAGAGCCACCAATCCTCATCAGTTCCCTTGTTTTTTTGTCTGGGATATTCTCCCCAGAAGTTATTTTAAAAATAACTTCTATGACAAAAAACATTTTTTACCCAATTTTTTACCGTAAGCTCAATAGAAGAGGAACCAAAGAATTAAATAAAACTAAAATTCTTTTGGAAAGTCTTCTAAATCTTACAACCGCACTTATAAACATTTTCATCTTTCTCCACTTGTTAACGAAAGCATAACAATAACAATGAGAATTTGTGGCTCTTTCCGAAACCTAGGTATTCCCTGCCTTACCCCCTGGTATACATTACCATCGTTCTCCACTAATAAACAAACGTTGTTTTTATAAAAACAACAATAAAGGGATAAGCCTGACCATTTTGCAACAACAAAAGAAAAAAATATTTTTTTAATATAAATTTCACGAGCCCAGAACTTCCTATAAATACATTAACAAAACAATTCAAAATATTTTCACACTTGACCAAATCATATTGGATTATCTCAACAAACATTGGTACAGCAATTTGTTTTTTTTTTTTAACAAAATGTTCATAATTTTCAAAGTTTTATGCAAAAGCTGTTGTCATGGCTGCCTGGACTGTAAGTGGTATAAATACCACTAAATTAGCATATTATTGGTTCACTGTTTCGTTATGTAGCACCGCAACAGCTGATAGTAGCTATGATAATGAGAATTTCTGTTAAAATTCCAAAATAAACTTTGGGCAAAACTTTTGACTGCAATGTGAAAAACCATCATCATCGACATCATCATCGGAATTCGGACATTTAATGTGAAAATTGTGAAATTTTATTTTCTAAATATTATCTCATTTTCAAATATATTTTGTTATGAAGTAGCCAACACCTGTCTCGTTTGCTATCAATTGTATCAGTTTCGTGGGTGTGTGGGCAAAACACGTGCTCCAAATATCTGAATTAGATGCCAATCAAAATTATGAACAATTAAAATGGAAATTTGATAATTCTTGACTGGTGAATGTGAAACAAAAATAAAAAAATTGTTAATTAATTATAAAATTCTAAACATAATTGATAAATTAATAAATAATAAAGTATTTATTATACTACTTTAAATTCATTAAATTGCATCCTAACTTTTAATAATATTTAATAAACAAAAATGAAAATTTCATAGTTTAATTATGGTTAATGAAGGAAATAAATTTTAGATTATAAATGAAAATATTATATATACAATTTATTACAAAAACGATCACATTTCTTCAATTGGGATATGCTTTCGCAGAATCATATACTCACTCATTTTTACAGAAATTCATCCCTTTTAAGGTGTTTCAGGTTAGTTAAATTTTGAATTTACTTCTTTGATTAGTATTGAACAAAATTGTAAAAAAAAGAAAAATTTTAAATTTGTTTATTACTATCAAAATTTAAATAATTTTAAGTATAAACAAATTTGTTATAAGCAAAAATAAAAAAATAATATTTTAAATTATCGACAGTTGTCGGTAGCAGTTATGTTACGAATCAGGTGTTCCTACTACGAGAAATACTTAATTCACATTTTCGGGAAGAACAAAAATATTCATTCAAAAAATTTTGTTGCGGAAAAATATTCACGTTATTTTAAGCATGTCACATAGTCCTGCAATATCTTGCAGACCTATGGCTTTTGACCGAAATCACGAGGTCATAGAAATCTTCTCAGCGCTTGCCCTATATTTACGCCCTATGATTCCATCATATGATTTCCGTATATCCGATAGTTGGTTATATTCATCAACGGAATCAGCATCAATGTAAAGGTCAAAAGTGTGCCTTCCATATATTTGTGATTTCGTAATTTTTTTACTCAAATTTGTGGTCCATTTTAAAAGCTAAATATTATCCGATAGCCATCCAAAATACCATGCTTCTGCTCAGTCTTAAACTCTAACTCCTTTTAAAATTCAGTGTTGATTGATTTTAATTGTTATCCGTGGGGCAACTAAAAATCAGTGAATGTTTCTTTTTTTTAGCCCATTTCAACCCCTTAATATTGTGCGATCATCTCCAAAAACAATAGGCTTTTGTTCTGATCCTAACCCTACCCACATGCAAAATTACGACTTGAATAGAAAAGGTAAGTTTAAACGAAAATATCACATATGATATAAAAAATTATATTTTTTTGTAATATTTGCTTGATATTCTATTCTCGGCCGAGAGGCCATTCTGAAAGGTAATTTGTCGATTGTCAAAATCGGTCCAGCCATTCTAGAGTTATAGGCTTTATATATTTGCTATATGGCAAATATATAACGCCTATAACTCTAGAAGGGCAATGCAATTGTCGGAAGTGTCCACAGCGTGAATTTCAGATTTCTCTGGGAATAATATTCGCGGTTCAATGGAACTCCTTGCCTTCTTTGTCCACAAAATGTATAAATTTTGCCCGACGATCATCCGCATTGGTAGAATACTACCCAAACCTAAACTCCGACCCCGCAGGTTGGTCTATAATCAAACTCAACAATATTTTCGGATTTTGGTCCCCTTCCACCCCTAAATATATCGGGCCGTTATTGCGAGCTACACTTATTGCAATTCAAGATGAACAGACGGACGGACACATACAGGGTGAGATAAACAAAGTCAAACGCCATAATTTTTACATTTTTTTAAAATTTTATTGAATGAAAGCTAAAAATGTCGGAAATAGCATCAAATTTTAGAATAAGTTTAGATTTGTTCGAATTGGTCACCTTTGGCACGAATTTTGGTCTTCAAACGGCCAATGACACCGTCACACGCAGCCCGAATGTTGCACTGCGGTATTCTGGCCCATACCCAGTGAATCGCTTGCTGAGGAATCGACACTTTGCTATTTTTTAGTGGCAACTTTGTTTTCCAAAATACTCCAGACACAATAGTCCAACGGATTGGATCTATCCGGATATTTTGGTGGTCATTGTGCGCTAGAAATGAAGCGAGGAACCTCATTTTGTAATTATTCTTGGATGGCGCATTCTCAGTGCGATGGTGCTAAGTCCTGTTGGAGTGTCCAAAGTCTGCGGCCAAAATGTTTGCGTGCCCAAGGCTTTAATACACCCTCCAGAATATTTTCGCGATAATATTCGGCATTTATTCAGATGCCACGGTCGATTTATACGAGCGTACAGCGACCATTGTCTGTTATGGCGGCCCACACCATCCCCATGGCCGGCGCTTAAGTTCTGGTGGCCAACCGAAGGTCTACATTTTCAACTGACTTTTTTAGCAAGTAAACACGATAATTTAGTTTGTTTACAAACTGCTGATCAACGAACGTGTTCTCATCGGAGAAAACCAAATTCGGCAGTTCACCACTTTCGGCCAAGCTAAGAAACTCTTTAAACCTTTTGAGTCTATTTTTTCCGTTGAGGTGTAAGTTCTTGCACTTTTTGGCATTACCCCGAGCTTGTTATTCAATATTTGCCGAATGGAATATTGCGATATGTTCAGCTCACGAGCCATTTTTCGGCCAGTGCGACGCGGTTTTCGATCAAGTCGCTCCTTTACTTTTCCAACCATTTCTGCTGATGTTGCTGTTTTCTTCCATCCACTTCCTTGACGTCGGGATACGCTACAAGTAATACGGTAACGAGCGATGGTACGAGACAGAAAATATTTATTCAAATTCAAATGCTGGAGTGCTCTAACGATAGCCACTTGTGGTTTTCCAGCCAAATATAAAGAAATCACACTATCACGCTTGAATTCCATCACGAATAACTTTTTTTCTGGAAAATTCTCACCAAAATGCTTTAGTACACTTGTAAACAGTATAATAAAATGTCACTGGAATAATTTTAACAGCTGTCGGACGAGTGGCTTACAAATGATAGCAGTCCGAACTTTGTTGCAGTCTTCCACCTCTCCCTGTAATTCATAATGATAATGAAGCTTCGGAATATAGGAAGATACCATTATAAGGGGCCATAAAACATTGTAATTGGAACGTGGACCCATATGACCTATATTCAATACCAACAGTTCTACGGAACTAAACTATATGTGACCTATTTTTATACCCTACACCGCACTGTGGTGCAGGGTATTATGAACTTGTGCATTTATTTGTAACTGGCAAAAGGAGGCGGGATAGACCTATAGTTACTTTTGATGATCTTAATGAACAATATGCAGGACCCATTTGATGCTCGATTATGATCAATTTGGGCAGATGATTTATTTGTCCCTCGGACAAATCCTATTAATATAATCGGTTCTGATTGCAATATTAATCCAAATGGGATGCTAAATTTCGTTTCAGTTAAAGCTACATGTGTATATTTTATCTAAGTCAAATGAATCCGTGTGTTGCGCTCCACAACAAGGGTTTCCTGTACCAGATATTGAGTACATCTTAAAGGTACGTTTTCCAAGTTTTGTCGAGGTCGATTTAGATTTGGATTTCAAATATCTTCACTTATTTTCAACAGTTTATCATTTATACACACCCACAGCAATCAGCATTTAGAATTTTAGATTTTTAGTTAAATCAAATCGCTAAAGTCATTGTGTTAGCGTCTTTTAGTTATAATAATCCACATTTCAATCCATTCTATAAATACAATGGCACACACTAATCTTATTTTAAAGTATTAAGTTTAATTTTCAGCTACTACGTTTTGCATTTGTTTTAAGTTGAACAAAGCTTTAAACGATTCCATGCCTAAAAATCACAAAAGACATTGTGTATGCTTAAATAAACGTATCTTCTTTTATATTCTGTTCGTGCGTAAAACAAGAAGTTTCCGCAAAAAGAAGACTCAACTGGTAAATATGCAATGCAAAAAAAATAGTATTTATCTTCAATGCTCATTCTATCTATGAATAACCATTTCTGTGGAAATGCAAATATTTCAGCTTTGAATGGTAGGCGCAGAAAGAAACCGAAACTCATGTGTTGAATTGTGCCGGAGAATTCGTAGAAAAATAATGAAAAAAGAAAAATCAAACAAACATTGTATGAAAAGTGTTGGAGTTAAGTTTTACCCAAAATATTTCAATAGGAGAAGAAATTGAAAAAATCGGAATTTTAAGCAAATAGTTCTCATACCATGGAGAGTTCTCTATTCACTGGAATTTAAACTTAAAGCAAATTTATGTCGATTCTTGGGTGACGGAATGTTTATTTTTTCTTGAAAAAAAAAAAATAAAATAATTCTCACTTATATGGTTTTGTACAAAGCAAACATGTATACAAATCACATGAGTCCAGTCCTTTTTCCCGCAAAACCCAATGTCTGTGAAATATTAACACAAAAACTTGGACATCCGTGTCATTTTAAATTCTCGCTAAAAAATGTGATGCACTCGCAATTTTAGACAAATAATTCATCAACAGTTCCTAATTGAAAATCGTCATCATATTTTGGAAATGTGACATTGTCTCATTACCACAGCCACAAAACCTTCACAATGCCAAAAGCAGAATCACACAACAAAAATTTGTAACAGACAGACTGACAAAAAATCACAAACATGAAGCTTTTTCCGTTTCCAAAAAAGTGCTAACAAGGAATTATTAACACATGGTACGGGTTTGAAGGTGAAGGTTATCAAAGTGCTAACGACAACCCGTGGCGTCATTCATATGCAGCATTTTTTTATCTATGACAGGATAATTAACAAAAGGTAAACGTAATGGCTGCAAATGCTATAGGTTTTCCTCAACTGTGGGCAGAATTATTAAGTTGTGTGAAATTTTAAGAGATCTGCGACTTTTAGAGAAATAGATGGATTTTTGGAATGCGTACTTTGATTTTTCGAAAAGTACTAAATTTCCCATTGGATGAATGTATGGGGCTGGAGTCCTAAAATTTGTTATCGAGGTCAATGTTGGTTATTAGGATTCGGATATGGTCCAATTTTTATTATGAAAAGACGTTGGAATAATTTTGGCCAGAAAAATTGGATGTCTTCAAATTTTACACATACCAACTCTTTTACCGACCGGTTTAAGGAAAAAAGTAGAAAGGAACACTTCTTCTGGTACCTCCTCAACAATGGGTCAAAATTTTGAATAACCATGACGCTCATATTCTTTTCAAACATGGCACATCCTAGTAGTTCCACCAACAAGAGATCCAGAGATGGGATACGCAAATCTCCACAAAAGGTTAAAATTTAACCAGTAAAGAAAGTCTTAAAGTCGGGCGGGGACGACTTTATGATACCTAATTAATGCTAATTTAGTAGAGCTCCGCATAACAATTAAAAGTTTTAATGGGAGAATTCAATCATACACGCCATGATTATAATTATAATTTAAAGTTCAAAGGACTAAAAATGCCGTAGCATTTGTATCTTTTGATTTCGGACTTGTATTTCCCATTTGGTGCACAATTAATTTGAAATCGGATAAAGATATATATATGACAGCTATATCCAAATCGGAACCGATTTCGATAAAATTTGGCATACTTTTTTTTGAGGCTTAATTTGTTTGTATGTGCAAGCCATTATTTTTCAAGCCTTATTTGGTTTGTTGCACAATAAAAGGCAAATCGGACGAAGATATATATTGGAGCTATATGTAAATTTTGACCGATTATCTCCAATTTCAATAGGGTTCGTCCTTTGGCAAACTGTACTTTGTTTACAAAAATTCATAGACAGACGGACGGACGGACATGCATAAATCGACTCTGAATGTGATTCTATGCAGATCATCAAAAGGAACTATGGGTCTATCTCGTTTCGTTTTTCCTGTTACAAACAAATGCACAATGACAAAATACCCTGACCTCCTTGTGGTGTAGGGCATAAATAAAAAGGAACACTTCATCTGGTACGTCCTCAACAATGGGTGAAAATTTTGAATAACCATGACGCCCATAAAAGGCGAAATTAACATCCGATTCTTTTCAAACGTGGCATATTCTAGTTGTTCCACCAACAACAGATCCAATATGGAGATGGGACACACAAACCCCCACAAAAGGTCAAAATTTAAAAAAAAAATTTAGTACTCCTATTATATTTGAAATAAGGGTCCGATTGTCTTCAAGTTTTGCACATCACAATACTTTTACCAATACAAGATCTGATATGAAGATGAAATATATCGGATCTCTCCTTCTGGTGCCTCCCTCACAACGAATCAAAGTTTTGAATAATTATTATATATCTCTAAATGCGGAATAAGGATCTGATTTGTTTCTAAACTTCGCACATTCCAATATTTTTAATAACAAACAAGTAAGCAAAGGCTATAGACGGGCGGGGCCGACCATGTGATACCCTTCAACACTACAATATGTTAAAAACCGCCCCTTATGACCAAATCCAATTTTGGAAGATTTCACTTTTGAAATTTTAGCACGGAGCACTGCCCGGATATTACCCTTAGCATTTTGACCAGGGGCATTTGCCCAATATTACGCACTCCGTCGTGCTGTTAGCTGTTGTGGTCCATTTTACAACTAAACAAAATCTAATGGTCACCCAAATTGCTAGAATACTTCCCTATCCTTAACTCTCTTCTCATGCGTGTCGATTTTGGTTCATTTGAATCCCTAAATATTTTGCTATCATCTCAAAAAGCAAGAGGCCACTCTGTATCTCCAAATTTAAACTCATCTATATGATTTGCGTGCTTACGATATTTGGCTATATTCATCATAAAAGTAGCGATTCATTCTACCCGTTGTCCTAAACTCTAATTTCATGCGAGATATCGTGTCCTTTGGTATCTATTTGTGACCTTAATAACGAGCGAAAATCAGGAACATTTTTAGTTGTTTCACCATTTCAACACCTAAATATATGCGGACATCTTTGAAAACAATAGGCCTAGCCCTTCTCAGCCTAAACCTACCCTTGTGAACATTTTCGTGAGGATCGGAAGATAATTGCCATCTGTATATAATAACCCCAACCTGTGTTGTAAAGGTGAAAAAATATTACAAAATATACACTTCAATATTATAAGTCAAATTGAAAAAATCTCATGCGATAAAAGATATGAAGATATAAAAAAATGTCTCAAAATACTACAAAATCAATATTGACATCATTATTGGCACCTTTTTGTGATTTTTTTAGATTTTAATCTCTTATGCCAGGAAGGCATTATGAAATGACAAAAATTGTCAAAATCGGTCCAGCCACTTTTGAGATATAAGCATTCTAGCTAACATCCCTTTCTTTGTATATACAGATTGAACATATTTCGCTATATATATGGTATATTTACTATCGGCATTTACGTTTGTGTTTGTGATTTCGGCGGGATACAAAAATATTCGCGATTTAATGGAAGAATTGACTTTTATTTAACACAAATGGTATGGTCTATTTCACCCACTAAATATTACCCGATGACCATCAAAATTGGAAGACTTCTGCCCAGCCCTAAGCTATAGCTATAGGTAACTTCCACGTCAATTGGATTATAATTGCGTCCTGTAGACCAACAGGAAAAGCAGTAAATTTTCTGCTTTTTGGTTTGGTTCATTTCAACCCCTAAATATTATGCGATCATCTCCAAAAGCAATAGGCTTCTATTCTGACCATAACCAAGCCTCCATTTTCAATTTCGAGAGGATCGGTCTTGTAGAGTGATTACAAATTAACATGGACAGACGGACGGAAGGACATACATAGCTAGATCGACTCAGCTCGGCGAGATAGGAAGATCCATATATATTTTCCTATGTGGGAAACCAATATTTCGAGGTGTTACATAATTTTTGCCCCAATCAAACTTATAATACCCCCAACACATAGTATTGTGGGGTATAAAGATGTGGTGTTAATAACAAAAGATCGGCACCACCCCCACGGTGGGTCACAGTTATCATTATTTATATATCTCCTAACTTCCAAAAAAAACAGCGATTCTTTTTTAAAATTTGTATATCTTAATATCTCTCTCTAACGTGGGTCTCATATAAACAAGGAATCTATGGGGCCACTACTTGTTGTACCTTCCCCACAAAAGTCGAACATTTTCATTATTATTTATTCACATAAAATTTAAAATAAATGTTGTTCAAGCTAAGGGGCTTTCATCTACAAAATACCTTTCAAAAGTTTTCTTTTTATATCTTCTTCCATGGTATGGAGGGTATAAAAAGTTTGTCATTCCGTTTGTAACACCTTGAAATTTACATTTTAGACCACACAAAGTTTATATATTCTTGATCAGCATAAAATTATATGTCGATTTAGCAATGTCAGGCCGTCTGTCCGTTTATCAGTCTGCGCGTCTGTGGAAATTACTCTAGCTTCCGAACGATATGAAGTAGTTTGATGAAATTTTACTCAAATGTACAGGGTTGCCCATATCGACGGACCCATGTTTTTTTTTTTTTTAATCAAAGAAAAAAATAAAAATTTTTCGGTTGGCAATGTTAATCATTTAATTTGTTCCAAGTAGTCAATTGTTTACATCAATTTTTGAATATGATATCTCTCAAATGGCCGCCTCTGGCGTTGATGACGTATTGTGCTTTTTGCTGCATTTTCCATCGTTTTTGCCAATATTTCGGCCGGAATAGCGGCTATTTCTTCACGAATGTTGTCCTTCAGCTCTTCTACGGTCCTTGGCTTGTTAACGTAAACCTTTGACTTCAAATATCCCCACAAGAAGAAGTCAGGCGGCTTCAAATCGGGCGAACGCGGTGGCCAGTTCAAATCACCACTTTTCGACATCAAACGGCCCGGAAAAAAATTCTTCAGAAAATCGATTGTTATGCGACTGCCTCATACGCTTTCGATGAATAATTGGCATCACATAATTGGTCATCATGTCGCGATAACGCTCTTGATTGACGGTAACAGCATGGTCATTTTCATTTTGGAAGAAAAAGGGCCCAATGACCGTTTTCGCACTAACGCCGCACCAAACTGTGACTTTTTCATCATGAAGAGGCACGACTTACCAG
Source organism: Musca domestica (assembly GCF_030504385.1). Lineage (NCBI taxonomy): Eukaryota > Metazoa > Arthropoda > Insecta > Diptera > Muscidae > Musca > Musca domestica. The sequence continues at coordinate 18,743,187 of NW_026712249.1, forward strand.
TCGAAAATTTTTCGTATAAACGCTTAATGGTGTTCTTAGAAGGCGCACTTCTCACATTTAATAATGTTTTAAAAGCACGTTGAATGTAAATTTCAACTATTTTAGAGCGCTCGCGTGGCGTGTATTTGTTCATGGTAAAAATCTGCTTGGACTGACGCTTCAAACGCGGTATGTCATTAAGCGATGTGATATCTCTGTCAAAAGTTATGGCGTTGTCAGATGGGTCCGTCGAATATGGGCAACCCTGTATATTATGACTTCAGGAATTTCTCTTTCTTTCTTTTCTGTCTCTTTAAAAGTCAAATGGAGATATTCTTTCCTGCAAGGACTATTACCAGGTCTTTCATACTATTTGACTCCTGAATTTACTACTTTCGTTGTGGTCTTTCAAGCTATATCCCACATCATTCAACTTTAAAATGTATTCTATTTATAGAAACACTTCCGTAGCAGACCACTCACCAAGTTACATAATGCCACTAAATATTTCTTTAAAATATTTCCTAGTACAATCTTTTTATTTCCCTCCTACTGTTTATATTTACTTAATATTTCGTTCAATATCACAATCTGATGTTGTCCTTTAACAAAGTTAACCAGTTTGTTGTTAAGTCAATAGCCAAGATAATAAAATAACTTAAAGGTGTCTTTTGAATCCCTCCAATAGCATGTGTACTTTATTGTTATTTAATACGATAAAATCTCAGTAAAGATTATTTGCCATTTACTGTTGAACTTAAGTAACAACAATAGCTTACTTAAAGAAAAAAAATGTGTGGGCTGGGCAAAATGATAAGAAAAAAATCTCAGTAATTTACCATAATGTAGGTGAAAGCTAGACTGGAACTTTAAATTTGTGTTTAAGTCGAAAAATATATTGTGTTTTTAGATATTGGGTCAGAATTTTCTGCTGGTTGTGACTGCTGAAGTTGAAGTTGGATATGCAAATCCTATGTAAGGCAACAATTAAAAAAACATTTTCTTATTACTTACTTTTCCTCCAAAAGAGGGCTTTCACACCATCCTTTTTTGGAATGTTCTGCGGCATCAATTCAATTCAGCTCTTATGGACCAAAAAATGAAATATCTTCGCATTAAAAATTTTCTAAATAAAATGTACTGGATTAACTTTAGTCCTAAACCTGCAATATATTGGGCAACCTTTTTCATTTTAAAATTGAAGAAATACAGGGTGAGATAAAAAAAAACAGCAACAAAGCTAAACTCCATAATTTCTATATTTTTACCTTACAACACTATCTGTTGGGGGTATTATAAGATTGATTGGGCCAAAAATTATGTAACACCTCGAAATATTGGTTTCCCATATATGGATCGTCCTATCTCGCCGAGCTGAGTCGATCTAGCTATGTATGTCCGTCCGTCCGTCTGTCCATGTTAATTTGTAATCACTCTACAGATCGCAATTATGGTCCGATCCTTAAGAAATTGAAAATGGAGGTGGGGTTATGATCACAATAGTACCCTATTTCTTTTGAAGGTGATCGCATAATATTTAGGGGTTGTAATGGACCAAAAACTGAAAAATTTACGGATTTTGCACTTGCTCTACATATCGCAATTATAGAACAATCGATGCGGAAGTTAGCATGGAGCTTGAGCTTAGGCAGAAGTCTTCCAATTGTGATGGTCATCGGGTAATATTTAGTGGATAAAATAGACCATAGCATTTGTGATAAATAAATGTCAAATTTTCCATTAAACTGCGAAAATTTTTAATGCCGGCGAAATCACAAATAACATAGATGCCGATGGTAAATATATCGGATACATATAGCGATACAATGTATGTACAATGTGTTTGTACAAAGGAGAGGATGTTAAATTTTGTCAATTCAGAATAGAATCTTATAAAATCGCATAAAAAGATGAATAGATTTTGCAGTATTTTGTGATTTTATTTTTTAATTTTTCATATTTTTATACAACACTATGTGTTGGGGGTATTATAAGTTTGATTGAGCCAAAAATTATGTAACTCCCCGAAATATTGGTTTCCCACATAGGAAAGTATATATGGATCTTCCTATATTGCCGAGCTGAGTCAATATAGTTATGTATGTCCGTCTGTCTTAATTGTAATCAAGCTACAGCTCGCAATTATGAACCGAAATTGAAAATGGAGGTGGGGTTAGAGTCAGAATAGCACCCTATTGTTTTTGGAGATGATCGCACGATATTTAGGGGTTGAAATGGACCAAAAAGAGAAAATTTTCCTGATTTTGCAGTTGCTCTATAGGCCACAATTATGAACCAATCGACGCGAAAATTTACATGGAGTTAGAGTTTAGGAGTGGGCAGAAATCTACCAATTTGAATATTTTTAATACCAGCCAAATCACAAATACATTAAAAGATCACTCTGACCATTATAGTGATGCTAATAGCCAAGAAATCGGATATATAGCAAAATAGGTACAATATATATGTAAAAAAAGTTATCTCATTTATTCTGCTTATAAATCAAGAACCGCTGAGGTGATTTTCACAATTCCCATCAATTCGGAATGGTCTATTGCCAGAAAACGATAAAATCTAAGAAGATCGTGGAAAAATATACCAATAAAAAAGTGAATATCTTTTGTCGAATTTTTAAATGTTTGTCATATTTTTATTGCATGCGATTTTTTTTTTAATTTGACTTTGAACTTTGAATTGTAAATTTTCTTAATTTTAACACCCCCAACACTACGTTTTGAGGGTATCATATGGATATCGCAATTATCGTCGGATCCTCACGAAATTTTGCATGGGGGTAGGGTTAGTGTCAGAATTAAAGCCTATTGTTCTTAAAAAGTACATTTAAAGGTGCAAATGGACTAAAAAAAAATATTTTTTTTTAATTTTGTAGTCGCTCTATAGGCCACAATTCAAAAATTAATTGACACGGAATTTCGCATCAGAAGAGAGTTAAGGATAGGGAAGAAGTCTAGCATTTTGGATGACCATTGGATTATATTTAGCTGTAAAATGAACCACAACTTTCGTGTGAAATTGTTTTCAATACTTAACAAAACTGCGGAATGCGTAAATAATGGCCAAATTCTCCGGGTCAAAACCCTAAGGGTAACCTCTGGGCAGGGCTCTATGGCATTATTTCAAAAAAGAAATCTTCCAAAATGGATTTGGATATAGGGGGACTTCGAACATATTGTAGTGTTGTAGGGTATCACATGGTCGGGCCCGCACGACTATAGCCTTTGCTTACTTGTTTTTTTCATATTTTTTATCGCATGCGAATTTTTACATTTTGTACAATTTTCCACCTTACGACACAGGTTGGGGTTATTGTATACAGATTACAATTATCGTCCGATCCTCACGAAATTGTTTACAAGGGTTGGCTTAGGCTCAGAAGGGTTAGGCCTATTGTTTTTAAAGATATCTGCCATATATCTAGGGGTTGAAATGGACCAGCAACTATAAATATTCCTGATTTTGCAGCCGTTATAAAAATCACAAATAGAAACCAAAGAACACAAAATAAAGGTAGGATCGACCACTACTTTTGTGTGGAAAAAATACTAACGTATCCAGTCTACCGAAGCGCTGAAAATAACTTACAGGCGAATTCAAAATAAACAAAAAGCGAATTTCTGGCATTTTTACTCTGATTTCTTTGACGACTATAACCAAATATCATAGACAAGCAAATTATATAGATGAGTCTAGATTTGGCAATAAACAGGGAACTGTTGCTTTTGCAGATGATCGGAAATATTTAGGGGTTCAATTGAACCACAAACAGAAAAATTTGTTCTCATCACACAATTGAAACCAATTGACATGGAGATTAAAGCTAGGGACAGGGAAAAATTTTAGCATTTTGGTTGACCATTGGATTATATTTAGCTGTGATATGGACCACAATAACTATCAGCACGACGGAGTTCGTAAATATTGGGTAAATGTCCTTGGTCAAAATGTTAAGAGTCGAGATAGTTCCGTTAGTCCAAGGACGAATCCTATTGAACTTGGTTGTTTTGAATCAGCTTATATATCGACGTCTAAATTATAGCTTAATAGCTTAATAGTTTTCATGTATATAGCTTCAGTTTTCATGTATATTTCATCCGATTTCTTTACCCGCTGTTCTCTAGCCTAACTTAACTGACGGAACCATGATTCGTTGTTGTAAAGTTTATTTTATTCTGACTTGCTGCAATATTTTTGTCTTATATGAAAACAAATTGCTCCAATTTTCTAGTCATATTTTATTCTTTATGAATTCTACGAATCATATTTTTGTTTGTTAAAGATGGCACAGGGCAAATACTAGTCCGATTTTTTATGTTGTTCCCCTAACTTTACTAAATTTAATATTGCATGCTAACTTTTTAAGGTCAGATGTTAATCCACAAAATATCCCCTTAGCATATTTCCTTTGCACACAAATTGTAGAAGGTTAGACGACTCATCTTTTTTATAAAAATGAACAAAACTCTTTTAAAAGTTTATGGGAAATTGAAACGCAAAAAGGATTTGTAATTGCATCAAAGGGGTAGAGATGAAATTGGCAAAACTTTTTGACTTCATAAAATTCGTAGAAATAAAATATTTAATTTTAAGATGAAATTTTTTATTTTTTCACAACAAAAGAAATTTTAATATTTGGATATTTATTTGTATTCAACTCACAAGTTGTCAGAAGTGGCTACTACGCAGTACATTGAAAAAATATAAAGAATGAGATAAATTCTTAGGAATCCTAGTATGTTTTATTTTAATAAGATATTCTAAGACATTCTGCTTTATATAATAATTTTAGTAAGGTACAATACAAAATACAAAGGTACGATACAAAATATAAGTGTTACGATAAGAATATCGTGTATATTTAGCATTTTTTCCTGACTGCTACCCAATACCATAAAATAAGTCAAATAAAATAATTTACGGCAACTAATGCGACAGGTTTGAAAATACTCTTACGCACAGTATTTTATGGACATGATTAGTGGCTTTTATGAATATAGTTATAGATGGCTGTCAGAAATTGTCAAGTATATGACATAGTATTTTACAGAAGTATTATACGTAAACTTGACAAATAATAAGAGTTTTTGACATAAACCTTGTGATTAAAAATATATGGCATGCTTATTATAATTGTTAATACAAAATTTTTCCATACATTCATAAAATCTCAAATGAAATTTGAAAATATGGGGACTATACGAAGATGTGGACCTGTATACGAAATTTATTATCATAGGCTGTAATGTCCATGACGAACTTTAAATACGAAATTTGTTACAATTATGGGCAATAATGTCGCAAAAAGCCTGAAAATACGGAGTATCGGAAGTTACCGAAGACGTGAACCTGCACATACAATTTTCTGTGCTAGGTTGTAGTGCTCATTGGAATCTTCCAGTAGGAAGTTTAAAACAATTCCGGTGAATAATGTTGCTGAAATCATCAAAATACGGAACATCGGGAGGTACGGTTATATGGGGGCTATAAGAGGACTTGGACCTGCGTACACAAATTGTTGTTGTACGCTGTAGTAGCCATTACGAACTTCAAATATGAAATTTTAAATAATTCCGGTGAATAATGTCCTCAAAATCGTCAAAATACCGAATATCGGGAGGTACCGTAATATGGGGGCTATACGAGGACGTGGACCTACATAGACAATTTTCTCACTTGGGATGTAATACCCTTTAGGATCTTCCAGTACGAAATTTGAAACGAGTCCGGTGAATAAGGTTGCTGAAATCATCAAAATACCGAATATCGGGAGGTACCATAATATGGGGGCTATACGAAAACGTGGACCGACATGACCCATTTAGGAACTTAACCTGCCTACTGGTATCTCAATTCATTCGGAAGATAGCGTGATAACAACAGACAGACAGACGGACATCGCTAGATCGTCTTAGAATTTTACGCTGATCCAGAGTATACAGGGTTGCCCATATTCGACGGACCCATCTGGCAACGCCATAACTTTTGACAGAGATGTCACATCGCTTAATGACATACCGCGTTTGAAGCGTCAGTCCAAGCAGATTTTTACCGCTCTGAAATTTGCATTCAACAGAAGAATTCAATTGTGAAAACTCAACGTGCTTTTAAAACATTAAAAATGTGAGAAGTGCGCCTTCTAAGAACACCATTCTAATCCGAAGAGGCCATATAAAAGCCGACCAAGGCGATCGGCCGAGAATATCGCTGCCGTACGAGCCAGTGTTGAGAGGTCCCCAAGAACATCCCAAAAACGCCGTTCTCAGCAGTTGGGCATGGCTCGGTCCACTTTATAACGGATTATTCGCTTTGATTTGCATTTGTTCCCGTACAAAATTCAATTGACGCAAAGAATGTTGCCTGCGGACAAGCCTCGTCGATTGGAATGGGCCCAAAGGGCCCAAAGGTCCGTCGAATATGGGTAACCCTGTATTCTCTTTGTAGGGTGCGTATGAGTATTTCCGGTAATGACAATATGTGAAGTATACGCATGAGTATCCCATACTTTTACTATGAAAAGAAATCGTAAGCGGGTCCACGTCTTCGTATAGTCTCCATACAAGAGTTTTCATTTGAGTGGTAGTTTCCGGAAGTTTTTTGAAACTTTTTAAGTTCCTTCCAAATGGTGGAGTGTATTTGAAGTTCAGCCCGGCCGAACTTAGCTGTTTTTTTACTTGTTGCAATTGAAACTGATTTAGTAGTAGTCAGTTATTCAGCCCTATCCAATTAAAAACACAACACATATTTATCGTAATCAGTCCAGTGGTCAGAAGTGACCTTAACGAGTATTTGTGTTTTCGCCGGTATTAAAAATATTCGTGGTCTAATGGAAAATTTTTGCACACAAAACTGTGCACAAATTGGTAGGCTCTCATCCAGCCCTAAACTCTAACCCCATATTAAATTCTGCATCGATTCATCTATAATTTTTTCTCTACAACAGCAAAAGCAGGAAATTTTTGAGAATTTGGACCCCTAAATATTTTGCGATTATATCCCAAAGCAAGAGGCTTCTATTCTGACCAAACCAAAGTCAAATTGTATCGAAATCCGTTAAAATTTGGATATAACTCGAATATATATCTCCTTTCGATTTCACGTTTGTTGTGAACCGAATATGTAATATCAGACCAAATTGTATGGATCTTTTGCATATCTAATCGAATTTATTCTGGAATTAAATACGACATTAGGTTAAACTCGTTTACCATACCATATATCTACAGCTTCGATATATATTAATAAAAATAATTCTTCTCGAAGTCACATCATGCACTCTATAACAATATTGTTTGGTACGAAAGGTTAAATGACTTCGTCAAATGTCCCATATATTAGATCCTTTCGATTCCAAGTTATACCTGCTCTAAGCCATTATACGCATTCAAAAAAGGTTCACCGCTATAATATAAACTTTTATTTTGTACCGGTTGATCTGATAAATATGCCTAGTGGTGTAGGGTATCATTAAGACGACCCGGTCGACCTTTGACCTTTCTTTACTTTCTTGTTTGTGTATTTTCGTTGACTTGCAATAGTCGTATAATTTATTTGTCATTTAATTTATGCATAGCCAAGGTAACAAACAATTTGTTAAGGTAATCATGAAAGGTTTCAAATATTTATTGCGTGCAAAGCGTTTTTATAATGCATGACTTCACGAAATTTATTGAAAAAGTTAAATAATGTTTCCAAGACATGCAATGATATTTTATTCAAGATCCGATCGAAGGCGAAATTTTTGTCAAATGTCATTAGAGTTTCTGTAGTATATGTATATTTAATGCAAAATAATCTGCTCACCATGTACGTTGGTTCGTAGAATTAGTCAGAGACCGCATAAAGAATGTATATTTTTGAATGGCACGAAATTATATATGTTTAGCTATTAAATTATGGCTCATTTGTCGTAAATCGGTGCCTCTTGTATAATAGTATTCTAAGAGTTAATACCTGTTTATCAACAGTCAATATTTAAGAAAAACTTCGTAACTACTACAGTATAATATCCTATCCTATCTCGCCAAGCTGAGTCAAACAAGCTATGTATGTCTGTACATGTAAATTTGTGATCGCTATACAGGTCGCAATTATGGCCCGATCATGGAACTTAGCATGGATATCTGGCTAGGCCACAATTATAGACCAATCGAAGCGGAATTTTGCATAAAGTTAGTTTTAATGGCTGGGCAGAAGTCTAAGATCGGTTTTCGGATAATATTTAACGGGTAAAATAAACCATAAATTGTATGTAAAAATATACGAAAATTTCCGCTAAACCGCAAATATTTTTAATCCAGCGGAAATCACAAATGCACGAAAAAGTCACTTCCGTTTGCTACATCTTATATGTAGCAAAATATATACAATCTCATATATCAATGAAGGGGATGTTAGTTAGACCGCTTATAACACGAGAACCGCTTGACAAATTTTCACAATAATCGTGAATTCGGAATGGTCGTTTTCCAGAAAAAAATAAAATCTAATAAAATCCCGGGAAAATATGACAATAAAAGAGTGCATATTTATACCATACAACACTATGTGTTGGGGGTATTATAAGTTTGATTGGGCCAAAAATTATATAAAACCTCGAAATATTGGTTTCCCACATAGGAAAGTATATATGGATCTTCCTACCTCGCGGAGGTGAGTCGATCTATGTATGTCCGTCCATCTGTCCGTTTGTCCATGTTAATTTGTAATCACTCTACAGGTCGCAATTATAGTCGGATCCTCACGAAATTGAAAATGGAGGTGGGGTTAGGGCCAGAATAGAACCCAATTGCTTTTGGAGATGATCGCATAAAATGTTGGGGTTGAAATGGACAAAAACTGAAAATTTTCCTGATTTTGCTATTGCTCTACAGGTCCCAATAATGGACAAATCGAAGCGGAAGTTAGCATAGAGCTAGAATTTAGGGGTGGTTAGAAGTCTTCTATCCGGTTATATTTAGTGGGTGAAATAGACCATAGCATTTGTGATAAATAAAAGTCAAATTTTCCATTAAACGGCGAATATTTTTGATGCCGGCGAAATCACAAAGAGACGAACAGGTCAATTCTGATCGTTACGTAGATGCCAATAGTAAAAATATCGGATATATATAGCGAAATATATACAATGTATATATACAAAGGAAGGGGATGTTAGCTAGAATTCTTATATCTCCAGAATGGCTGGAACGATTTTGACAAATTTTGTAAATTTAGGATGCCCTTTTGGCATAAAAGTATAAGATTTACAAGAATAGCATAAAAAATGCCGATAACGATGTTAATATAGATTTTGTAGTATGTTGCGCCATATTTTTTTATATCGCATGCGATTTTTTCAATTTGACTTATAATATTGAAGTGTATATTTTGTAATATTTTTGCACTTTACAACACAGGTTGGGGTTATTATTTATTCACTGATTGCAATTATCGTCCGATCCTCACGAAAATGTTCACAAGGGTAGGACTAGGCTCAGAAGGGCTAAGTCTATCGTTTTCAAAGATGTCCGAAATATTTTTAGAGGTTGAAATGGACCAACAATTAAAAATATTCTTGATTTTTCAGCCGTTATAAAGGACACAAATAGAAACCAAAAGACACGAAATCTCGCATGAAGTTAGAGCCAGGACAGAGGATAGAATGGACCACTACTTTTGTGTGAAAAAATACCAACATTACTTACAGGCGATATTCGAAATACACAAAAGGCGAATTTCTAGCTTTTTATGCTAATTTCGTGGACGAATATAGCCAAACATCGTAGATAAGTAAATCATATAGATTAGTCTAGATTTTGAGATACAGAAGGGCCTTTTGCTTTTGGAGATGATCGCAAAATATTTATGGGTTCAAATGAACCTCTGTTCCTGATCACACAATTGAAGCCAATCGACACGCCTGAGAAGAGGTAAAAGAGTCTAAGATTTTGGATGACCATTGGATTATATTCAGCTGTAAATAGACGACAACAACTAACAACATGATTTCAAAAACGAAATCTCCCAAAATGGATTTGGACATAAGGGGGCTTCTATCATATTGTGGTGTTGTAGGGTATCACATAGTCGGCCCCGCACGACTATAGTGTTTGCTTACTTGTTTTAATATATCATAATTATTCTTAATATTTTTTTGCAGATTGCATTCTCAATATTGGATAAATAAGATATATTTATTTTTTAGAATTTAAATACAGGTAAATAACTCAGAATTTTGAAAATCTCCTCCCTGTCCCAACTCTCGTAGAACACTTAAAGTATTACGTCTTATTTATAAAATTCATAAAATACACAAATTTTAGAATGATAAACTAACATAATTCAGTATCGAATTTCAAGCTCACAGCTCACGTAAATCCATTTAATCTCTTTTTCAAATCCAATAATCTTTGTATTTCCTTGAGGCAACAAATATGAGGCGTTCAAATGAAATATTTTCGCACAACAATAAATGACGTGAGAATTCCGGCGTTCATAGTACGTGTACCGGATTCGCTGGATGTAAAGGTAAATAGCAACATCTGTTAAACTGTTTGCATACATAATTTTCATAGACTAAAAATAGCCAGTATAATCTCAAGGACATATTTTTCATTTAATATTGCAAAATTTACTCAAATGACTTCAATTATCTGTGGAAATTAATACATAGATTGCAAAAATGGCTAACTTTATAATTGAGCAAGAAATAGCGAAATTCAGTTTCAGTTCAACCAGCACCATGGGGAAATATGTATTATGGCTAAATTGGTTATTCTCTAAATTTTTAAAACTGGGAAGCGTTATATCAAATAATTATATTATATCGATTTTTTCCGGTTATGATTGTAAAATAACAAATTGTTTCAGTTGATTAATTACAACAAGGCGATTTTGTTATATGAGTTCATTTACTTCAAAACATTGACTCTTTGTTGTGTGTGTGGATCATTATATCCCATTTTTACTCTGCTAAAAATCATAATTTGAAAAGGTTATGATTATACCCAGGGAGAAGTAAGCCCATATTTGGATTTTCTTACTTGATCTATATTTATATATAAAAGAGCTATAATCAACGCCCAGACGGCTCAAAACGGCTAAAGATAGAATCTTGAAATTTTCCATGAGGGTAAGTCTTGGTGCTGCAATAAGTCTGGATTTTTAGAAATTCGCAATAAAAAGGGGCGAAAAATTCTACAATGTACTAAAAACTTAATACTTTGTATTGGACTGCTCATTCCAGTCTGAATTCAGAATTCTGAAATTCGGACTGAGAGTCAAGGATGGAGTGCAGGATAGGCTTTTCTGAAATTCGAACTGTAATATAACGAACATGTTTCCAAGGGGGTCCCTGTTGGTGGTTGGTTTGAGATAAAGAGGAGATTTTGGAAATGTATACTGCAAGTGCACCAAAAGTACTGAATAGTACTATATTTGGTGACATTTGGTATTGGATGTACAGAAAGTGCTTGTAATCTGAAAATGGGTATAATGCTGTTTATGTATTCCGGCTTGGGAAGGGTTCGAAGATAGAGACTTTGAAATTTGCATTTAAGATTACTGAAGGTATCTGTATTTGAGACTTGGCGGTGCCTTGAAAATAGGTTTTATATTTGTACAAAACAGTACCGCATTTGGTAATGGGCGAAGTGAAATGTTATCTGCTGGTATCTGGAATTGAGATATGGAGGTGATTTTGGAAATGTGTGCTATCATTGTATGAAAGGTACGGAATTTGGTATTGGTTAAAGGAATAGAGCTGAAATCCTGAAATTTTATATGTTGGTGTCTACAGTTATAAAATGGAATTAGTTTTGAAAATGTGTACTACAATTGTACGAAAAATTTTGAATGGTTCTATATTTGGTACTGTGTAAAGCGATATAAATAAAATGTTTAAATTTGATATTTGTATTACAGTAGGATTACTATGCAATAATTTTACTAGTTTCCTCCCACGTAAACTTCAAAAAAAAATTTAATTAATTTTTAATGTTGAAAGTAAACATTTATTTATTTTTTTTTTTTTTTTTTTTTTGAGAAACGAAAAACTAGAATAATTACCAGACCTTGAAAGTCTGAAAATTTAGTACGATATATGGTATGAATAAAATGAATACGATGATATGAATAAAAAATTTTTTGTCAAATTAACAAATTGTTCATTATGAGTACTAAAAAGTAAGCAAAGGCTACAGTCGAACGGGACCGACCGTTGAATACCCTACAACACTATAATAAACGATACAGTTTATATAGGCGAGATACTCGAAAGAATTCCACAAGATATTGTGACAAATAATAAAAAAAACAGTCAGGTTTCGTTCTCTAATTTTCGAATAATAGCAACTTAAACTAATTTACTCATTTCCAATTTATTGGTAGATGTTGCACTTAAATGGTCTTTCTAGATCTGGAACCAATATTTTCCAAAGACCTATAATCTCTCAGAAGTGGCAAAAGATTAACATTTATTATTGGTTTTTGACTAAAACGCATCTTTATGAGATACAGACATTTTATATTCTTCCACGAAATCAGCGTTAACGAAATAGTCAGATGTGCGTCTTTCCTGTATTTGTGAATTCTCCAAAAAGTCACTGGAATGGACATTTTCGCATTTTGTCTACAAAAGTTGGCAAACTCCTTCACACATTGAATATTTTTGGATGGCCATCCAAAACTGCTTGGCTTTTGCAATGTCCGGTAACCCCCATTCAAATGTGCATGAGGATCGGGCGATAATTACGACCTCCTGTCAATTTTGCAGTTTTTTGGTCCATTTCAACCCCTAAATATATGACGATCATCTCCAAAAAGAGTATGCTTCTATTCTGACCCCATGCAAAATTTCTTAAGGATCGGACCATAAATGCGATCTGTACATGATATCCTGATATCCTAACTACTTAGTTTTGTTAGGTGTAGAAATATTACCAAATGTTTAATTCAAAATGAAAATATGCCAAAAATATGACAAAATTGAAAAATATGAGAAAATTTTAGAAAATCAATATTTTCATCTTTAGAGCGATATTTTTATGCGATTTTTTTAGACGTTTTTTCTTTCCTGCCAAGAGGCCATTCTGAATTAATGAGAACTGTCGAAATCAGTTCAGCCGTTCTCGACATATATGAGATTTTTCAAGCATATTTTCTTTGATAGACATATATATCGCACATATTTTGCTATATATCCGATTTGTTGGATCTTAACATCAATGTAAAGATCAGAAGTAACCTTGTCATGGCTTTGCGATTTCGCCGGATTTAAAATATTCGCTGTTTAATGAAAAATTTTGAATTTTTTCAACTAAAATGATATGGTCTATTTTACCCGCTAAATATTATCCGACGACCACCCAAATTGGTAGGCTTCTTCCCCGCCCTAAACTCTAGCTACATGCGAATTGCGATTGGTTTATAATTGCGACGTGTATAGCTACTGCAAAATCCGACATTTTTTCAGTATTTGGTCCATTTCAACCCCTAAACATTTGGCGATCATCTCCAAAAGAAATAGGCTTCTATTCTGACCCTAGCCCCACCTCTATTCTAAATCTCGTGAAGATCGGGTTATAATTGCGACCTGTAGAGTGATTACAAATTAACATGGACAGACGGACAGACGGACGGACGGACATACATAGCTAGATCGACTCAGCTCGGCGAGCTAGGAAGATCCATATATACTTTCCTATATGGGAAACCAATATTTCGAGGTGTTACATAAATTCTGGCCCAATCAAACTTATAATACCCCCAACACATAGTGTTGTAGGGTATAAATACTAAAAAAATCCACTAAACCAGGTCCACGTCTTCGTATAGCCCCCATATAAAGGGTTTCATTTTTTCAAGTTCTTCAAAATTAAAAAAAATCGACCAGGCCAAATTTAACACTTTTTTACTTTTTTATATTCTCTCAGCAGAAGAGGAAAAGAAAAACTGGAAAAATATTTTAAAAACGAAATCTCCCAAAATGGTTTGGCTTCCAACATATTGTAGTGTTGTAAGGTATTACATGGTGAGTGACTAATATTGGGCAAGGCTAAAATAAAAGTTGCGTATTTGTCATTGAAGTCCCTTCAAATTTATATGAAGTTTATGATGTACAACCTGGCCTTATCAGATGGCATGGCTGTCTGCAATTTTAAGGCAGCGGATGTTAAAAATGGAAGAGGAAAACATAAAAAATATTCCAACGGATAGTAACGAAAACTACAAGGTAAAGGTAAACATCAAAGTAGCCTAACTCACAATTTTTTATAACAAAGCAATAAATAGATTTAGATGTCAATAACTGAACTATATGTTATTTCTTGTTGTCATATTAAGAAATAAATTTAAATTTTTAAATAATTATTAAATTTTATAATTTATGTTACACTGTTTCCCAGCATTAATATCTAATCACCCACTATGAAGTACAATAGCATAAAAGCCCGTTTGTACAAAAGTCGCGCGACCAAAAACATTCACCAGCATCAGTTAACAACAAGTGGAAGTCAACGCCCACAAAGCCACTCTCTAGCATCACATGTAGAAGGCTAAAAGTTTAGTTTACATTTTGTTTTTTTTTTTTTATTTTCTTGGAACCACACACGCGAACTCAGCATGGTTTTAAAATATTTATATCACAAAGAAATAAAGGGATGTTGTACAAATCAAGCATATAATGAAAGATAACTGTTGATAATAAATTCTTTCATAGAATTTCTGAAAGTAAGGGAATTGTAACTACTTGTAACTACTTGCTATGCTGAAATACGAAGGGTAAAAAATAAATGTCAAATTGTTTAGATGTCAATCTCTACCGGAATGTGTGGGAGGGTATTGTTATAACCTATACAATAATATGGAGGAAATAACTCTAGCTTCCAAACAAATTTAAAAAGGTTGATAAAATTTTACTCAGATGTATATTGCAGGACTTTTGGTATTAAAAATGGGCTATATAGATGAAATAGGCCCCATATAACGGTACCTCCCTATATTCGTCATTTTGATGATTTCTTCTGCATTATAGTTTTATATTTCAGTCACATTTTTCCACCAATTTTTTCTAAAAATTGGTATTTGTAGTCTGTTATGAATTTTAGTTCCGGTGGCGGAACGTTGTATATATACGTCCAGGTTTTCGTGTAGCCCCCATATAAGGGTACCTCCAGTGATTAGGTATTTTGATGATTTTTGCCACATTTTTCGACAAGTTTGTCTAAAAAATGGTATTTGTTACTTTAAATGGGTTCCAGCTTCGGTGGCGAAATATTGGTTATATAGGTCCACGTTTTTGTGTAGCCCCGTATAACTTTACCCCCCATATTCGGTATTTTGACGGATTTACCCATATTTTTTCAACGAATTGTGTAAAAATTGGTATTTGAAGTTTGCAATGGGTTGGTGGGAGAACATTGAATATCTAGGTACCCATTTCCCTACAGCGTACATAACGGTACCTACGGATATTCGGTATTTTGGCGATTAAAGCCGCATGTTCTACGAGATTTGTGCAAAAATTGGTATTTGTACTTAATTATGGGTTCTGCCAAAACATTACCGAAAAATGGCTCGTGAGCTGAATATATCGCAATATTTCATTCGGCAAATTTTGAAAAATGAGCTCGGGGTCATGCCAATGAAATTTCAAAACGTGCAAGATCTTATACCGCATCCGAAAGAAAATAGACTTAAAAGAGCAAAAGAGTTGCTTCGCTTGGCCGAAAGTGGTGAACTGCCGAATTTGGGTTTCTCCGTCTCCGATGTCCAGCAGTTTGTAAAGAAACAAAATGATCGTGTTTACTTGCCAAAGAGGTCAGCTGAAAATGTGCCCCTTCGGCTGGCCACCAGAACTCAAGCGGCCATGGTGATGGTGTGGGCCGCCATAACAGCCGATGGTCCCTTTCCGCTCGTACTAATCGACCGTGGCATCAGCAAGGAATATATAATGAATATCATCGCGAAAATATTCTAGGGGGTGTATTAAAGCCTTGGGCACGCAAACATTTTGGCCGCAGACATTGGATATTCCAATAGGACCACCCAAGAATGGTTACAAAATGTGGTTCCTTGTCCTTGCTTCATTTCCAGCACACAATGGCAACCAACTTTTCCGGATACCAATCCGTTGGACTATTGAGTCTTGAGTATAGAACCCTATTGCTTTTGGAGATGATCGCCAAATGTTTAAGGGTTGAAATGGACCAAATACTGAAAAAAATGTCGGATTTTACAGTAGCTATACAGGTCGCAATTATAGACCAATCGACGAAATTTCGCGTGTAGATAGAGTTTAGGGCGGGGAAGAAGCCTACTAATTTGGGTGGTCATTGGATAATATTTAGCGGGTAAAATAGACCATATCTTTTGTGTTGAAAAAAATCAAAATTTTTCATTAAACCGCGTATATTTTAAATCCCGGCGAAATCACAAAGCCATCAAAAGGTTACTTCTGACCTTTACTTTGATGTTATTATCCAACAAATCGGATATATAGCAAAATATGTGCATATATATGTCTATCAAAGAAGATATGCTTGAAAGATCTCTTATATGTCGAGAACGGCTGAACTGATTTCGACAGTTCTCATTAATTCAGAATGGCCTCTTGGCAGGAAAGAAAAAACGTCTAAAAAAATCGCATAAAAATATCTCTCTAAAGATGAAAATATTGATTTTGTAAAATTTTCTCATATTTTTTCAATTTTGTCATATTTTTGGCATATTTTCATTTTGAATTAAATATTTGGTAATATTTTTACAGCTAACAAAACTAAGTAGTTAGGATATCAGGATATCATATACAGATCGTATTTATGGCCCGATCCTTACGGAATTTTGCATGGGGACAAGATGAGGGTCAGAATAGAAGCCTACTCTTTTTGGAGATGATCGCCATATATTTAGGGGTTGAAATGGACCAAAAAACTGCAAAATTGTCAGCAGGTCGTATTTATCAACCGATTCTCATGCACATTTGAATGGGGGTTACCGGACATTGCAAAAGCCAAGCAGTTTTGGATGGCCATCCAAAAATATTCAATGTGTGAAGGAGTTTGCCAACTTTTATAGACAAAATGCGAAAATGTCCATTCCAGTGACTTTTTGGAGAATTCACAAATACAGGACAGACGCACCTCCGACTATTTCGTTAACGCTGATTTCGTTGAAGAATACAGTCGAATGTCTGTATCTCATATAGATGCGCGTCAGTCAAAAACCAATAATAAATGTTAATCTTTTGCCACTGCTGAGAGATTAATGGTCTTTGGGAAATATTGGTTCCAGATCTAGGAAGACCATTTACGTGCAACATCTACCAATAAATTGGAAATGAGCAAATTAGTTTAAGTTGCTATTATTCGAAAATTAGAGAACGAAACCAGATGGTATTCTTTTATTATTTGTCACAATATCTTGTGGAATTCTGTCGAGTATTTCGCCTATATAAACTCGGCCCCGCTCGACTGTAGCCTTTGCTTACTTGTTTAAGATTCCTTTAGACTTGTGTGCTTTGTAATAAATCGTTATTGCTTTTCTGCTATCCTTCCTTGTAATTAATTTCATCGTTTACATTAAAGTTTACTCTACAATCTCAGACCAAACATCTAAGAAAGTATTATTCATGCTGATAATCATCATCCGCAACATCTGCTGGTGCTGCAAATACAACTAATTTGATAGCAAAATTAATTTAAATTGTTAATGATTGCTAAAGTTTTTCAAATATGCTATCTATTTATACGCCAAACAACAAATTAAGTACAAATGGTGATACAGCTTGATTCTGATAATTTGTAATAGGAAGAAATCTGGCCTTTTTTTAAAGAAATTTCTTGGAAATTACTACCAAATTTATTTTGAGTTATTGATTTACTCGTATTTGACTGGTGTGCGATTTAGAGGGTGTCCACTGTTAAAAAATTGTTTGCTGAAATCGTACTTATTTCCACCATATGCTACCCTGATTGAAATGTGCAGAATTTACTTACACAAGTTTTAAATATTAATTAAAATTGGCAGTTTCATTAATTTCAAATAAATCTTAAGTTACAAAAGTAATATCAAATCAGACACGTGTCCAAAAATGACTGTGGGAATTCATGGCGTATTCGTTACACGAGCATTTACTTTTGCCAATTATCACACGCCACGTGTGCGTTTGCGACAAAAAAAATAATTTTCATTATTCTGAGGGAGAAGCATAATTGTTTAAACCCTCCGCAATACAATGGAGGGTTTATTAAGATTGCCATTTCAATAAGAATTTTAAATACACAAAGTTTATATATTCATGACTAGCATAAAATCCTATATTGATTTGACCATGTCCTTCTGTCTCTCTGTAAAAATCACTCTACTTTCCGAACGGAATGAATTGGGTGGACAAAATTTCAGTGAAATGTATTTAAGGTCCGTTGAATTTTCGGTATTAAAAATTGGCCATATTTATATGTCCACGTTTTGTTATAGCCCTTATAAAATTAGCAGTTTGAGTTCCCGGGATGCAGAAAACATGCTTGCAGACAATTGTGGTGGTGTCGCCCATACGCAACTTTAGCGCAAGGTATTTGATATTTTTAATAATTTGTGCCTGGGTATTTACACGAATGGCTTCAAATTTGTTATATGGATTTGCTGTGACGGAAAATAACCTACACCACGCAGGGTGAGATAAAACAAGTAAAAAAACATTAAGTTCGGCCGGGCCAAACTTTTAATACCCTCCACCTTAGGATAAAGGAAACACTAGATCCCATCACATTCATGGAAAAATGTGCCAAAAATCATAAAAATACCGAATATCGAGATATACGGCTATATGGGGCTAAAAAAAAAACGTGGACCTATACAAAGGAGCTAGAACATCAAAGGAACTAGAAACCATTAGGACCCAAACATACCAATTTTTAGACAAATCCGCGAAGAAATGTGGCATAAACCATAAAAATGCCAAATATCGGGCGGACCTCGTTAAATCGACTTATGCTGATCATGAATATATACACTTTATGGGGTCTATGACGAATATTTAGGGATGTTACAAACGAAATTACAAAGTTAATATACCCTCATTTTCAAGGTGGAAGGTATAAAAACTATTTGGCTGGAGAACCACAAGTGGCAATCGTTAGAGGACTCCAGCATTTAAATGGGAATAAATCTTTTGTGTCTCCTACCATCGCTGTGGTACTGGTAGCGTAGCCCGACGTCAAGAAAGTGGACGGAAAAAAACGTCAACATCAGCAAAAATGGTCCGAAAAGTAAAGAAGCGACTTGATCGAAACCCGAGTCTCAGTTGCCGAAAAATGGCTCGTGAGCTGAACACATTGCTATACTCCATTCGGAAAATATTGAAAAATGAACTCGGGGTAAAGTCATTCAAATTCTAAAAAGTGCAAGAACTTACATGGCAACAGAAAGAAAATAGACACAAAAGAGCTAAAGAGTTGCTTCGCTTGGCCGAAAGTGATGAACTCCCGCGTTTGGTTTTCTCCGATGAGAAAACATTCGTTGTGCAGCCGCCATAACAGCCGATGGTCGCTCTCCGCTCCAATTAATTGACCGTGACATCAGAATAAATACCGAATATTATCGCGAAAATATTCTGAAGGGTGTATTAAAGCCTTGGACACGAAAACATTTTGGCCGCATACCTTGGACATTCCAACAGGACTCAGCACCATCGCACTCAGCATGCGCCACCCAAGAATGGTTACAAAATGAGCTTCCTCGCTTAATTTCCAACGCACATAGACCATATTTTTTCACGGATTTGTCTAAAAATTGGTATTTGTAGTTCGTAATAGATTCTAGCTCCGGTGGCGGAACGTGGTATATATGACACACGTTTTGGTAAATATATAATGGTAACTCCCGATCTACAGTTTTTTTTTTTTTAATTTTTGTCATATTTTCCATGGATTTGTCTAATAATTGGTATTTTTAGTTCATAGCTCCGGTCTCAATACAATGAAAATTCAGGTCCACGATTTCCTATGGCGCATATATAACGTTACCCACCGATACTCGGTATTTTGATAATCCTAGTCACATTTGCTCACGAAATTGTTCCAAATTCGGTATTGAAGAAAATTTGGTAGATGAAAATCCTTGAAGTATAAAATTGAGGCCCCATACAACGGCCTCACCCACTTTATTTTTTTTCTTTTTTTTTCTTTTTTTGAAGAGTTTAGCAGCATTGTCCAAACGGTCTTACTGGTGTTTAAAGTTTAAAGTGGAGCACGTTTGATATACCTTTATATAATTTTTTTTACCCGAAGGTGGAGAGTTGTAAAAGTTCGGCACGCCGAACGTAATGTTTTTACTTGTTATTGATTGAATTAGTAAGAACTGTAAAAATTCGTCCAGCCGTTGTTGAGTTTAAACGGCCTAACTTACATCCCCTTCTTTGATATATGATATTCTATACATCTTTCTATATATGCGATAGATCCACGTCGTCGAATATACCCTAATATAACGGCCACATTCGGTATCTTTAAGATTTTAAAAGAATGTTTAATGGATTTTATTTTTCTGAAAATTGCCAATTTCGTTCCAAATGGTGGAGGGTATTTAAAGTTCGGCCCGGCCGAACTTACAGTTTTTTTAATTGTTTAATATAAAAATTGTAGTCTATTTCATCCTCCAAATATAATTAGTTCACAATTAAAATTGGTGGGCTTCTGCCCAGTCATAAATTCTAGCCCCGTGCAAAATTCCACGTCGATTGGTCTATAACTGAGGCCTCAAGAACAACTGCGAAATCGAGAATTGTTTCTGTTTTTGTTCCAAATGTCTTGCTATTAAAAGCGCTGGGACTCGTGATTTAAAACTAGTATAGAATAAATACCTAAAATATATACACTACATATCTGCTTAATGGCCGTTTCAAATTTAATATAGCGCAGTAATCTATACCGCTACACAAAATAATATTCATGCACACACTTTCTCATATCTGCGTAGCCCTGGCTGACATAACCAAAATCAATCTTGTGTTTAATATTATGTGAATAGGCCGTCCGTCAAAACGAACCTACCAAATGTCATGTTTTTAAAAGCGTTTTGGCACTGTTAACGCTGGTGTTGGATAAATGTCTCAAATTATATCTCTGACTACATTAAACCTACTCTACATTTGGTTAATTCCCATTTCCAAATCAATGCTTAATACGAAGCCAGAAGGAAGTTTCACATTAAACGAAAATATAATTCTCGACAATAACACAATTCTTTGAATTTTCTGGCATTGCTTCTTTGGATAATCTTCATAAATTTTAATGTAATACAACAATATGAACAAAATGATAATATTGTTCTAAGCTCATGATAATAATAATAACAAATAATCTCGAAATAAAACACAAATTATTTTCATACCAAACACGCAAAATACGAAATGGTGTAGAAAACATTTTCAGGTTTCTGTCAACAGTTTATGTTATTTTTTTCGATTCAAACAAACTGTCGCAAGTAAGCACCACACAAACACACTTAACAAATTAACATAGAAATGTGCCTTGTGGTGGTAGATTTCCAGTGAAATTCCCAGCAATTATGGTAAACATGGAAAAGAAGATATTAAATGGAAATATACAAAAAATGTGTGTTCAAGGGGAAGATGTATTATTGTGGTGTGGGCGAAAGACCGTGAAAGCGAAAATAACGTTGAAAATTTGACACGTAGACATAATTTAGCCGCCTTGCCAGTATAAAATCTAAAAAAAATCGCATAAAAATACCTCAGTAATGATGTTTATATAGGTTTTGTAGTATTTTGTGATATTTTTTTATTTTTTCATATTTTTTATAGCATGCTATTTTTTCAATTTGACTTATAATATTGAAGTGTACATTTTGTAATATTTTTTCACCTTACAACACTGGTTGGGGTTATTATATACAGATTGCAATTATCGTCCAATCCTCACGAAAATTTTCATAAGTGCAGGGTTAGGCTAAAAAGGGCTAGGCTAATTGGTTTTAAAGATGTCCGCAATATATTTGGGGGTTGAAATGGACCAACAACTAGAAATATAAATATTTTGCAGCCGTTATAAAGGTCACAAATAGAAACCAAAGGACACGAAATCTCGCACGAAGTTAGAGTATAGGACAGCGAGTAGAATGTACCACTACTTTTGTGTGAAAAATACCAGCATTACAGCAACTAACTGCATGACGGACTGCTTAAATATTGGGCAGATGTCCCTGGTCAGGTCAGTGCTCCGTGATATAATTTCAAAAGCGAGATCTTCAAAAATCGATTTGTATATAAGAGGGCTTCTAACATATGGTAGTGTTGTAGGGTATCACATGGTCGGCCCCGCACGACTATAACCTTTGCTTACTTGTTTATAATGGTACTACTTGGTATTATGTGAACGGAAATTTGGTATTCGTATCAAGGTTGGAAAGAAAGTTTAATATATGAAGGTGATTTTGGAAATGTGTACTACGGGTGCAAATTGTACTTAATAGTACTAAATTTGGAAACTTTTGGTAAAGGGTGAACTGATGAAGCTGGAATTTTGAAACATTATATTATAGTCCTTGTTGGAGTTAGGTGTGTGATAATGAGGTTGTTTTGGAAATGCGTAATACAAGTGCAAGAAATGTACTAAATTGAACTATATTTGGTATTCTGTGAACAGATAGATATTACTTGAAATCTAGATTTTGCTATCAGGATCGCTGTTCAGCAGCCTGGTTGCATGATTTCGGACATGTGTACTATAATTGTACGAAAAGTATTGAATGGTACTTTATTTGAAGGTATAAAGATAAAATTCTGAAATTTGATATAGATGTATTTTTGGGTGTCGGTGGTTAAGATATTGTGTTGATTTGGTTAATATAAACTATAATTGTTCGAAAAGTACTAAATTCTACTAAATGTGTAGCCTGGACATATGAAGATGACCTAGGAAATATGTATTATAATTCTGTACGAACTATAATGTTGCAATACATATATGTTTCATCTGATTTTTTATTTAAGTGTCTCGCACCACAACAACCATAGTTTGTCCCAGCTATCATATACAGTGTAGAAATACCTTAGCTAAATTTTGTAGAAATCCGTTCTGATTTGGGTATACATATACTCATCCGATTTAACGTTTATTGTGCCTTACATGTGTAATATCAGGTCAAATAAGATGGATTTTGATTAATATCAATTCAGTCCGTCAAATTTTGTAGAAATCGATTATCGACAAAGTCGGCCCGTCCGACCTTGGGCCTTTCTTTACTGGTTATATAAGAGATATTTGGGTGTTTCTTAGAGGAATCTTTATTCCAGTTTATTGCAATTGTAGTGTTGTAGGTTATCAAAAGGTCGACCCCGCCCTAACATAGCCTTTATTTACTTGTTTATATATATTATAGGAATTAAAAACGCAATATATCCCCATACTATCAATTCTCTGAAGAGTGAACAACTATGTTTTGATGCAAGATTCATTTTTCTTGAGGTTAAATTTTGGTTAGTATATTTCTGGATTATTAGAAAATACAGATTCGTATAGATTCGAAATAA
This sequence comes from Musca domestica, assembly GCF_030504385.1. Classification (NCBI taxonomy): domain Eukaryota; kingdom Metazoa; phylum Arthropoda; class Insecta; order Diptera; family Muscidae; genus Musca; species Musca domestica. The sequence continues at coordinate 18,766,714 of NW_026712249.1, forward strand.
TTTCAAATTTCCTAAAATACTTTCATATTTTGGAATGATAAACAAATGAACTCAAACGCACATTTACAAATTCATATATAAGATATTTCCATGAAATGTGTGTTATATAAAGTAAATCGTCCTCAAATGGCTAAATAAATTCATTGAATTGGGTAAACTATTGTTGCAGAATTGTGCAAAATAATATGTGTTTGGGAATTGTGTAACATGTTTTCCGAGAATATTATACAATAACATTTTCCTCACATTGCTCACAACTACAATGGAAAATTTTATCTGACCAATAATTTGAAAAGATAAAAGAATTGAAATTTGCATTTTGAAATAACAGTGGGTGGTTTTTCGAAAAGTGGGCGAAGAGGGGAAATGCGGAGTAGTAAAGATGAAAGAATATGTGAAATACAAATTTTCCCCTTAAAAGGCCAAAACCTATAAGAGGGCAAAACTAACCTTATTCTAAATCAAAAAAAAAAAAAAAAAAAAAAAACTAATAAACAAAGCAAGCATATAGACGTGCGGGGCCAACCATGTCATAACCTACAACATTACAATATGTTGGAAGCCCCCTTATGTCCAAATTCATTTCGAAGATTTCGACCTGCTTAGATGTTGCCCTCATTTACGCACTCCGTCGTTTTGTTATGTATTCGAAAAAATACACAAAAGCCGTGGTCCATTTTACAGCCAAGTATAATGAAATGGTCATCCAATATGCTCGACTTCTTTCCAGTCCCTAACTCTCTCTCCTGTAGAGCTGCTGCAAAATCAGGAAATGTCTTTTTTTTGGTCCATTTGAACACCTGAATTTAAATCTCCATAACAGTATGCTTCAATTCTGACCCTAACGCTACCCTATGCAAAGTTTCGTCAGGATCGGACGATAATTGGACCTGTAAATAATACCTCCAACCACTATGTGTTGAGGGGTGTAGAAATACTTTTAAAATTTACAATTAAAAAGTGTAAATGAAATTGGAAAAATCGCATGCGTTAAAAAATATGACAAAACTAAAAAAAATATTTACTCTTTTATTGGCATATATTTACGCGATTTTCTTAGGTGTTCGTTTTCTGGCAAGAGACCATTCCGAATTGATGAGAATTGTGAAAATTAGTCCAGCGGTTCTTGACTTATCAGCGATCTAACGAATATGGGATTGTATATATTCTGCTATAAATGCGATATTTTGGATATAAGCTCCAATGGAACGGTCAGTAGTGACATTTTCGTGTATTTGTGATTTCGTCAGGATAAAAATATTTGTATTGTAGTGGAAAATTTCGTATTTTTTACAAAAAAAAAAAAAAAATATGGTCTATTTTACCCGCTAAATATGATCCGATGACCATACATTGTACGCTTCTACCTAGTCCTAAACTTTAACTCCATTCAAAATTTCGCGCCGATTGGTCTACAATTGTGGCCTGTAGAGCAACAGACAAAAATCAAGTATTTTTTCTGTTTTTGATCCACTTCAACCTTTAAATATGTTTCGATCATGTCCAAAAACAAGATGTTATTATTCTGACCCTAACCCCACATCTATTTTCAATTTTGTGAGGGCCATAATTGCGACCTGTAGCTTCATTACATATATACATGGACAGACGGACGGACGGACGGACATACATAGCTAGATCGACTCAGCTCGGCGAGCTAAGAACATCCATATATACTCTCCTATGTGGGAAACCAATATTTCGAGGTGTTACATCATTTTTGGCCCAGTCAAACTTATAATAACCCCAACGCATAGATATAAAAACAAAATAATAAATTACTGGTTTCTAAATCTGTTGCTTTGTATAGATATTTTAACCTTTTTACCGTAGATAGCTTAACATGAAATTCCCTACGATCTTTTCTTAAATCAAGCAACCCGAAATTGCTGGTCGCTAAAATACACTTGTTCTTCGTTTTAATTAAACCACAAATTAATTGATATTCGCCTAGATTAATGGAAATACCTAACGTGCATGGCATATTCGACAATCGTTTTAGCACTCATGTAAGTAAATTGTGCGTATGAAAAAATACCAACGCAAAATCGCAGACGCCTTAATGTGTAATGAGTAAATTTTGAAAATTTATTTTACATACTACACATACATTTACTGTTTTGGTAGAAATATTTGATTTTACTCACTTTACGGTAAACCTGACTGCCGTATTGGGTTCCGTGAAAAATGAACGTGTAGCAAATTTGTTTAACATACCAGCGTTAAATTTATTTTTAAACCCTCCCCCTATAAGAATTTAAGGTAACAACAGGTGATGTTGTACAAAAAAAAACTTCAAAACAACAATCTTATGGAAAATTGTTAGTGTGCAGTAATACTTATGCCACCTGCAAAAATCTGACATACATATATTTACACGCGGAAAATCGCATTTTCAGTAAATATTTTTAACTTACCAGCCTCAAATCCAATATCTCAGATTTCAATGAAGGAGATCTTAATTAAATCTTATAACTCAGGAAGGGCTGGGCCGATTTTGACACTTCTCCAATTTAGAATGGCCATTATCCAGTAAAGAATAAAACAAGACAAAATATTTAGGGGTAGAAATGGATCAAAAACTAAAAATTGTCTAGATTTTGCAGTCGCCCTACATTTCCCTACTAAGGATCAATGGACATGAAATTTAGTACGAGATTAGAGTTCATGACAGGGCAGGTTTTACCACTTTGGATGGTCATCCAATATTTGTTAGCTGGTGAACTGGCAACAACAATTTTTTGTGAAAAAATATTAAAATTAACTAAATTAAAAATACATGAAAGGCACAACTTTGGCCTTAACATTGATGCTGATATCGTTGCCAAAGATCGGAGATACAGGAAATCATATAGAAAATCTAAGTTTTTTAAATGTTTGTATAACCTCAGCCATATGGCTAGAGAGAGTATATATCAATCGATACGGTCAAAGCGTGCTAGTCGAAATAACGGTTTTAGACCCTTTTGACATTTCATCGACATTTTAAAAGAAAATATTTTACGGCACAGAAAGAGAATGGACAATGCGCTTTTGGTCCAACTTTGTACATCCTAATATTTTCATCAGTGCTAGGTCAGGTGCGAAAATGGACATGGTTGGTCCACTCCATCAAGAGCCTCCCCACAAAAGGTCAAAATTTTGAATAATTAAAACTCTTATAAAAGGTGATGTGATTTTTATTAACACACGGTTTGGAATATATCGGTCCACTCCCTGGGTACCTCCCCCACAAAGGGTCCAAATTTTGAATATTCATGAAGCTCATAAAACATGAAATTAACAACCGATTCCATACAGACTTAGCACATCTTAATATTTCAATAAACACAAGATCTGTTATAAAGATGGTAGAGATTGGACCATTCTTACTGGTAAAAAGGATGAAAGTTTTGAATAAACGAAAATACTCATAAAATCAATTTCATAAAACCATTTCTTCTGGTACCACAAATGAACAGACGGAGTCTGCCTGTTCGTCTCCGCTAAATTGACCTAAAATTTTAATTTACAAGAATTTATATACTTTGTAGAGTCTAAAATGTATATTTCGTGATGTTACATCAGTCGGCAAAACCGACTGATACTTTTTAACTTGTTTTTAATTAGCAATAATTTCTAACCCTATTTAATCATAACATGATTATTACTTGTTTCTAATCTAAGTTAAAATCTCTTTTTATACCCTACAACACTATGTGTTGGGGGTATTATAAGTTACATTGAGCCAAAAATTATGTAACACCTCAAAATATTGTTTTCCCACATAAGAAAGTATATATGGATCTTCCTATATCGCCGAGCTGAGTCGATCTAGCTATGTATGTCCGTCCGTCCCTCTGTCCATGTTAAATTGTAATCAAGGTACAGGTCGAAATTATGGTCCGATCCTCACGAAATTGAAAATGGAGGTAGGGTTAGAGTCAGAGATGATTGCAAAATATTTAGGGGTTGAAATGGACCATAAACAGAAAATTTTCTTGATTTTGCAGTTGCTCTACAGGTCGCAATTATAGATCAATCGAAGCGGAAGTTAGAATAGGGCTAGAGCTTAGAGCTCGGCCGAAGTCTTCCAATTTTGATGGTCATCGGGTAATATTTAGCGGGTAAAATAGACCCTAACTTTTATGTAAGAAAATAGGAAAACTTCCACTAAACTGGAATATTTTTAATCCTAGCCAAACCACAAGTACATTAGAAGTTCATATCTGATAGCTATGAATCGAATATATAGCAAAAAATGTGCAATATATATGTAAAAGAATAGAAAATCTTATTAATTCTGCTCATAAGTCAAGAACCGCTGAGCCGATTTTCACAATTCTCATCAATTCGGAATGGTCTCTTACCAGAAAAGGATAAAATCAAAGAAAATCGAGGGAAAATATAGCAATTAAAAAGTGAATATCTTTTGCTCCATTTTTGTCATATTTTTTATCGCATGCAATTTTTTTTAATTTGACTTACAATTTTGAATTGTAATTTTCCCCGCAACACTAGGGTATTATATGAATGTCGCAATTATCGTCCGATCCTCACGAAATTTTGCATGGGGTAGGGTTAGGGTCAGAATTAAATGCTATTGTTCTTAGGATGTACATTTAAGGGTTCAAATGGACTAAAAACAAATTAAAATTTTCTAATTTTATAGTCGCTCTATAGGCCACAATTGAAAACTAATCTAAACGAAATTTCGCATCAATTTTGACATTATTTCAAAACCGAAATCGATTGGGACATAAGTGAACTTCGAACATATTGTAGTGTTCTAGGGTATCACATGGTCTACAGCCTTTGCTTACTTGTTATAATTATTTTTTTTTTTTTAGGAAAAATATCAAAGGAAATATTATTCTAGATCGAATTTTGAGGTTTTTTTTCTTTTGAGATTTATAGTTGAATTATTTTGAGATTTATAGTAAAATTCGTATAGAATTTCTCCTCTTTCACACCTTCTGCCTGTCTTTAACATCATAGCCTTAAAATGATGCTTCGTGGGAGATTTTTGAATTAGTTCACATAAATTATTATTAGTTATTCTTATGCATGTTGTGTAAATTAACAAGAAGTTTTAATTAACCAGAAGCAAACGTCAATGCTACACATCATAAATGTCTAATGATTTGAAATGGCAATATGTAATATCTACGCACAACATAATTTAAGTTAACTTACATCAATCTTAAAGGCAATAGCAAATTTTCCTCAGTAGTATGTTATTTCCAAAGGAATATTAGTTAAGAATAAAGTTTCAGTATCATATGCTAATTACGTTTCTTGAATATTTCAAATGTGTTTCTTATACTAACTAAAAATTATTTAAAAATTCTAGTTGATTTAAAATCCTGAAAAATTTTATTCTACCAACAAGTTATGGAATTCACAGGAATTACAAATTTTCTTACATGTTATGAAATTAAATTATTATTAACATATATATTCTCCGTTAGATTCAGGTAAATATTTAAAAATGTTAAATTGGTTTGTGTAGAGGGAATACATTACAGAGTACGTTTCATCACAAATATTCACCTCAGGAACACGGCTGACAGATACAATATACAGGGTGAGGTAAAAAACTGCAACAAAGTCAAACACCATAATTTTTCCTTTTTTTTCAAATTTAATTGAATGAAAGCAAAAAATATCGGAAATAACATCAAATTTTAAAATAAGTTTAGATTTGCTCGAATTGGCAACCTTTGGCACGAAGTCTGGCCCTCAATTGCCAATGAAGCCGTTACACGCTGCCTGAACGTTGCTCTGCGGTATTTTGGCCCATTCCCTTGCGCTTCCTTGAAGTGATCGACATTTTTGGTATTGATTAGTGCCAACCTTGCTTTGCAAAATACTCCGGAAACAAATTCCAACGGATTGGTATCCGGAGATTTTGGTGGCCATTGAGCGCTGGAAATGAAGCGAGGAACCTCATTTTTTTAACCATTCTTGGGTGGCGCGTGCTGAGTGCGATGGCGCTGAGTCCCGTTGGAATGTCCAAGTTCTGCGGGCAAAATGTTTGCGTGCCCAAGGCTTTAATAACCCAGAATATTTTTTTACTTTACCCCGAGCTTTCAATTTTTGCCGAATGGAATATTGCGATATGTTCAGCTCACCATTTTTCGGTCACTGCAACGCGGGTTTCGATGAAGTCGCTTCTTTACTTTTCGAACCATTTCTGCTGATGTTGCTGTTTTCTTCTGGCAAATTCTCACCAAAATGCTTTTGTACGCTTGTAGAGAATATAATGACCTGTCATTGGAATAATTTTAACAGCTGTCGGACGGGTGGCTTAGAAATGGAGGCAGTCTGAAGTTGGTTGCAGTTTTTTCATCTCACCCTGTATGTTAGGTAAGATTTTCATCGAAAATTATACAACGATTACAATAAAGAGTAAGACAGTTTTTTACCATAATTGAATGTAATCGTGTGGCTCAACTGATGTAGTTAAATAGCAACCTTTTCCCATTTTCATTCCAATATTGAACTTTTTTTAAAATTTTTATTACGAGCGTATGAAAAATAATACTAAAGGTAACTAATCGATAAATTAGTTTGTTCTGTACACGAGATCACAATGGTAACATAGAAACTTGTGTGACCTATAAAATATATTGTCATAACAACGCAAATAGGATGATTGGAATTAAACAAAATAATTATAACAAACAATTGCCTGAGATTTCTAATTATTTAATCTCTAATTATGCCCTCACACTTTTTATTACTATTACCACGTGCCAAATATTGGCGTTTGTATAAAAATGCCTATGGATAATAACACGTGCAAGAAATTCACGATAAAAACAGATTGTATTTAGGTTAATGTTTCTAATTTGTAGCTATTGAATTGTCATGAGATGTGTTTATGCATTGTGTTTGAGTTCATTAGCAATAATATTGATTACGCACTAAGTCATGGCAATGACATTAATTTCTAAGAAAAACATGAGAGAATAACATAAATAATCTTCAACAAGTAAAAAGCAACTACGGCCGGCGGGCCGAACCCTCTGCCATTTGGAAGGAACTTGAAAAAAATGTCGTCGAAAAATACGGTTTAAATGAAACCCGTTACATGGGGGCTACAGGCTGTAGTGCCCATTTGAACCTCAAAATACGAAATTCAAAACAATTCCGTTGAATAATAAATAATAAGGTTCCGTTTTATGTGCGGTGTACGAAGACGTGGACCGACATAACCCATTTGCGAAATTAACCTGCCTACTGAATTTTCAGAAAATTGTCTCCATTCCTTCATTCATTGACAAATTTAGTACAATTTAATACGAACATCCAAAACAATCTACATCTCTCAATCCTAGATACCATGATAGATGAAAAAACTGCAACAAAATTCAGACTGCTGTCATTTCTTACCCACTCATCCCAAAGCTGTTAAAATGTTTCCACTGACAGCTCATTATATTCTACACAAGCGTACAAAAGCGTTTTGGTGAGAATTTTCCAGAAAAAGAGTTATTCGTGATGCAATTCTAGCGTGATAGTGTGATTTCTTAATATTTGGCTGGAAACCCACAAGTGGCTATCGTTAGAGCACTCCAGCATTTTAATGTGAATAAATCGTTTGTGTCGCGTACCATCGTTCGTTACCGTGATATTGGTAGCGTAGCCCGACGTCAAGGAAGTAGACGGAAGAAAACAGCAACATCAGCACAAATGGTTCGAAAAGTAAAAAAGCAACTTGATCGAAACCCGCGTCGCAGTGGCCGAAAAATGGCTCGTGACCTGAACATATCGCAGTATTCCATTCGGCAAATATTCAAAAATGAGTTCGATGTAAAGCCATTGGAATGTCAAAAAATGCAAGGACTTACAGCGCTACAAAAACAAAAAAGAGAATCAAAAGAGCTAAAGAGTTGCTTCGCTTGGCCGAAAGTGGTAAACTGCCGAATTCAGGTTTCTCCGATGACAAAACATTCGTTGTCCAGCAGTTTGTAAACAAACAAAATGAGCCGGCCATGGTGATGGTGTTAGCCGCCATAACAGCCGATGGTCGCTCGCCACTCGTATTAATCGACCGTGGCATCAGAATAAATGCCGAATATTATCGCGAAAGTATTCTGGAGAATGAACATTCCAACAGGACTCAGCACCATCGCACTCAGCATACGCCACCCAAGAATGGTTACAAAATGAGGTTCCTCGCTTCACTTCCAACGCACAATGGCCTATGAAATGCAAGGTTGGCACTAAAAAATACCATAGTGTCGATCACTTCAAGCAAGCGCTTTGCCAGGAATGGGCCAAAATACCGCAGAGCATCATTTGGGCAGCGTGTGACGGTTTCATTGGCCGTTTGAAGGCCATAATTCCTGCCAAAGGTAACCAATTCGAACAAATGTAAACTCATTCTAAAAGTTGATTCTATTTCCGACATTTTTTATTTTCATTCAATAAAATTTACAAAAAAAGTAGAAGTTATGGCGTGTTACTTCGTTGCAATTTTTTTTACCTTACCGTTTCGATTCATGCTGATTGCATTGACGAATATAGCCAAATATCAAAGATACAGGAAATTACACAGAGAGGAACTAAATAAAAAAAAAGATTGGAATACTCATTAACAAAGCATAAATATAGAGCAAATGTTACGAAATTTAAAATCGCTGTTCTTTTTTTGAAAGACCGAATTATGTGTTTGACGTAGTAAGAACATATGTTTCGACAAATATGGATGCTTTATTGCTTTTTGGGAAATATTGGTTCCAGATCTATGATTATTCGACAAGTGGAGAAATTAGGAATTAGGTGTAATCTTTTGTTATCGATACACTGACCTAGAGATTCCTATCTTCCTAATTTCCAAACAGCTGTTATCTTAGTTATGCTTTGTTGTCGTATGTTTTTGACATTATTTTTATACCCTACACCACATAGTGGTAAGGGTATTATGCCTTTGTGCATTTGTTTGTAACATGGAGAAGGAAACGAGATAGACCCATAGTTACTTTTGAGAACCTTCATAGAATCACTTTCTGAGTCGATTTATGCATGTCAGTCCGTCTGTCCGTCCGTCCGTCCGTCCGTCTGTCCATGTATTCTTGTGAACAAAATGCAGGTCGCATTTATTATCCGATTGAGATGAAATTTTCCAAACAATATTTTTTTGGCCCAAGGACGAACCCTATTGAAATTGGTGAGAATCGGATCAAATTTAGATATAGCTCCCATATATATCTTCATCCGATTTCGGGTAAAATGTGCACCAAATATGCACTATCAGTCCAAATTACCTGAATTTTGGCACACCCAACCGAGTTCGGCCTAGAAGCAAGTATATCAAATTTGGAGAAAATCGGTTCAGATATAGCTATAGCTCTCATATATATCTTTCATCCGATTTGATCTTTAAGTCCCTCACATTCCTACTATGCACTCCACAACCGTGATATTTGGTACCAGGTATTAGATGGAGCACAGAAATAGATGTTTTAAATTTTATCGAAATCGGTTCAGATTTGGATATAGCTCCCATATATATCTTCATCGGATTTCGGGTTAATTGACCACCAAATGGCCGATTGGTCTACAATTGTGGCCTGTAGAGCAACAGACAAAAATCAAGTATTTTTTCTGTTTTTGATCCACTTCAACCTTTAAATATGTTTCGATCATGTCCAAAAACAAGATGTTATTATTCTGACCCTAACCCCACATCTATTTTCAATTTTGTGAGGGCCATAATTGCGACCTGTAGCTTCATTACATATATACATGGACAGACGGACGGACGGACGGACATACATAGCTAGATCGACTCAGCTCGGCGAGCTAAGAACATCCATATATACTCTCCTATGTGGGAAACCAATATTTCGAGGTGTTACATCATTTTTGGCCCAGTCAAACTTATAATAACCCCAACGCATAGATATAAAAACAAAATAATAAATTACTGGTTTCTAAATCTGTTGCTTTGTATAGATATTTTAACCTTTTTACCGTAGATAGCTTAACATGAAATTCCCTACGATCTTTTCTTAAATCAAGCAACCCGAAATTGCTGGTCGCTAAAATACACTTGTTCTTCGTTTTAATTAAACCACAAATTAATTGATATTCGCCTAGATTAATGGAAATACCTAACGTGCATGGCATATTCGACAATCGTTTTAGCACTCATGTAAGTAAATTGTGCGTATGAAAAAATACCAACGCAAAATCGCAGACGCCTTAATGTGTAATGAGTAAATTTTGAAAATTTATTTTACATACTACACATACATTTACTGTTTTGGTAGAAATATTTGATTTTACTCACTTTACGGTAAACCTGACTGCCGTATTGGGTTCCGTGAAAAATGAACGTGTAGCAAATTTGTTTAACATACCAGCGTTAAATTTATTTTTAAACCCTCCCCCTATAAGAATTTAAGGTAACAACAGGTGATGTTGTACAAAAAAAAACTTCAAAACAACAATCTTATGGAAAATTGTTAGTGTGCAGTAATACTTATGCCACCTGCAAAAATCTGACATACATATATTTACACGCGGAAAATCGCATTTTCAGTAAATATTTTTAACTTACCAGCCTCAAATCCAATATCTCAGATTTCAATGAAGGAGATCTTAATTAAATCTTATAACTCAGGAAGGGCTGGGCCGATTTTGACACTTCTCCAATTTAGAATGGCCATTATCCAGTAAAGAATAAAACAAGACAAAATATTTAGGGGTAGAAATGGATCAAAAACTAAAAATTGTCTAGATTTTGCAGTCGCCCTACATTTCCCTACTAAGGATCAATGGACATGAAATTTAGTACGAGATTAGAGTTCATGACAGGGCAGGCTTTACCACTTTGGATGGTCATCGAATATTTGTTAGCTGGTGAACTGGCAACAACAATTTTTTGTGAAAAAATATTAAAATTAACTAAATTAAAAATACATGAAAGGCACAACTTTGGCCTTAACATTGATGCTGATATCGTTGCCAAAGATCGGAGATACAGGAAATCATATAGAAAATCTAAGTTTTTTAAATGTTTGTATAACCTCAGCCATATGGCTAGAGAGAGTATATATCAATCGATACGGTCAAAGCGTGCTAGTCGAAATAACGGTTTTAGACCCTTTTGACATTTCATCGACATTTTAAAAGAAAATATTTTACGGCACAGAAAGAGAATGGACAATGCGCTTTTGGTCCAACTTTGTACATCCTAATATTTTCATCAGTGCTAGGTCAGGTGCGAAAATGGACATGGTTGGTCCACTCCATCAAGAGCCTCCCCACAAAAGGTCAAAATTTTGAATAATTAAAACTCTTATAAAAGGTGATGTGATTTTTATTAACACACGGTTTGGAATATATCGGTCCACTCCCTGGGTACCTCCCCCACAAAGGGTCCAAATTTTGAATATTCATGAAGCTCATAAAACATGAAATTAACAACCGATTCCATACAGACTTAGCACATCTTAATATTTCAATAAACACAAGATCTGTTATAAAGATGGTAGAGATTGGACCATTCTTACTGGTAAAAAGGATGAAAGTTTTGAATAAACGAAAATACTCATAAAATCAATTTCATAAAACCATTTCTTCTGGTACCACAAATGAACAGACGGAGTCTGCCTGTTCGTCTCCGCTAAATTGACCTAAAATTTTAATTTACAAGAATTTATATACTTTGTAGAGTCTAAAATGTATATTTCGTGATGTTACATCAGTCGGCAAAACCGACTGATACTTTTTAACTTGTTTTTAATTAGCAATAATTTCTAACCCTATTTAATCATAACATGATTATTACTTGTTTCTAATCTAAGTTAAAATCTCTTTTTATACCCTACAACACTATGTGTTGGGGGTATTATAAGTTACATTGAGCCAAAAATTATGTAACACCTCAAAATATTGTTTTCCCACATAAGAAAGTATATATGGATCTTCCTATATCGCCGAGCTGAGTCGATCTAGCTATGTATGTCCGTCCGTCCCTCTGTCCATGTTAAATTGTAATCAAGGTACAGGTCGAAATTATGGTCCGATCCTCACGAAATTGAAAATGGAGGTAGGGTTAGAGTCAGAGATGATTGCAAAATATTTAGGGGTTGAAATGGACCATAAACAGAAAATTTTCTTGATTTTGCAGTTGCTCTACAGGTCGCAATTATAGATCAATCGAAGCGGAAGTTAGAATAGGGCTAGAGCTTAGAGCTCGGCCGAAGTCTTCCAATTTTGATGGTCATCGGGTAATATTTAGCGGGTAAAATAGACCCTAACTTTTATGTAAGAAAATAGGAAAACTTCCACTAAACTGGAATATTTTTAATCCTAGCCAAACCACAAGTACATTAGAAGTTCATATCTGATAGCTATGAATCGAATATATAGCAAAAAATGTGCAATATATATGTAAAAGAATAGAAAATCTTATTAATTCTGCTCATAAGTCAAGAACCGCTGAGCCGATTTTCACAATTCTCATCAATTCGGAATGGTCTCTTACCAGAAAAGGATAAAATCAAAGAAAATCGAGGGAAAATATAGCAATTAAAAAGTGAATATCTTTTGCTCCATTTTTGTCATATTTTTTATCGCATGCAATTTTTTTTTAATTTGACTTACAATTTTGAATTGTAATTTTCCCCGCAACACTAGGGTATTATATGAATGTCGCAATTATCGTCCGATCCTCACGAATTTCTAAATTTTCTAATTTTATAGTCGCTCTATAGGCCACAATTGAAAACTAATCTAAACGAAATTTCGCATCAATTTTGACATTATTTCAAAACCGAAATCGATTGGGACATAAGTGAACTTCGAACATATTGTAGTGTTCTAGGGTATCACATGGTCTACAGCCTTTGCTTACTTGTTATAATTATTTTTTTTTTAGGAAAAATATCAAAGGAAATATTATTCTAGATCGAATTTTGAGGTTTTTTTTCTTTTGAGATTTATAGTTGAATTATTTTGAGATTTATAGTAAAATTCGTATAGAATTTCTCCTCTTTCACACCTTCTGCCTGTCTTTAACATCATAGCCTTAAAATGATGCTTCGTGGGAGATTTTTGAATTAGTTCACATAAATTATTATTAGTTATTCTTATGCATGTTGTGTAAATTAACAAGAAGTTTTAATTAACCAGAAGCAAACGTCAATGCTACACATCATAAATGTCTAATGATTTGAAATGGCAATATGTAATATCTACGCACAACATAATTTAAGTTAACTTACATCAATCTTAAAGGCAATAGCAAATTTTCCTCAGTAGTATGTTATTTCCAAAGGAATATTAGTTAAGAATAAAGTTTCAGTATCATATGCTAATTACGTTTCTTGAATATTTCAAATGTGTTTCTTATACTAACTAAAAATTATTTAAAAATTCTAGTTGATTTAAAATCCTGAAAAATTTTATTCTACCAACAAGTTATGGAATTCACAGGAATTACAAATTTTCTTACATGTTATGAAATTAAATTATTATTAACATATATATTCTCCGTTAGATTCAGGTAAATATTTAAAAATGTTAAATTGGTTTGTGTAGAGGGAATACATTACAGAGTACGTTTCATCACAAATATTCACCTCAGGAACACGGCTGACAGATACAATATACAGGGTGAGGTAAAAAACTGCAACAAAGTCAAACACCATAATTTTTCCTTTTTTTTCAAATTTAATTGAATGAAAGCAAAAAATATCGGAAATAACATCAAATTTTAAAATAAGTTTAGATTTGCTCGAATTGGCAACCTTTGGCACGAAGTCTGGCCCTCAATTGCCAATGAAGCCGTTACACGCTGCCTGAACGTTGCTCTGCGGTATTTTGGCCCATTCCCTTGCGCTTCCTTGAAGTGATCGACATTTTTGGTATTGATTAGTGCCAACCTTGCTTTGCAAAATACTCCGGAAACAAATTCCAACGGATTGGTATCCGGAGATTTTGGTGGCCATTGAGCGCTGGAAATGAAGCGAGGAACCTCATTTTTTTAACCATTCTTGGGTGGCGCGTGCTGAGTGCGATGGCGCTGAGTCCCGTTGGAATGTCCAAGTTCTGCGGGCAAAATGTTTGCGTGCCCAAGGCTTTAATAACCCAGAATATTTTTTTACTTTACCCCGAGCTTTCAATTTTTGCCGAATGGAATATTGCGATATGTTCAGCTCACCATTTTTCGGTCACTGCAACGCGGGTTTCGATGAAGTCGCTTCTTTACTTTTCGAACCATTTCTGCTGATGTTGCTGTTTTCTTCTGGCAAATTCTCACCAAAATGCTTTTGTACGCTTGTAGAGAATATAATGACCTGTCATTGGAATAATTTTAACAGCTGTCGGACGGGTGGCTTAGAAATGGAGGCAGTCTGAAGTTGGTTGCAGTTTTTTCATCTCACCCTGTATGTTAGGTAAGATTTTCATCGAAAATTATACAACGATTACAATAAAGAGTAAGACAGTTTTTTACCATAATTGAATGTAATCGTGTGGCTCAACTGATGTAGTTAAATAGCAACCTTTTCCCATTTTCATTCCAATATTGAACTTTTTTTAAAATTTTTATTACGAGCGTATGAAAAATAATACTAAAGGTAACTAATCGATAAATTAGTTTGTTCTGTACACGAGATCACAATGGTAACATAGAAACTTGTGTGACCTATAAAATATATTGTCATAACAACGCAAATAGGATGATTGGAATTAAACAAAATAATTATAACAAACAATTGCCTGAGATTTCTAATTATTTAATCTCTAATTATGCCCTCACACTTTTTATTACTATTACCACGTGCCAAATATTGGCGTTTGTATAAAAATGCCTATGGATAATAACACGTGCAAGAAATTCACGATAAAAACAGATTGTATTTAGGTTAATGTTTCTAATTTGTAGCTATTGAATTGTCATGAGATGTGTTTATGCATTGTGTTTGAGTTCATTAGCAATAATATTGATTACGCACTAAGTCATGGCAATGACATTAATTTCTAAGAAAAACATGAGAGAATAACATAAATAATCTTCAACAAGTAAAAAGCAACTACGGCCGGCGGGCCGAACCCTCTGCCATTTGGAAGGAACTTGAAAAAAATGTCGTCGAAAAATACGGTTTAAATGAAACCCGTTACATGGGGGCTACAGGCTGTAGTGCCCATTTGAACCTCAAAATACGAAATTCAAAACAATTCCGTTGAATAATAAATAATAAGGTTCCGTTTTATGTGCGGTGTACGAAGACGTGGACCGACATAACCCATTTGCGAAATTAACCTGCCTACTGAATTTTCAGAAAATTGTCTCCATTCCTTCATTCATTGACAAATTTAGTACAATTTAATACGAACATCCAAAACAATCTACATCTCTCAATCCTAGATACCATGATAGATGAAAAAACTGCAACAAAATTCAGACTGCTGTCATTTCTTACCCACTCATCCCAAAGCTGTTAAAATGTTTCCACTGACAGCTCATTATATTCTACACAAGCGTACAAAAGCGTTTTGGTGAGAATTTTCCAGAAAAAGAGTTATTCGTGATGCAATTCTAGCGTGATAGTGTGATTTCTTAATATTTGGCTGGAAACCCACAAGTGGCTATCGTTAGAGCACTACAGCATTTTAATGTGAATAAATCGTTTGTGTCGCGTACCATCGTTCGTTACCGTGATATTGGTAGCGTAGCCCGACGTCAAGGAAGTAGACGGAAGAAAACAGCAACATCAGCACAAATGGTTCGAAAAGTAAAAAAGCAACTTGATCGAAACCCGCGTCGCAGTGGCCGAAAAATGGCTCGTGACCAGAACATATCGCAGTATTCCATTCGGCAAATATTCAAAAATGAGTTCGATGTAAAGCCATTGGAATGTCAAAAAATGCAAGGACTTACAGCGCTACAAAAACAAAAAAGAGAATCAAAAGAGCTAAAGAGTTGCTTCGCTTGGCCGAAAGTGGTAAACTGCCGAATTCAGGTTTCTCCGATGACAAAACATTCGTTGTCCAGCAGTTTGTAAACAAACAAAATGATCGTGTTTACTTGCCATAGTGGTCAGCTGAAAATGTGCACCTTCGGTTGGCCACCAGAACTCAAGAGCCGGCCATGGTGATGGTGTTAGCCGCCATAACAGCCGATGGTCGCTCGCCACTCGTATTAATCGACCGTGGCATCAGAATAAATGCCGAATATTATCGCGAAAGTATTCTGGAGAATGAACATTCCAACAGGACTCAGCACCATCGCACTCAGCATACGCCACCCAAGAATGGTTACAAAATGAGGTTCCTCGCTTCACTTCCAACGCACAATGGCCTATGAAATGCAAGGTTGGCACTAAAAAATACCATAGTGTCGATCACTTCAAGCAAGCGCTTTGCCAGGAATGGGCCAAAATACCGCAGAGCATCATTTGGGCAGCGTGTGACGGTTTCATTGGCCGTTTGAAGGCCATAATTCCTGCCAAAGGTAACCAATTCGAACAAATGTAAACTCATTCTAAAAGTTGATTCTATTTCCGACATTTTTTATTTTCATTCAATAAAATTTACAAAAAAAGTAGAAGTTATGGCGTGTTACTTCGTTGCAATTTTTTTTACCTTACCGTTTCGATTCATGCTGATTGCATTGACGAATATAGCCAAATATCAAAGATACAGGAAATTACACAGAGAGGAACTAAATAAAAAAAAAGATTGGAATACTCATTAACAAAGCATAAATATAGAGCAAATGTTACGAAATTTAAAATCGCTGTTCTTTTTTTGAAAGACCGAATTATGTGTTTGACGTAGTAAGAACATATGTTTCGACAAATATGGATGCTTTATTGCTTTTTGGGAAATATTGGTTCCAGATCTATGATTATTCGACAAGTGGAGAAATTAGGAATTAGGTGTAATCTTTTGTTATCGATACACTGACCTAGAGATTCCTATCTTCCTAATTTCCAAACAGCTGTTATCTTAGTTATGCTTTGTTGTCGTATGTTTTTGACATTATTTTTATACCCTACACCACATAGTGGTAAGGGTATTATGCCTTTGTGCATTTGTTTGTAACATGGAGAAGGAAACGAGATAGACCCATAGTTACTTTTGAGAACCTTCATAGAATCACTTTCTGAGTCGATTTATGCATGTCAGTCCGTCTGTCCGTCCGTCCGTCCGTCCGTCTGTCCAGTATTCTTGTGAACAAAATGCAGGTCGCATTTATTATCCGATTGAGATGAAATTTTCCAAACAATATTTTTTTGGCCCAAGGACGAACCCTATTGAAATTGGTGAGAATCGGATCAAATTTAGATATAGCTCCCATATATATCTTCATCCGATTTCGGGTTAAATGTGCACCAAATATGCACTATCAGTCCAAATTACCTGAATTTTGGCACACCCAACCGAGTTCGGCCTAGAAGCAAGTATATCAAATTTGGAGAAAATCGGTTCAGATATAGCTATAGCTCTCATATATATCTTTCATCCGATTTGATCTTTAAGTCCCTCATATTCCTACTATGCACTCCACAACCGTGATATTTGGTACCAGGTATTAGATGGAGCACAGAAATAGATGTTTTAAATTTTATCGAAATCGGTTCAGATTTGGATATAGCTCCCATATATATCTTCATCGGATTTCGGGTTAATTGACCACCAAATGGCCAATATCAGCCCAAATGGCCCGAATTTTGGCACATGTGACCGAGATTAGCCTTAAAGCAAATACAACAAATTTGGAGAAAATCGGTTCAGAAACAGCTATAGCTCCCATATATATATTCATCCGATTTCGGGTTAAATGTGCACCAAATGTCCACTATCAGTCCAAATTACCTGAATTTTGGCACACCCAACCGAGTTCGGCCTAGAAGCAAGTATATCAAATTTGGAGAAAATCGGTTCAGATATAGCTATAGCTCCCATATATATCTTTCATCCGATTTGGTGTTTAAGCCTCTCACATTCGTAATATGCACTCCACAAGAATGATATTTGGTACCAGATATAAGATACAGCCCAGAAATAGCTGTTTGTAATTTTATCGAAATCGGTTCAGATTTGGATATAGCTCCCATATATATCTTCATCCGATTTCGGGTTAATTGTGCACCAAATGGCCGATATAAGTCCAAATGGACTGAATTTTAGTACATCGGACCAAATTCAGTCTAGAAGCAAGTATATCAAATTTAGTGAAAATCGGTTCAGATATAGATATAGCAACCATATACATGTTTCATCCGATTTAGAGTTTTAGTCCCACACATTCGTAATATTCACTCCACAACCGTGATATTTGGTACCAGGTATTAGATGGAGCACAGGAATAGCTGTTTTAAATTTTATCGAAATCGGTTCAGATTTGGATATAGCTCTCATATATATCTTCATCCGATTTCGGGTTAAATGTGCACTAAATGGTCAATATCAGCCCAAATCACCAGTCTAGAAGCTAATACGTAAAATTTGGAGAAACCCGGTTCAGAGATAGCTATAGTTCGTAAAATGCACGATAGAATTAGATAGATTTTGATTTTGTACCAAATATCTCATAGAGCTCTGAAATGCCCTGCATAAACCTTTTTACGAGAGCTCTACTAAATATGCAAAGTGGTGTAGGGTATCATATAGTCGGCCTCGCCCGACTTTTGAGCTTTCCTTACTGGTTATTGCTTATTTTTATGGATATTAGATAATAAAAATTAGAATTAAGAAATACCGTTATGATTACTTATAAGGCATCATAATTCTGAAATAAATTCAATTAAGTTTTAACTGCCGAACTGTTGGCATCAAAATTAAAACGTTTTCTTTTCAGCACTATATTCTTTCAGCACTCTATATAAATATTTTGCCCCTGGCACTGTTTTGTGCCGACAAAAATACAAAAAACCAAAGCGCCGGCTAAATTATTAGGCAGGCCTAAAAATATCTTCCCAGAGTCGTAGACATCACAGTACAACATTCGTTTCCATAGTGTAGTAGATATGAGGATGTTTTTCAGGGGAATCTTTATTGTAGTCAAAAGTGTTTCAGTTTTGCAGAAACTTTATCTCAAATTATTGTATTGTAGAGTATCTAATTATCGGCCCCGCCCGACTATAGCCCTTGTTGCATTATATAAATAATTATTCCAAAATTTGACTCTTTGTGCGGTCAGAAAATAGTGTTCTTTATTACGATTTGATCGTAGACTCCCATCGTTTTTAATGCGATTTATATTTTTTATGCCAGAAACTATAAAATTGATAATTGAGACGTTACAGTTTTAAAGGTAAATGTTGTGTATTTCGAATGGGCTATTGTGGTCCATATATAGAAATATCCCCCCATTTATTATTTTAGAATTCTAACATTCGGATATAAAGTAATATATTATATTACAACACTCTACAATTCTTTTTACCAAAAAAGCTTTTATAGTTTGGGAAATTGCCGCGATTTTCTTCTTACCACAAAATGCTGTTCAAAATATCGTGACATAACAGTTTTGATTAAATTTTGGCGTTTCATAAGTGGTTGCCATATTAACTTTGAAGCCTTTCTAAAATATTGTGTTTCCTTGTGTTTTGGAGATTAGAAATTCTCCCCATAACTAATTATAATAGTAATTCGTAATTATGTGTACCGAAGAAAATTTAAACTAAAATGAATTTTAATTATGTTGTTCTCTCACTCACAAAAATAACATAATGAAAATGAAAATATGTTTGCATAAACAAATATTTCCGCATCAACATTCAAAGCAGTGAAAGAAGATACAACAGATAAGACGATATTTGGTGGCAAAATCTTATATAACCAACCCAATATGACCATTACAAGTATTGTTTTAATCTTTGCTCACAGCAAATTAAATTGCGTCTAGTGTTTTTTAAACTTGGCCATAGCTCCTTAAATATTGAGTTTTCGGCGTTTTTAGCTATTATTTGTGTTTATAAGCACGAATTATTGCATATTTTAAAATGGCCATCACATCTTCAAGGATGAGATATTGCATATTTTAAAATGGCCATAACTCCTTAAATATTGAGTTTTCGGCATTTTTAGCTATTATTTGTGATCACTTTTTAAGCACGAATAATTGCATATTTTAAAATGGCCATAACTCCTTAAATATTGAGTTTTCGGCGTTTTTGTCTATTATTTGTGATCACTTTTTTAACAATGAAATATTGCATATTTTAAAATGGCCATAACTCCTTAAATATTGAGTTTTCGGCGTTTTTAGCTATTATTTGTGATCACTTTTTAAGAATGAATTATGGCATATTTTAAAATGGCCATAACTCCTTAAATATTGAGTTTTCGGCGTTTTTAGCTATTATTTGTGATCACTTTTTTAAGGATGAAATATTGCATATTTTAAAATGGCCATAACTCCTTAAATATTGAGTTTTCGGCGTTTTTAGCTATTATTTGTGATCACTTTTTTAAGGATGAAATATGGCATATTTTAAAATGGCCATAACTCCTTAAATATTGAGTTTTCGGCGTTTTTAGCTATTATTTGTGATCACTTTTTAAGCACGAATAATTGCATATTTTAAAATGGCCATAACTCCTTAAATATTGAGTTTTCGGCGTTTTTGGCTATTATTTGTGATCACTTTTTTAACAATGAAATATTGCATATTTTAAAATGGCCATAACTCCTTAAATATTGAGTTTTCGGCGTTTTTAGCTATTATTTGTGATCACTTTTTTAAGGATGAAATATGGCATATTTTAAAATGGCCATAACTCCTTAAATATTGAGTTTTCGGCGTTTTTAGCTATTATTTGTTATCACTTTTTTAAGGATGAAATATTGCATATTTTAAAATGGCCATAACTCCTTAAATATTGAGTTTTCGGCGTTTTTAGCTATTATTTGTGATCACTTTTTTAAGGATGAAATATTGCATATTTTAAAATGGCCATAACTCCTTAAATATTGAGTTTTCGGCGTTTTTGGCTATTATTTGTGATCACTTTTTTAACAATGAAATATTGCATATTTTAAAATGGCCATAACTCCTTAAATATTGAGTTTTCGGCGTTTTTAGCTATTATTTGTGATCACTTTTTTAAGGATGAAATATTGCATATTTTAAAATGGCCATAACTCCTTAAATATTGAGTTTTCGGCGTTTTTAGCTATTATTTGTGATCACTTTTTTAAGGATGAAATATTGCATATTTTAAAATGGCCATAACTCCTTAAATATTGAGTTTTCGGCGTTTTTAGCTATTATTTGTGATCACTTTTATAAGCACGAATTATTGCATATTTTAAAATGGCCATAACTCCTTAAATATTGAGTTTTCGGCGTTTTTAGCTATTATTTGTGATCACTTTTATAAGCACGAATTATTGCATATTTTAAAATGGCCATAACTCCTTAAATATTGAGTTTTCGGCGTTTTTAGCTATTATTTGTGATCACTTTTATAAGGATGAAATATTGCATATTTTAAAATGGCCATAACTCCTTAAATATTGAGTTTTCGGCATTTTTAGCTATTATTTGTGATCACTTTTTTAAGGATGAAATATTGCATATTTTAAAATGGACATAACTCCTCAAATATTGAGTTTTCGGCGTTTTTAGCTATTATTTGTGATCACTTTTATAAGCACGAATTATTGCATATTTTAAAATGGCCATAACTCCTTAAATATTGAGTTTTCGGCGTTTTTAGCTATTATTTGTGATCACTTTTATAAGCACGAATTATTGCATATTTTAAAATAGCCATAACTCCTTAAATATTGATTTTTCGGCGTTTTTAGCTATTATTTGTGATCACTTTTTTAAGGATGAAATATTGCATATTTTAAAATGGCCATAACTCCTTAAATATTGAGTTTTTGGCGTTTTTAGCTATTATTTGTGATCACTTTTATAAGCACGAATTATTGCATATTTTAAAATGGCCATAACTCCTTAAATATTGAGTTTTCGGCGTTTTTAGCAATTATTTGTGATCACTTTTATAAGAATGAAATATGACATATTTTGAAATGGCCATAACTCCTTAAATATTGAGTTTTCGGCGTTTTTAGCTATTATTTGTGATCACTTTTTTAAGGATGAAATATTACATATTTTAACTCCTTAAATATTGAGCCATAACTCCTTAAATATTGAGTTTTCTGAGTTTTTAGCTATTATTTGTGATCACTTTTATAAGCACGAATTATTGCATATTTTAAAATGGCCATAACTCCTTAAATATTGAGTTTTCGGCGTTTTTAGCTATTATTTGTGGTCACTTTTTTAAGGATGAAATATTGCATATTTTAAAATGGCCATAACTCCTTAAATATTGAGTTTTCTGAGTTTTTAGCTATTATTTGTGATCACTTTTATAAGCACGAATTATTTCGTATTTTAAAATGGCCATAACTCCTTAAATATTGAGTTTTCGGCGTTTTTAGCTGTTATTTGTGATCACTTTTTTAAGGATGAAATATTGCATATTTCAAAATGGCCATAACTCCTTAAATATTGAGTTTTCTGAGTTTTTAGCTATTATTTGTGATCACTTTTATAAGCACGAATTATTTCATATTTTAAAATGGCCATAACTCCTTAAATATTGAGTTTTCGGCGTTTTTAGCTATTATTTGTGATCACTTTTTTAAGGATGAAATATTGCATATTTTAAAATGGCCATAACTCCTTAAATATTGAGTTTTCGGCGTTTTTAGCTATTATTTGTGATCACTTTTATAAGCACGAATTATTGCATATTTTAAAATGGCCATAACTCCTTAAATATTGAGTTTTCGGCGTTTTTAGCTATTATTTGTGGTCACTTTTTTAAGGATGAAATATTGCATATTTTAAAATGGCCATAACTCCTTAAATATTGAGTTTTCGGCATTTTTAGCTATTATTTGTGATCACTTTTTTAAGGATGAAATATTGCATATTTTAAAATGGACATAACTCCTCAAATATTGAGTTTTCGGCGTTTTTAGCTATTATTTGTGATCACTTTTATAAGCACGAATTATTGCATATTTTAAAATGGCCATAACTCCTTAAATATTGAGTTTTCGGCGTTTTTAGCTATTATTTGTGATCACTTTTATAAGCACGAATTATTGCATATTTTAAAATAGCCATAACTCCTTAAATATTGATTTTTCGGCGTTTTTAGCTATTATTTGTGATCACTTTTTTAAGGATGAAATATTGCATATTTTAAAATGGCCATAACTCCTTAAATATTGAGTTTTTGGCGTTTTTAGCTATTATTTGTGATCACTTTTATAAGCACGAATTATTGCATATTTTAAAATGGCCATAACTCCTTAAATATTGAGTTTTCGGCGTTTTTAGCAATTATTTGTGATCACTTTTATAAGAATGAAATATGACATATTTTGAAATGGCCATAACTCCTTAAATATTGAGTTTTCGGCGTTTTTAGCTATTATTTGTGATCACTTTTTTAAGGATGAAATATTACATATTTTAACTCCTTAAATATTGAGCCATAACTCCTTAAATATTGAGTTTTCTGAGTTTTTAGCTATTATTTGTGATCACTTTTATAAGCACGAATTATTGCATATTTTAAAATGGCCATAACTCCTTAAATATTGAGTTTTCGGCGTTTTTAGCTATTATTTGTGGTCACTTTTTTAAGGATGAAATATTGCATATTTTAAAATGGCCATAACTCCTTAAATATTGAGTTTTCTGAGTTTTTAGCTATTATTTGTGATCACTTTTATAAGCACGAATTATTTCGTATTTTAAAATGGCCATAACTCCTTAAATATTGAGTTTTCGGCGTTTTTAGCTATTATTTGTGATCACTTTTTTAAGGATGAAATATTGCATATTTCAAAATGGCCATAACTCCTTAAATATTGAGTTTTCTGAGTTTTTAGCTATTATTTGTGATCACTTTTATAAGCACGAATTATTTCATATTTTAAAATGGCCATAACTCCTTAAATATTGAGTTTTCGGCGTTTTTAGCTATTATTTGTGATCACTTTTTTAAGGATGAAATATTGCATATTTTAAAATGGCCATAACTCCTTAAATATTGAGTTTTCGGCGTTTTTAGCTATTATTTGTGATCACTTTTATAAGCACGAATTATTGCATATTTTAAAATGGCCATAACTCCTTAAATATTGAGTTTTCGGCGTTTTTAGCTATTATTTGTGATCACTTTTATAAGCACGAATTATTGCATATTTTAAAATGGCCATAACTCCTTAAATATTGAGTTTTCAGCGTTTTTGGCTATTATTTGTGATCACTTTTTAAGGATGAAATATTGCATATTTTAAAATGGCCATAACTCCTTAAATATTGAGTTTTCTGAGTTTTTAGCTATTATTTGTGATCACTTTTTTTAAGGATGAAATATTGCATATTTCAAAATGGCCATAACTCCTTAAATATTGAGTTTTCTGAGTTTTTAGCTATTATTTGTGATCACTTTTATAAGCACGAATTATTTCATATTTTAAAATGGCCATAACTCCTTAAATATTGAGTTTTCGGCGTTTTTAGCTATTATTTGTGATCACTTTTATAAGCACGAATTATTTCATATTTTAAAATGGCCATAACTCCTTAAATATTGAGTTTTCGGCGTTTTTAGCTATTACTTTTGATCACTTTTATAAGCACGAATTATTGCATGTTTTAAAATGGTCATAACTCCTTAAATATTGAGTTTTCGGCGTTTTTAGCTATTATTTGTGATCACTTTTATAAGCACGAATTATTGCATATTTTAAAATGGCCATAACTCCTTAAATATTGAGTTTTCGGCGTTTTTAACTATTATTTGTGATCACTTTTTTGAGGATGAAATATTGCATATTTTAAAATGGCCATAACTCCTTAAATATTGAGTTTTCGAAGTTTTTAGCTATTATTTGTGATCACTTTTATAAGCACGAATTATTGCATATTTTAAAATGGCCATAACTCCTTAAATATTGATCACTTTTTTAAGGATGAAATATTGCATATTTTAAAATGGCCATAACTCCTTAAATATTGAGTTTTCGGCGTTTTTAGCTATTATTTGTGATCACTTTTATAAGCACGAATTATTGCATATTTTAAAATGGTCATAACTCCTTAAATACCGAGTTTTCGGCGTTTTTAGCTATTATTTGTGATCACTTTTTTAAGGATGAAATATTGCCTATTTTAAAATGGCCATAACTTCTTATATATTGAGTTTTTGACATTTTTAGCTATAATTTGTGATCACATTTTTAAAGATGAAATATTGCATATTTTAAAACGGCCATAACTCCTTAAATATTGAGTTTTCGGCGTTTTAAGCTATTATTTGTGATCACTTTTTTAAGGATGAAATATTGCATATTTTAAAATGGCCATAACTCCTTAAATATTGAGTTTTCGGCGTTTTTAGCTATTATTTGTGATCACTTTTATAAGCACGAACTATTGCATATTTTAAAATGGCCATAACTCCTTAAATATTGAGTTTTCGGCGTTTTTAGCTATTATTTGTGATCAGTTTTTTAAAGATGAAATACTGCATATTTTAAAATGGCCATAACTCCTTAAATATTGAGTTTTTGGCGTTTTTAGCTATTATTTGTGATCACTTTTATAAGCACGAATTATTGCATATTTTAAAATGGCCATAACTCCTTAAATATTGAGTTTTCGGCGTTTTTAGCTATTATTTGTGATCACTTTTATAAGCACGAACTATTGCATATTTTAAAATGGCCATAACTCCTTAAATATTGAGTTTTCGGCGTTTTGAGCTATTATTTGTGATCACTTTTTTAAGGATGAAATATTGCATATTTTAAAATGGCCATAACTTCTTAAATATTGAGTTTTCGGCGTTTTTAGCTATTATTTGTGATCACTTTTCTAAGCACGAATTATTGCATATTTTAAAATGTCCATAACTCCTTAAATTTTGAGTTTGAAATTGAAAATTATGCCTATAATCTATTAAAGAAATATTTTCCCTTGCAAAATCAAAGCCCAATAAACACAGTAAATGATGTTGTATAACACAGCACCATCCCCTTACTTATTTACACTTCTCTGGTATTTAAAGTTTCCCAGCATAATCTCAGCACATAGAAATAACATTCAATTGAAATTGAAACTGATTTTAATGAAAACTTTCTGATATCCCGCAAAGGATTTTCTTGCTATTTGAAATCGCAGTCACACACTCGGCAATCCACACTACTTGACACTGCAAACCAACCGTATAAAGTATATGGCCCATATCAAAACTAACAAGAATATCTAATACGATATTCCTCTTTGAGGATGAGGATATCAGTATGTTATGTTACACTGAATGTCCACAAGGTTTGTGTGTGCCTGTGCGTGGTGATGATTGGTCATGGTGGTCGTCGACGGTTAGTTTTTAAAGTTAACTGATGTGCGAAAAATATATGTAGGTTAAAATGTGATGAAGAAATGTTGTGAATCAGTTGTAACATTTGTTTTATACCCTTCACCATAGAATGGAGGGTATATTTAGTTTGTCATTCCGTTTGTAACACCTCGAAACATAAATTTTAGACCCCACAAAGTATATATACTCTTGATCAGCATAAAATTCTATGTCGATTTAGCTATGTCCGTGGGTCTGTCCGCCTATCAGTCTGTGGAAATCGCTCTAGCTTCCAAACGAAATGTATTATGTTGATAAAATTTTACTCAAATGTGTATTATGTCTGCAGGACTTTTGGTAGTGTAGGTCCACTTCTTCGTATAGCCCCCATATAATGGTACCTCCCTATTTTCGGTATTTTGGTGATTTTTGCGACAATATTCACCGGAAAGGTTTAAAATTTTGTATTTGAAGTTCGTAATAGATATTACATCCATTGACGGAAAATTGTCTGTGCCTTCTACGTCTCCGTATAGCCCCTATATAACGGTGCCTCCTGATATTCAGTATTTTGATGATTTAAGGACATTATTAACCGGAATTGTTTCAAATTTGGCATTTCAGGTTCATAATGTATACTGCAGCCTATGACAGAATATTGTCTGTGCATGTCCACGTTTTGGTATAGCCCCCATGGTACCTCTATATATTCGGTATTTTGATGATTTTAGCTACATTAATCACCGATTTTTTTTTAAGTTTCGCATTTGAATTTCGTAATGGCTTATGACAAAAGTTGCCTATGCAGGTCCACGTAGTCGTAAGATTTAACGGATTTTATTTTTTTGAAAATTGCCAAATTCTTTCCAAATGGTGGATGGCATTCAAAGTTCAGTCCGGCCGAACTTACAGATTTTTTGTATGTTTTTATACCCTACAACACTATGTGTTGGGGGTATTATAAATTTGATTGGGCCAAAAATTATGTAACACCTCGAAATATCGGTTTCCCACATAGGAAAGTATATATGGGTTTTCCTAGCTCGCCGAACTGAGTCGATCTAGCTATGTATGTCCGTCCGTCCGTCTGTCCATGTTAATTTGTAATCAAGCTACAGGTCGCAATTATGAACCGATCCTCACGAATTTGAAAATGGAGGTGGGGTTAGGGTCGGAATAGAACCCTATTGTTTTTGGAGATGATCGCACGATTTTTAGGGGTTGAAATGGACCAAAAAACAGAAAACTTTCCTGATTTTAAAGTTGCTCTATAGGTCACAATTATGAACCAATCGACATGGAATTAGAGTTTGTGGACTTGGCAGAAACCTACCAATTTGAGCGGCCATCGGACAATAATTAGCGGGTAAAATAGACCCTAACTTTTATGTTAGAAAATAGGAAAATTTCCACTAAACCGCGAATATTTTTAATCCCAGCCAAATCACAAATACGTTAACAGATCACTTCTGACCATTACAGTGATGCTAAAAGCCAAGAAATCGAATATAAAGCAAAATAGGTACAATATATATGTAAAAAATTGATATTATTTATTCTGCTTATAAATCAGAATCAATTCGGAATTGTCTCTTGCCAGAAAAGGATAAAATCTAAGAAGATCGCGGGATAATATACCAACAAAAATGTTATATCTTTAGTTTCATTTTTTTTTCCTTTATTGACATATTTTTTTATCGCATGCGATTTTTTCATTTTGACTTACAATTCCGAATTTTAAATTTTCTATATTTTTACACCCCCAACACTACGTTTAGAGGGTATTATATGTATGTCGCAATTATCGTCCGATCCTCACGAAATTTTGCATGGGAGTGGGTCGGAATTGAAGCCTATTGTTCTTAGGATGTGCATTTGGAGGTTTAAATGGCTAAAAAAATTTAAATTTTTCTAATTTTGTATTCGTTCTATATTCCACAATTGATAACTAATCGACACGGAATTTCGCATCGGAAGAGAGTTGAGGACAGAGAAGAAGTCTAGCACTTTGGATGACCATTGGATTATATTTAGCTGTAAAATGGACAACAACTTTCGTGTGCAAATGTTTGAATACTTCACAATAATACGGAGTGCGTAAATATTGGCCAAATTCTCCGGGTCAGAAAGCTAAGGGTAACCTCTGGGCAGGGCTCTTTGGCATTATTTTAAAAACGAAATCTTCCAAAATGGATTTGCATATAAAGGAACTTCGAACATATTGTAGTGTTGTAGGGTATCTCATGGTCGGCCCCGCACGACTATAGCCTTTGCTTACTTGTTTTTTTTTTTTTTTTTTTTGCATTTTTATACCCTACACCACATAGTGGTAAGGGTATTATGTCTATGTGCATTTATTGGTAACATGGAGAAGGAAGCGAGATATACCCGTAGTTACTTCTGAGGATCTGTATAGAATCACTTTCTGAGTCGATTTCCGCATGACCGTCCGTCTGTCCATGTGTTTTTTGTGAACAAATGCAAATTTTCCAAACAATAATTGTTTGGCCCAAGGACGAACCCTATTGAAATTGGCGAGAATCGGTTAATTGTGCACCGAATGGCCAATATCATGCTCAATGACCTGAATTTTGACACATCTAACCAAATTAGGTCTAGAAGTAAGTACATCAGATGTAGCTCCCATATATTTGTTTCATCCGATTTTTCGTTTAAATCCCTCACATTTGTAATATGTCCTCCACAAGAATAATATTTGGTACCAGATATCAGTTAGAGCCCAGAAATACCTTTGCGAAATTGTATCAAGATCGATTCAGATTTGAATATAGCTTGCATATTTATCTTCATCCGACCGAATTTAGTTTAGAAGCAAGTAAATCTAATTTGGTGAAAATCGGTGCAGATATAGCTCGCACATATATGTTTCATCCGATTTCGTCTTTAAGTCCCTCACATTCCTAAAATGCATTGAACAACAATTATTTTTGGTACCAGATATCTTATAGAGCTCGGGAATGCTTTTGCCAAATTTTATAGAGATTGGCTAAGATTTGGATATAGCTTCCTTATATATCTTTAACTGATTTCGTGTTAATAGTGTACTAAATGGCCAATATCAGTCTAAATGACCTTAATTTTGGCTCATCCGACCGAATATAGTTTAGAAGCAAGTACATCAAATTTGGTGA
The DNA here is from genome assembly GCF_030504385.1 of Musca domestica. Classification (NCBI taxonomy): domain Eukaryota; kingdom Metazoa; phylum Arthropoda; class Insecta; order Diptera; family Muscidae; genus Musca; species Musca domestica. The sequence continues at coordinate 18,796,224 of NW_026712249.1, forward strand.
AAATCGGTTCAGATATAGCTTTAGCTTCAATGTATATGTTTCTTCCCATTTGATCTTTAAGTCCCTCACATTCGTAATTTGTATTCGACAACAAAGATTTTTGGTACCAGATATCATATAGAGCTCGAATATACATTTGCCAAATTTTATCGAGATCGGCTAAAAGTTGCATATACGTCTACTAAATATGCATAGTGGTGTGTAGTCGGTCCTGTCCGACTTTTGACTTTTCCTTACTGGTTTTTCTCATGTGAAAGTGAGCTGATTTTTTTCCGCCATACTACGAAATTTTAACACATATAGGGATTACATTTGTCTTCCCAATAATATGTAATTCTATTATCTCTTTGTCACTCAAACATTCCAAACCCAAAACCATGCGTCTCTCCACATTACGTATTTATTTATGTATAAAGACTTTTAGGTACATCTCACTTTTGGCATAAAAGTGAATAAATAAACCAACATCACCATAAAATATTTTAATGGCTATAAAAACGTATTTTATATCGTGTCGGTGGAATCAAATAAATGCTTACATTTAGGATTCTGTCGTTTTATAACGCCATTAAGGCAAAATATACAATCATTTTCACACATAGATTATTTGACGTCATTAACGGTGTGTGCGTGTGTGTGTGTGTGTGTACGGTTGTGAAACGATGTAAATTGCAGATTTAAATTGTACCATTGAGAAACATATCATTAAATATATGTACGATTATCTCCGGGAATGATAGTGGTGGGGGTTTGCCGCTGATTGAGGGATTTAAATTATATATTTCCATTATCCCAAACTGTGACAATATTTGGCATACATTTTCGTTAACAGGTACTACCTGTAGACAGATTTTTAATGGTTGTCACTCAAGTGTGAATAATAACTTTGGAAAATCAGTTACATGAAATATTTTCTATGGATTTACCGAGAAATGTAAAGTTGATCATTAGAAGAAAAAAATATTAATGACAGCTTTTTTGGAATATTTTTAAATGGTACATAAATTCATTTCTTTCCGAAAGGAGGAGGGTGACATACCACCATTTAACTAATTAATAATTTATAAGTGATTTCTGATTTTTTGAGTTATATGTGCTTTCTACGGTTTTCCGATATGCTCTTTGTGAATTTCTGGTTGCTTTTAGATATATTTCATACTTATATCCTACAACACTATGTGTTAGGGGTATCATAGGTTTGATTGGGACAAAAATTATGTAACACCCTTAAATATTGCACCCGACGTAGGCAATTATGTATATTTGGATCTTCCTATCACCTAACAGCAACATCAGCAGAAATGGTTCGAAGAATAAAAAAGCGACTTGACCGAAAACCGCGTCGTAGTAGCCGAAAAATGGCTGGTGGTTTCATTCGGCAAATATTGAAAAATGAGCTCGGGGCATAGCCATTGAAATTCCAAAAAGCTCAAAAACTTACACCGCAACAGAAGAAAATAGACTCAAAAGAGCTAAAGAGTTGCTTTGCTTGGCCGAAAGTGGTGCACTGCCGAATTTGCTTTTCTCCGATGAGAAAACATTCGTTGTCCCGCAGTTTGTAAACAAATAAAATGATGGTGTTTACTTGCCAGAGAGGTCAGCTGAAAATGTGTACCTTCGGTTGGCCACCAGAACTCAAGCACTGGCCATGGTGATGGTGTGGGCCGCCATAACAACCGATGGTCGCTCTCCGCTCGTAATAATTGACCGTGACATCAGAATAAATGCGAATATTATAGCTAAAATATTCTGGAGGGTGTATCCATCGCACTCAGTACGCGCCACCCAAGAATGGTTACAAAATGAGGTTTCTCGTTTCATTTCCAGCGCACAATGATCACCAAAATCTCCGGGTACCAATCCGTTGGACTATTGTGTCTGGAGTATTTTGGAAAGCAAGGTTGGCACTAAAAAATACCAAAGTTTCGATTAACTCAAGCAAGCGCTTTGCCAGGCATGGGCCAAAATACCGCAGAGCAACATTCAAGCAGCCTGTGACGGTTTCATTGGCCGTTTGAAGGCCATAATTCGAGCCAAAGGTGACCAATACGAACAAATCTAAACTTATTCTAAAATTTGATGCTATTTCCGACCGTTTTTGCTTTCATTCAATAAAATTAAAAAAAAAAATGTAAAAATTATGGCGTTTGACTTTGTTGCAGTTTTTTTTATCTCACCCTGTGTATGCGGTATCTTGGATCTCGGAAGTAAAATTTTCATTCATTTGGGATTTCACCAGGATTCAAAATATTCACGGTTTAGTGGAAATGATTGTATTTTGTCGTAAAGTTATGCTCTTTTTTAACCGTTAAATGTTGTCCGACCAAACAAATTAGTAGGCCAATTAGACTTAGACTCCTAGCTCAAAGCTAAATTCGGCATCCTGCGACCTTTAGAGCAACTGCAAAATCAGGAAATGTTTCTGGTTTTGGTTCATTTCAACCCCTAAATATTATGCGATCATCTCCAAGAAAACATAGGCTCCTATTCTGACCAATTATGCTAAATTTCGTGAGGATCGGGCATAGTGTTGTGGGGTATAATTAGGACAAATGTCAAAAAGCCAACATCTGCAGTGCATAGTGTTGTGGGGTATAATTAGGACGAATGTCAAAAAGGAAACATCTGCAGATTTCACAACAACATCCCTTCCAAAGTGTCACAATTTTGAAGAAAGGCGAATCTCACATCATCCATAAATTGGGCATCTAATAAGACGGAAAAATTCTAGCTTTGCACTAAAATATAATACATATTCGAATGCCTATTGGATACTTCCGCACAATTGGTTTTGAATAGTTTCAAATGTTACATTAAAAGACATTGACCATTCATATGAGATATCCCTAATAATACACTATTTTTTATTTTATTTAATTATTATTTTTTTTTTTCGAGCGCGGCGTAAACAATTGTAACATTTTTCTAAAATTTCGTTAATATAAACTTGCTTTATCCTTCCATTTTGCAAATATATTTCTTAAAAATCCCTTTGGTATAGAATAGCAAAGAAGACCATTAAATTGCCAAGGGACTTTTTCAGCCACAACGAAAGCTGAGACAAAAGGGTTTATGTCTTCTTACATTCGAATATCATTTTTGTGGCAGTGACCGTGAAATTCACATCTTATTTATTTCAAATTGAAATCTAATGCCACAATTTGACAGTGAGTAGGCAAGAGAGTATCAAATATGTCCTTGAGGCAAAAAGAAAAATACTTAAGCTTAACCAAAAAAAAAAAAAAAAAAAAAAAACAAGTTAAAAAGCAGTAAGGCCGGGTCGAACTTTGAATACCCTCCACCATTTGGAACGAATTAGGGAATTTTCAAAAAATAATATCCTTAAAAAATGTTGTTTAAATTTTAAAAATACCAAATATAGCCCTTATAAACCAAATATAGCCCTTATATTTGTGTCTATACGACGTGGGCCTACATAGGCATTGTTTGTCATTAGCCGTTACCATATTCAAATTCGAAACTTGAAATAAACGGTGAATAATGTAGCTAAAATCATTAAAATACCGTATATACGGAGGTATCGTTATATCGGAGCTATACGAAGACCTAGACCTGCGAAGGCAATTTTCTGTCATAGGCTGTAGCATCTATTATGATTTTCAAATACGACATCTCAAACAATTTCGGTGAGTATTGTACCTAAAATCGTCAAAATACCGAATATAGGGAGGTACTGGTACAATGGGCCCATACGAAGACATGGACCTGCATAGACAATTTTCAGTCACAGACTGTAGTTCCCATCACGAACTCTAAATACGTAATTTGGAACAATTCCGGCGAATAATGACGCTAAAATCATCAAAATACCGAATATATGGAATTACCGTTATATGGGGCTATACGAAGACGTGGACCTGCACAGACAGTTTTCTGTCTTAGGCTGAAGTATCCATTACAAACTTCCAGACATCTCAAATAATTTCGGTGAGTATTGCACCTAAAATCATCAAAATACCGAATATTGGGAGGTACCGTTATATGGGGGCTATACGAAGACGTAGACCTGCACAGACAATTTTCTGTCTTAGGCTGCAGTATCTATTACGAACTTCAAATACCAAATTCTAAACAATTCCGGTTAATAATGTCGCTAAAATCATCAAAGTACCGAATATCGGGAGGTACCGTTATATGGGGGCTAATTTTCGTTCGAAAGATAGCGTGTTTACAACAGACAGACGAACATGGCTAAATCTAAAATAGAATTTTACGCTGATCAAGAATATATATATTTTGTTGGGTCTGACATGAGTATTTCGAGGAATTACAAACGGAATGACAAAGTTAATATATCCTCCATAGCATGGTGGAGGGTTAAAAAAAAAAACAAGTTAAATGAAATCAGTCGGTATTGCCGACAGATGCATACCCTCAGCCAATATTTGATTATTTAAATATATATTGACATGCGTTATGATTTTTCAAACTTCATTGGAGATGTTCGTATCTGACATAAGTCTGATAAAAATATTAAAACGTATCAGATTTGGTTTTTTATATCGACTACTTGCTTCACTTTAAATTAGATATTTTATAATATTTCGAAAAGTTTGTGTTTTATGAAAGTTTTAATTATTTAAAATTCTGGCCCGTTGTGGGGGCAGGTTACAGAAGGAATAGTCCGTTATTTTCCATCTTCAAAACACATATTGTATTGATAGAGGTATTAAGATGAGCCGAGTTTGAAAGTAATCCGATACTCATTTCCCGTTTTATGTGCTTAATGGTTATTCCAGGCCTTTTGTTAGTGGAAATATTAAAACGAGCGAAATTTGAAGCTACTCGGACTCTTAATTAAAATTTTATAAACGTTATAATTTTTCACACCAGATCTTGCTTAAGTGGAAATATTGTGATGTATGAAATTCCAGAAGAATCGAATGCTCATTTCGCGTTTTACGTGCTTCATAGTTTTTCAAAATGTTGACCCTTTGTGAAGGAGGTACCAGAAAGAGTGGACCGATATATTGCACACCTTGGGTCAGTAAAAATATTGTGATTGAAGACAATCGGACTCTTACATCACATGTTATGAGAGTCATAATTATTCAAAATTTCGACCCTTTGTAGGGTAGGTACCTGATGAAGTGGACCGAAATTGTCCATTTTCGTACCTAATCTAACATTGATGCAAATATTAGGCATTTTGTCGGGGGGGTACCAGAAGGTGTGAATTGATGTTGCCTATCTCCGAATTTGATCTAAGTTTGACAAAAATATTACGATGTACCAAGTTTGGACAAAATCGGATACTCTCTTCGAGACAGACAGACGGACATAGGGACGGACGGATAGACATCGCTAAATCAACTCCAAATGTCCTGAAACGGATTTGGTCCAAAGGGACCTAGGGTCTACAACCAATATTTCGACTAGGCACGTTTTGGACGTATCAAATGATATATATCTCAAGCCATATATATGGCTGAGCATACAACAATTAAGCTAAGGCTATAGTCGTGCGGAGTCCGACAATGTGATGCTCTACAACACTGTAATATGTTGGAAGGCCCATATGACCAAATCCATTTTATCAGATTTCGGGAGAACTTGCCGCTCTTTGTCGTGCTGATAAGCATTCAAAACAATTTCACGCACGAAAGTTTAATGGTCATCCAAAATTTTAGACTTCTGCCTTGTACTTGTGGCCTATAGAGCGACTGTAAGATCAGAAAAATAACAATAGAATGCAGTTTAGACCCTAACCCTTCCCCTATGCAAAATTTCGTGAGGATCGGACGATAATTGTTACCTTTATCTAATACTCTCAACACATAGTGTTGTAGAAAGCAAGAGATCGTTAAAAAATGTACAAATCAATATTGTAAGTCAATATAAAAAAATAAGAGACGATTCCAAATTGATGAGAGTTGTGAAAATCTGTCTAGCGGTTCTTGACTTATAAGCAGAATAACAAAGATCTATTTCTTGTACATATATATTTTACACATTCTGCTACATATTCGATATATTGTCTCTCAGCATCACTATAATTGTCAGAAGTGACCTGTTCGTGTGAGTTTTGGTTTCGACGGGATTAAAAATATTCCCGATTTAATGAAAATGTTTGCATTTTCTTGCATAAAATGTATGGTCTACTTAGTATTGTCCGATGACAAACCTAATTCTTCTGCCAAGCCCTAACATCTAACTCCATGCCAAATTTCGAGTCAATTGGTCTACAATTGGCCTGTAAAATAAGGAAAATTTTCTGTTTTTCATCACCTCCAAATACAATACGCTTCTATTCTGATCCTAACCCCACCTCCATTTTCAATTTCGCGAAGAACGGGCCATAATTGCGACTTGCAGAGTGATTACAAATTTACAAGGACAGACTGACATACATCGATCGACTCAACTCGGCGAGATAGAAATATCCATATATAGTTTCCTAGGTCGGGAACGAATATTTCGAGGCGTTACATAATTTTTGGCCAAATCAATGTTATAGAAAAACTTAGAAAAAAATCCTATGAATCGATTTACAACAGTACTGTTTATTGTTTGTCATTTGAAAATTGCAGAGAAATTGCCGATATCACTTCTTCAATTCAGTAAAAAAAAAAACTTACGCCATGAACCACAAACACTGTGCTCAGCATTCTGCTGCAATTTCATTTGTAAAATGCCAACCACTTCCTTTGTAGTTCTCTGGAAGTGAAGCGTAGTCTTTTTCTATGCAACACTAAGGATACATTCTGTCACGATTTTCCGTGAAGTTCACTTTATTTTTTTGCTGTAGTTTCTTTTTTCCGCTGTAAAATTTTAGCAAACCTTCCGTTAACTGTATCGACTGATTTGAATAACTGCACAGATTTTGTACATACATAAACGATGCTCTTATCTACGGAAATGTGTTTCAGTTGTCCAGGTAGAGCTTAAATTTAATGGAAATTGAATACAATTTTTTCTATGGATTTGGTGCAATAAAGAAGGTTATCCTGAGGATGCAGTAAAAAGGGAATTGTATTCAATAATTCAAATTAAACTGAAACATTTTGTAGGTACGTATTCGTAAAAATGAATTCATGAGCAAAATTTAAAATCGCTATCACAAACCGGTTCAGAGATTTTTTATGGCCAGAAATGTACACATGTATTCGTTATGGAAAACATAGTTAATTAATGAGTGGAAATTTTCCTTTCAAAAAATTAGATTATTTAATAAATATTTTCAATGACCAACGAAACAATAAATCTCACGTTTAAAAGAAAAATCTGGATAAATTTTTGTAACTTTTTTAAAATATTTTTTTAAAGAAGAATAATCGTTGATTTTTCACGAATGCTTCTAAGAACCTATCACAGTTATCATGATTTTTTTGAATATTCATAAGTACCAACAGAGCAGAGAAAAAATGCATTTTTAAAAAGAAGCAGATTTTAAGACTGTTTTTGCAACAATATTTTTAGAAGCCCATAGGAAGTTGTGGATTTTTAAAAAAATATTTTAAAAGGTCTGTATGCAGTCGTAAACTTTCAAAATTATTTTTATAGGTACATATTTGGTATTAGGTGAAGGGATAGGGCTGCAATTCTTAAATTTTATATTAAGGTCTCTGTGGGTATCTGAAATTAAGATATTGTGGTGGTTTTGGAAATGCGTACAATAATAATTATAATACAGGGTGAGATAAAAAAACTGCATCAAAATAAACGCCATAATTTTTACATTTTTTTTTAAATCTTTAATGAATGAATGCAAAAAATATCGGAATTAGCATCACATTTTAGAATAAGTTGCAAAAATCGTCAGGCAAAATCCCATTATTGTTGTTTTTATAAAAACAACGTTTGTTTATTAGTGGAGAACGATGGTAATGTTTACCAGGGGGTAAGGCAGGGAATACCTAGGTTTCGGAAAGAGCCACCAATCCTCATCAGTTCCCTTGTTTCTTGTCTGGGATATTCTCCCCAGAAGTTATTTAAAAAAATAACTTCTATGACAAAAAACATTTTTTACCCAAGTGACGAGATCGTAAGCTCAATAGAAGAGGAACAAAAGAATTACATAAAACTAAAATTCTTTTGGAAAATCTTCTAAATCTTACAACCGCACTTATAAACATTTACATCTTTCTCCACTTGTTATGTTTTCGTTCAACCTGAACGAAGTAACATAACCATGTAAGTTTGTTTTGTCTGTTACAACAAAAACCCCTTCGTCGACCGTGCCTGTGTCTATTAATAGAACAGTGTTTGGCTTGCTTGTTTGGGATACCATAGTATTTTGTTGTTGCAAAAATCGTCAGGCAAAATCCCATTATTGTTGTTTTTATAAAAACAACGTTTGTTTATTAGTGGAGAACGATGGTAATGTTTACCAGGGGGTAAGGCAGGGAATACCTAGGTTTCGGAAAGAGCCACCAATCCTCATCAGTTCCCTTGTTTCTTGTCTGGGATATTCTCCCCAGAAGTTATTTAAAAAAATAACTTCTATGACAAAAAACATTTTTTACCCAAGTGACGAGATCGTAAGCTCAATAGAAGAGGAACAAAAGAATTACATAAAACTAAAATTCTTTTGGAAAATCTTCTAAATCTTACAACCGCACTTATAAACATTTACATCTTTCTCCACTTGTTATGTTTTCGTTCAACCTGAACGAAGTAACATAACCATGTAAGTTTGTTTTGTCTGTTACAACAAAAACCCCTTCGTCGACCGTGCCTGTGTCTATTAATAGAACAGTGTTTGGCTTGCTTGTTTGGGATACCATAGTATTTTGTTGTTGCAAAAATCGTCAGGCAAAATCCCATTATTGTTGTTTTTATAAAAACAACGTTTGTTTATTAGTGGAGAACGATGGTAATGTTTACCAGGGGGTAAGGCAGGGAATACCTAGGTTTCGGAAAGAGCCACCAATCCTCATCAGTTCCCTTGTTTCTTGTCTGGGATATTCTCCCCAGAAGTTATTTAAAAAAATAACTTCTATGACAAAAAACATTTTTTACCCAAGTGACGAGATCGTAAGCTCAATAGAAGAGGAACAAAAGAATTACATAAAACTAAAATTCTTTTGGAAAATCTTCTAAATCTTACAACCGCACTTATAAACATTTACATCTTTCTCCACTTGTTATGTTTTCGTTCAACCTGAACGAAGTAACATAACCATGTAAGTTTGTTTTGTCTGTTACAACAAAAACCCCTTCGTCGACCGTGCCTGTGTCTATTAATAGAACAGTGTTTGGCTTGCTTGTTTGGGATACCATAGTATTTTGTTGTTGCAAAAATCGTCAGGCAAAATCCCATTATTGTTGTTTTTATAAAAACAACGTTTGTTTATTAGTGGAGAACGATGGTAATGTTTACCAGGGGGTAAGGCAGGGAATACCTAGGTTTCGGAAAGAGCCACCAATCCTCATCAGTTCCCTTGTTTCTTGTCTGGGATATTCTCCCCAGAAGTTATTTAAAAAAATAACTTCTATGACAAAAAACATTTTTTACCCAAGTGACGAGATCGTAAGCTCAATAGAAGAGGAACAAAAGAATTACATAAAACTAAAATTCTTTTGGAAAATCTTCTAAATCTTACAACCGCACTTATAAACATTTACATCTTTCTCCACTTGTTATGTTTTCGTTCAACCTGAACGAAGTAACATAACCATGTAAGTTTGTTTTGTCTGTTACAACAAAAACCCCTTCGTCGACCGTGCCTGTGTCTATTAATAGAACAGTGTTTGGCTTGCTTGTTTGGGATACCATAGTATTTTGTTGTTGCAAAAATCGTCAGGCAAAATCCCATTATTGTTGTTTTTATAAAAACAACGTTTGTTTATTAGTGGAGAACGATGGTAATGTTTACCAGGGGGTAAGGTAACAAACGTTGTTTTTATAAAAACAACAATAATGGGATTTTGCCTGACGATTTTTGCAACAACAAAATACTATGGTATCCCAAACAAGCAAGCCAAACACTGTTCTATTAATAGACACAGGCACGGTCGACGAAGGGGTTTTTGTTGTAACAGACAAAACAAACTTACATGGTTATGTTACTTCGTTCAGGTTGAACGAAAACATAACAAGTGGAGAAAGATGTAAATGTTTATAAGTGCGGTTGTAAGATTTAGAAGATTTTCCAAAAGAATTTTAGTTTTATGTAATTCTTTTGTTCCTCTTCTATTGAGCTTACGATCTCGTCACTTGGGTAAAAAATGTTTTTTGTCATAGAAGTTATTTTTTTAAATAACTTCTGGGGAGAATATCCCAGACAAGAAACAAGGGAACTGATGAGGATTGGTGGCTCTTTCCGAAACCTAGGTATTCCCTGCCTTACCCCCTGGTAAACATTACCATCGTTCTCCACTAATAAACAAACGTTGTTTTTATAAAAACAACAATAATGGGATTTTGCCTGACGATTTTTGCAACAACAAAATACTATGGTATCCCAAACAAGCAAGCCAAACACTGTTCTATTAATAGACACAGGCACGGTCGACGAAGGGGTTTTTGTTGTAACAGACAAAACAAACTTACATGGTTATGTTACTTCGTTCAGGTTGAACGAAAACATAACAAGTGGAGAAAGATGTAAATGTTTATAAGTGCGGTTGTAAGATTTAGAAGATTTTCCAAAAGAATTTTAGTTTTATGTAATTCTTTTGTTCCTCTTCTATTGAGCTTACGATCTCGTCACTTGGGTAAAAAATGTTTTTTGTCATAGAAGTTATTTTTTTAAATAACTTCTGGGGAGAATATCCCAGACAAGAAACAAGGGAACTGATGAGGATTGGTGGCTCTTTCCGAAACCTAGGTATTCCCTGCCTTACCCCCTGGTAAACATTACCATCGTTCTCCACTAATAAACAAACGTTGTTTTTATAAAAACAACAATAATGGGATTTTGCCTGACGATTTTTGCAACAACAAAATACTATGGTATCCCAAACAAGCAAGCCAAACACTGTTCTATTAATAGACACAGGCACGGTCGACGAAGGGGTTTTTGTTGTAACAGACAAAACAAACTTACATGGTTATGTTACTTCGTTCAGGTTGAACGAAAACATAACAAGTGGAGAAAGATGTAAATGTTTATAAGTGCGGTTGTAAGATTTAGAAGATTTTCCAAAAGAATTTTAGTTTTATGTAATTCTTTTGTTCCTCTTCTATTGAGCTTACGATCTCGTCACTTGGGTAAAAAATGTTTTTTGTCATAGAAGTTATTTTTTTAAATAACTTCTGGGGAGAATATCCCAGACAAGAAACAAGGGAACTGATGAGGATTGGTGGCTCTTTCCGAAACCTAGGTATTCCCTGCCTTACCCCCTGGTAAACATTACCATCGTTCTCCACTAATAAACAAACGTTGTTTTTATAAAAACAACAATAATGGGATTTTGCCTGACGATTTTTGCAACAACAAAATACTATGGTATCCCAAACAAGCAAGCCAAACACTGTTCTATTAATAGACACAGGCACGGTCGACGAAGGGGTTTTTGTTGTAACAGACAAAACAAACTTACATGGTTATGTTACTTCGTTCAGGTTGAACGAAAACATAACAAGTGGAGAAAGATGTAAATGTTTATAAGTGCGGTTGTAAGATTTAGAAGATTTTCCAAAAGAATTTTAGTTTTATGTAATTCTTTTGTTCCTCTTCTATTGAGCTTACGATCTCGTCACTTGGGTAAAAAATGTTTTTTGTCATAGAAGTTATTTTTTTAAATAACTTCTGGGGAGAATATCCCAGACAAGAAACAAGGGAACTGATGAGGATTGGTGGCTCTTTCCGAAACCTAGGTATTCCCTGCCTTACCCCCTGGTAAACATTACCATCGTTCTCCACTAATAAACAAACGTTGTTTTTATAAAAACAACAATAATGGGATTTTGCCTGACGATTTTTGCAACAACAAAATACTATGGTATCCCAAACAAGCAAGCCAAACACTGTTCTATTTTAGAATAAGTTTAGATTTGTTTGAATTGGTCACCTTTGGCACGAATTATTGCCTTCAAACGGCCAATGAAACCGTCACACGCTGCCCGAATGTTGCTCTGCGGTATTTTGGCCCATTCCCGGCGAAGCGCTTGCTTGAGGTGATCAACACTTTGATATTTTTAGTATCAACCTAGCTTTCCAAAATACTAGAGCTTAAATTTAATGGGAATTGAATACAATTTTTTTCTATGGATTTTGTGCAATAAAGAAGGTAATCCTGAGGATGCAGTAAATACGAATTTTTATTCAATAATTCAAACTAAACTGGAAAATTGTCTATGTACGTATTCATAAAAATTAATTTATGAGCAAAATTTAAAATCCCTATCTCAAACAGGTTCAGAGATTTTTTATGGCCAAAAATATACACACGTATTCCAGAACAAGTTAATTAATGAGTGGAAAATTTTCTTTCATAAACTAGATTATTTAATAAATGTTTTCAATGACTAACAACACAATTAAACTAAAGTCTAAAAAAATAATTATGGAGCAACATTTATGAATTTTTTAAAATATTTTTTTATAAAAGAATAATCGTGAATTGTTCACGAATACTTCTAAGAACCAACCACGGTTCTAATGATTTTTAAGAATATGCATAAGTTCCAACAGAGCAGAGAAAAAGTGCATTTTTGAAAAAAGATGCAGATTTTAAGTCTGTTTTGGCAACAATATTTTTAGAAGCTCACATGAGGTTGTGGTTTAAAAAAAATACAAGGTCTGCATGAAGTCGTAAACAATCAAAAATATTTTTGGAGCTACATATTTGATATTAGGTGAAGGGATTACTAAATTCGATATTGAGGCCTCTTTTACTATGTGGAATTAAGATATTGAGGTGGTTTAGGAAATGCGTACAATAATAATCATAATAATTTGTACGAAAAGTACAAATAGTACTAAATTTGGTATTGGGTAAAGGAATGATGCCAATATTGGTGATTTTGGCTAAGATATAGAAGTGGTGTTGAAATGTGCATGTGTTTTGTTCGAAAAGGGATATAGCGGGAACCGTGAAGAAGTATTTTATACGATAACCGTTGGTGTCTAGAATTGAGATATGAAAGTGGTTTTGGAAATATATACTATATTTGAGTGTGTGTGTATTGGGTGAAGGAATTACGCTTAAATCCGAAATTTTGATATTCACTGTTAGTATCTGGAATTGAGAAATGTAAGTAGTTTTGGAACAACATCCTATAATTTCTCAAAAAGTACTAAATAGTACTAAACTTGGTATTGGGTATAGAATTGAAATCCTGAAATTTGATGTTGAGGTCGTTGTTATTTTGAGGTATGGATTTATTTTTGGAAATGTGTCCTGTATTTATACGAAATACTTAAATGGTACTAAATTTTGGTAATGGGAGAAATTGCAGATCTGATAAGAGATTATTTTATGATGATATGGAGATTCTTTTAAAAAATGTGTACTTTAACTGTGCGTAAAGAACTAATTGGCACTAAATTAGCATTGAGCTGAAAATCTGAAATTTGATATCACGTAAAAATGGTGGGATAGAGATGGAATTCTGAAATTCTGACAGCTTTGGCACGAATTATGGCCTTCAAACGGCATATAAAACCGTCACATGCTGTCCGAATATTCCTCTGCGGTATTTTGGCCCATTCCCGGAGAAGGGCTTGCTTGAGGTGATCGATACTTTGGTATTTTTTAGTGCCAACCTTGCTTTCCAAAATACTCCAAATACAATAGTCCAACGGATTGAAAATGAACCGAGGAGCCTCATTTTGTAACCATTCTTGGGTGGCGCGTGCTGAGTGCGATGGTGCTGAGTCCTCTTGGAATGTCCAAGGTCTGCGGCCAATAGGATTGGGTGCCTACACCATCACCCTGGCGGCGCTTGAGTTCTGGTGGCCAACCGAAGCTGCACATTCTCAGCTGACCTCTATGACAAGTAAACACGATCATTTTCTTTACAAACTGCTGGACAACGAATGTTTTCTCATCAGAGAAACCCAAATTCGGCAGTTCACCACTTTCGGTCAAGCGAAGGAACTCTTTAACTCTTCTGAGTCTATTTTCTTTCTGTTGCGGTGTAAGTTCTTGCATTTCAATGCTTTACCCCGAGCTCATTCTTCAATATTTGACGAATGGAATATTGCGATATGTTCAGCTCACGAGCCATTTTTCGGCCACTGCGACGCGGGTTTCGATCAAGTCGCTTCTTTATTTTTCGAACCATTATGTTTTCTTCCGTTCACTTCCTTGACGTCGGGCTACGCTACCAGTATCACGATAACGAGCGATGATACGTGGCACAAAAGATTTCTTCACATTTAAATGAGTGCTCTAACGATAGCCACGTGTGGTTTTCCAGCCGAATATAAAGAAATCACACTATCACGCTTGAATTCCATCACGAATAACCTTTTTCTGGAAAATTCTCCCCAAAATGCTTTTGTGCGCTTGTAAACAATATAATGAGCTGTTACTGGAATAATTTTAACAGCTGTCGGACGAGTGGCTTAGAAATGACAGCAGTCTGAAGTTGGTTGCAGTTTTTTCATCTCACCCTGTAGATTCAGCATTGGGTGAAGGGATAGAGCTGAAATTCTGACATTTGATAAGATTTTACAGACTTTTTGGAAAAAAATAAACATTTACATATGATTGAAAATATGTTGTCAAATTGAACAAGTAAGCAAAGGCTATAGCCGTGCGAGGCCGACCATGTGATACCCTACAACACTACAATATGTTCGAAGTCCCCTTATATCCATGTCAAAGAGCACCGCCCAGAAGCCCCCTTAGTTTTTTGGCCCGGAGAATTTGGCCAATATTTACGCACTCCGTAATTTTGTAAGTATTCAAAACAATTGGCCTGTAGAGCGATTACAAAATTAGCATCTCAAAATGTACATCTTAAGAACAATAGGCTTTATTTCTGACCCTAACCCTACCCCCATGCAAAATTCCCTCAAAACGTAGTGTTGAAAGGTGTAAAAATTTAGAAAATTTACAATCCAAATTTGTGAGTCAAATTGAAAAAATTGTATGCGATAAAAAATATGACAAAAATTGAAAAAATTCGACAAAAGATATTCACTTTTTTATTGGTATATTTTTTCGCTATTTTCTTAGATATTATCATTTTCTGGCAAGAGACCATTCCGAATTGATGGGAATTGTGAAAATCGGCCCAGCGGTTCTTGATTTATAAGCAGAATAAATGAGATCAATTCTTTTACATATATATTGTATCTATTTTGCTATATATCCTATTTCTTGGCTATTAGCATCACTGTAATGGTCAGAATTTGTATTTGTGATTTGGCTGGGATTGAAATTATTGGAGGTTTAGTGGACATTTTCCTATTTTCTTACATAAAATTTAGGGTCTATTTTACTGATGGCCGCCCAAATTGATAGGTTTCTGCCCACTCCTAAACTCTAACTCCATGTAAATTTTGGCATCGATTGGATCATAATTGTGGCCTGTAGAGCAACTGCAAAATCAGGAAATTTTTCTGTTTTTGGTCCATTTAAACCCCTAAATATTATGCGATCACCTCCAAAAAAAATATTATTCTATTCTGGCATTAACCCCACCTCCATTCATGTAGAGTGATTACAAATTAACATGGACAGACGGACGGACGGACATACATAGCTAGATCGACTCAGCTCGGCGAGATATGTGGGAAACCAATATTTCGTGGTGTTACATATTTTTAGGACCAATCAAACTTATAATACCCCCAACACATAGTGTTGTAGGGTATAAAAAATGTTGTCAAATTGAATAAATTGTGAATTTTTAATACCAAGAAAGGTCCAACTAGAATTGTTGGAGCAAACCTAAAATTTTAAGGTGGACATTTCACCGACGAAATAGCGCACGCCACCTAGTTAAAATCTGATCATTTAGTATTCAGCAGCAGTGAACTGATTTTTATGAACTATAAACTCAACATAATGTTAATATATTATTTCTGCAAAAAAAAAAATAAATAAATAAAAGCGAGAGACTTTAACCATGTTTTGTTTGTCCAAATTGTAACTTTTACATCATATGTAACATGTAGACACAACCCATTTAATGTGTAAAGTGCCTCAGGTGACATGGCCTACTTGAAGTTATTTATTACAAAGTCTCCACAACATTACCATCAACCTCAAAAAATAATCATCTCGTGTATGTTTCAATCAAAACTTTTCGAAATTAATGTCACAATTCCCAAATAGATTCCAATGAACTTTATCCCCCCATCACTTTATCATTTTGACAGTTGTAAATTCCTTTCAACACTTGTTAGCTACAAAACAATAAGAAGACAATTCGTATTGTAAATTAATCCCGGAGGCATTTTTCAAAGAAACTTAATGGAATTGTGGGTTTTATCTGTAGAGAAAAAAAGTATCTTTGTATTTTGCTCAGAAGTTTATTGCATTTTAAGGCTTTTGGACTTTGTGTGCGGTTACTTAAAGAACAAATGCTTAAAGTTCGGCAGCAACTAACTTTGTATGACCTCTAACATGGGGACAACATAAAAGTTTAAAACAGCAAAATTAAGCGAACGCTTGGCATATGTGGCATTCAATTAGAAGATGCACATTTGAAGATGCACTTGCAGCTGAAAAATGTTAGAAAACATAGAAAAACTCAGTATGATTTCTTTTACTTTTACTTTTTTTTTTTTTTTTTTTTTGAAAAATTAAAGTGTTTTTTTCTGTATGGCCATACTAAAGTGAAAGAGATTAAAAAAACAGTAAGGAAATGTCAAAAGTCGGGCGGGGTAGACTATATGATATCCTACACCACTATGTATATTTAGTAACAAAATAATTTATTTCAAGTAGAACATACCTCCTACCAACATTTGACTTTAGAGCAGTTATAATTTGCTATAGAGGGCATGATATAATTTCGAGAAGGATTATATTAAAAAAATATATATCGTAGCCGGTTTCCACAGAATGGGAACGTACGTCCCGAAATTCACTACAAATCTTAGTCGATCTCGATAAAATTTGGCAAAGGCATTTCCGAGCTCTATAAGAAATCTGGTACCAAATATCATCGTTGTCGAATGCATATTACGAAGTTGAGGGACTTAAACACCAAATCGGATGAAACATATATATGGGAGATATAGCTATATCTGAGCCGATTTTCTCCGAATTCGATGCACTTTCTTTTAGACTGAATTCGGGCAGATGTACCAAAATTCAGCACTTTTGGACTGATATTGGCTATTTGGTGCACAATTTACCCGAAATCGGTTGAAGATATATATGGGAGCTGTATCTGTATCCAAATCTGAACCGATCTGGACAAAATCTAAACCACTTATTTCAGAGCTGTATCTGATGTCTGGTACCAAAGATCATTGTTGTGGAATGCATATTACGCTTGGGAGGGACTTTAAACCCCAAATCGGATAAAACATATATAAGGTAGCTTTAGCTACGGGTGAGATAAAAAAAACTGCAACAAAGTCAAACGCCATACTGTTTACAGTTTTTTCTTTAAATTTTATTGAATGAAAGCAAAGAATTTCGGAAATAGCATCAAATTTTAGAATATGTTTAGATTTGTTCGAATTGGTCATCTTTGGCACGAATTGTGGCCTTCAAACGGCCAATGAAATTATCACACACTGCCCGAATGTTGCTCTGCGGTATTTTGGTCCATTTCCGGTGAAGCGCTTGCTTGAGGTGATCGACATTTTGGTATTTTTTAGTGCCTACCTTGCTTTCCAAACTACTCCAGACACAATAGTCCAACGGATTGGTCTCCGGTTACCAATTTTGGTGGCCATTGTGCGCTGGAAATGAAGCGAAGAACCTCATTTTGTAACCATTCTTGGGTGGCGCGTGCTGAGTCCTGTTGGAATGCCCCAGGTCTGCGACAAAAATGTTTGTGTGCCCAAGGCTTTAGAATATTTTCGCTATAATGTTCGGCGTTTATTCTGATGGCACGGTCGATTAATACGGGCCATAACAGCCCATGGTCGCTCTCTGGCCATCACCATCACGCCATCACCATGGCCGTCGCTTGAGTTCTGGTGGCCAACCGAAGGTGCACATTTTCAGCTGACCTCTTTGGCAAGCAAACACGGTGATTTTGTTTGTTCACAAACTGCTGAACATCGAATATTTTCTCATCGGAGCGGAGAAAACCAAATTCGGCAGTTCACAACTTTCGGTCAAGCGAAGCAATTCTTTAGATCTTTTGAGTATATTTTATTTCTGTTGTGGTAATGGCATTACCCCGAGCTCATTTTTCATAATTTGCCGAATGGAATATTACGATATGTTCAGCTCACGAGCCATTTTTCGGCCACTGCGACCCGGTTTTCGACCAAGTCGCTCCTTTACTTTTCAAACCATTTCTGCTGATGTTGCCGTTTTCTTCCGTCCACTTCCTTGATGTCGGGTTACGCAACCACTATCACTATTCACATTTAAATGCTGGAGTGCTCTAACGATAGCCACTTGTAGTTTTCCAACCAATTATTTCTGGAAAAGTCTCACCAAAATTACTTTTGTACGGAAACAATATAATGAGCTCTCACTGGAATAACTT
This sequence comes from Musca domestica, assembly GCF_030504385.1. Taxonomy (NCBI): domain Eukaryota; kingdom Metazoa; phylum Arthropoda; class Insecta; order Diptera; family Muscidae; genus Musca; species Musca domestica. The sequence goes on from NW_026712249.1 coordinate 18,814,768, forward strand.
TAAAAACTGTCGGACGAGTGGTTTAGAAATGACAGCAGTCTGAAGTTGGTTGCAGTTTTTCAGCTCACCCTGTAAATATTCGACTTTCTTTAAATTTTGCACATCTTAATCAGTATTATTCAAGTGGAATACTTCGGTCAACTTTATCAACATATTCCAAAAATAATCACCTATCTTATGCAGGGTTGCCCATATTCGACGGACCCATCTGGCAATGCCATAGCTTTTGACAGAGATGCCACATGCTTAATGACATATCGCGTTTGAAGCGTCAGTCCAAGCAGATTTTTACCATGAACCAATACACGCCACGCGAGCGCTCTGAAATAGTTGAAATTTACATTCAACAGAAGAAGTCAATTGTGAAAACTCAACGTGCTTTTAAAACATTAAAAAATGTGAGAAGTGCGCTTTCTAAGAACACCATTAAGCGTTTATACGAAAAATTTTCGACTGGTAAGGCTTTTTCTAATCCGAAGAGGCCATATAAAAGTCGACCAAGGCGATCGGCCGAGAATATCGCTGCCGTACGAGCCAGTGTTGAGAGGTCCCCAAGAACATCCCAAAAACGCCGTTCTCAGCAGTTGGGCATGGCTCGGTCCACTTTACAACGGATTATTCGCATTTGTTCCCGTACAAAATTCAATTGACGCAAAGAATGTTGCCTGCGGACAAGCCTCGTCGATTGTAATGGGTCCGTCGAATATGGGCAAACCTGTATAAAGTGAAGATGGTAATCGATATAGGCCAAATTTGGCACGTTGTAATATCTATATCAGACTATACCGCCTGATAAATATTGCCCACTCTTTCGAAACTCCCCCCATAAAGGGTTACCCGTTTTAGTAATCATATCGCAAGTCAAAAATTATTTAAATAAGCGAACGTTGGGTTAGGGGTTAATACCTGTCCGATTGATTCTTCGTTCAAAGTAATATTTGTATCCAAAAAATGTACAATGTTTCGGGATCCCGTCACAAAGGGATATTAGACACCATATACTGAGGGAATTCGTCTGCCGGAACATCTGACTGATACGTCCTAAATTTGTTGCTCCCAATTACCATATTACATATAAATGCTTAAAAGACAACAAAAAAAAAATTAAAATATTGGAGATTTTTGTGTAGGTGAAAGCAACATTGCTATGAAACATAATTTTGTTGTCACCGGTTTTCGATTTTTATCCCATTCTCATACCACTGCTCATTGTGGGAATTTTTTTGTCTTTCACCACGCTTTCACATACAAACCCGCATCCACTTTAGGTATTAAATGGATCACAATAATCTTCAATTATAATCATTCAAAACTCAACGCCAACTTTCAAAACTCTGCGCAAATTTTGTGTGTGCTTCCAAACCACAATGTAATCATGACAGAGCTGGTTAACACCTCAATGAGTTGCCCATAAACTTTGTTTGGCCTTATCTGAGCAAACAATGGATTTTTGAGTTTACGAAAAAACATCACATTGTTTGTGAAATGAGCAATCAAAAAAAAAAAAGTTTGCGAAGTTCAGGCGAAACTCGAATAAAAAAACCTAAACTCATTTTTTTTTGTGAAAGTAATATAAGTTATGATTATTGAAAATGTTGGGCAATTTGACGGGGTATGGGTTATGGTAAGTATATGGTTAGAATGGATGAAATGTAAATTTTAAAATAATCCTAATGCTTCTGTTGATGGTGTCATAATGTAAAAAAAAAATATTTCCCCGATTGTTATTGAAATTTGTTCAAAAAGGTTTTTAAGTAAGAAGGTAATGATCGATTTGTTATCACGTACCCAGAAATGAATTTTGAAAGTAATTTGGGGAGGAGGGTGTTGCAATAAGCGGAAAAATTACAAAAAGAAGCAGACTCCATGTGTACATAATAATAATAAATAATAATATAGTGTGACCACCGTAGGTTTATCATGCCTTGAACAAGGCACCGTGGATTTCGTTTATGTATTCTTTTTTTTTATAAAGATTAGGCTGATCTTCAGAAATCTAGTGCTGACATCACTTTTTATAAAAACATTGAGCAAAATATTGATATAAATTAGCAAGGGCCCTTTACTTCGTCAACTCAAAGTCCACCTTAACATTTCAGACTCGTTTCAATAGATAAAGTTAGGCTAAAATTCTCAATTTATTCAGTATGACAACATGAAATGAAAAAACTGCAACCAAGTTCAGACTGCTGTCATTTTTAAGCCACTCGTCCGACAGCTGTTAAAATTATTCCAGTAACAGCTCATTATATTGTTTACATGCGTGCAAAAGCATTTTGGTGACAATTTTCCAGAAAAAAAGTTATTCGTGATGTATTTCAAGCGTGATAATGTGACTTCTTTATATTTGGCTGGAAAACCATAGGTGGCGATCGTTAGAGGACTCCAGCATTTAAATGTGAATAAATCATTTATGTCTCGCACCATCGCTCGTTACCGTGATACTGGTAGCGTAGCCCGACGTCAAGGAGGTTGACGGAAGAAAACAGCAACATAAGCAGAAATGGCTCGTAAAGTAAAGAAGCGACTTGATCGAAACCCGAGTCTCAGTGGTCGAAAAATGGCTCGTGAACTGAACATATCGCAATATTCCTTTCGTCAAATATTGAAAAATGAGCTTGGGGTAAAGCCATTGAAATTCAAAAAAGTGCAAGAACTTACACCGCAACAGAAAGAAAATGGACGCCAAAGAGCTAAAGAGTTGCTTCACTTGGCCGAAAGTGGTGAACTGCCGAATTTGGTTTTATCCGATGAGAAAACATTCGTTGTCCAGCAGTTTGTAAACAAACATAATTATCGTGTTTATTTGCACCTTCGGTTGGCCACCAGAACTCAAGCGACGGCCATGGTGATGGTGTGAGCCTCCATAACAGCCGATGGTTGCTCTCTGTTCGTATTAATCGACAGTGGTATCAGAATAAATGCCGAATATAATCGCGAAAATATTCTGGAGGGTGTATTACAGCCATGGGCACGCAAACATTTTGTCCGCAGACCTTGAAGATTCCAAACAGGACTCAGTACCATCGCACTCAGCAAGCGCAACCCAAGAATGGTTACAAAATGTGGTTCCTCGTTTCACAGTTAAGGTTTTTCTTAGAGAAGACCTCCTATAGAGGACAGTGAGGTCTTCTCCTATAGAAGGCAGTGAGATCTTCTCCTATAGAAGATAGTGAGGTCTTCTCCTATAAGGGACAGTGAGGTCTTCTCCTATAGAAGACAGTGAGATGTTCTCCTATAGAAGATAGTGAGATCTTCTCCTATAAGGAACAGTGAGGTCTTCTCCTATAGAAGACAGTGAGGTCTTCTCCTATTGAAGACAGTGAGGTCTTCTCCTAAGGAAGACAGTGAGGTCTTCGCCTATAGGAGACAGTGAGGTCTTCTCCTAGGGAAGACCTCCTATAGAGGACAGTGAGGTCTTCTACAAGGGAAGACCTCCTATAGAGGACAGTGAGGTCTTCTCCTAGGGAAGACCTCCTATAGAGGACAGTGAGGTCTTCTCCTAGGGAAGACCTCCTATAGAGGACAGTGAGGTCTTCTCCTATAGAAGACAAGGAGGCCATCTCCTATAGAAGACAGTGAAGTCTTTTCCTATAGAAGACGGTGAGGTCTTCTTCTATAGAATACAGTGAGGCCTTCTCCTATAGAAGACAATGAGGCCATCTCATATAGAAGACAGTGAGGTCTTCTCCTATAGAAGGCCATGAGACCTACTTCTAAAAAAGATCATCTTCTATAGTAGGCCATGAGGTCTCTCCTATAAAAGGCCATGAGGTCTTATTCTAGAGTAGGCCATGAGGTCTTCGACTAGAGAAGGCCATCAGGTCTTCTTCTAGAAAGGGCAATGAGAAAAGACCATCAGGTCTTATTCTAGAGCAGACCGTGAGGTCTTATTCTAGATTAGGCCATGAGGTCTTTCCCTAGAGAAAACCATGAGCCGATGATGTGACATTGAACAACGCTAATGTGATGCAGTTTATGAAAGACGTTAATCTCGATATCAAATTCTGCTAAAGAATTAGGTCTTAAAAAATCACTTCATTTCAACCCTGGCAGAACAAAATCAAAATCTTGAAACTATTTCTTATATTTTTGTGAAATTTACCATACAGCTTTTCTTCGACCTGTTACTCAACATTTGGCTTACCATCAACTGTGTTTACCTAAAGCCCTGATTGTGTTATCCTTATGCGGATAAAATATTTTGCTTTGTAAGCCACGAAACCACAGCCATTTTGACAGTAGCACATACGGGCTATATAGTGACATGTGGATAAACTCTAAAGTATGTTTGTATATAAATGACAACAACAAATTGAGCTGTGGCACAAAAATTCTCTTTCTTTCGTTGCAGATCATACCAACTCATGGAATTCAAAATTGCAACACTGCAAGGACAGACATTTAGCAAATTGTTATACTTCAGCCTTTGTGCTGCCTCTGTTGTCACAAAAGTCACCAGAATAGTTGCAGAAGAAGTCGTCGAAAATCTCAAGGGTTGCCACTAATACAGAGTTTCTCTGCCAACAATGAAAACTTATTATGTCGAAAGCAATCTGCTAGATGAGATGGGTGGAATGCACGTACACACATACATAACAATGTGTGTGTGGGTTTCTGTGCAAGTAAAACATCTTGTTTGATATACGAATTTCCCAAGTGTACTGTAAACAGAAGTAATTGAGAAGATATTGCAATGCCGCAATTCACCAGAAGAAGAAGAAGAAGAAGACGAAGAGGGAAATAACAATGCTGGGAAATGAAAATTAAAGTTGAACAAAAACATTTGTTAATCTTATCCCTGAATATTCTTCATCTTGTCAAAGTTTTTGTCACCAACAAGTTCTTCCAACGTTGAATTGATCGAGTTCTTTTTTTCTTCTTGAGATGGAAAACTTTAGTTATTTGTAAATGGCAGTTGCGAAGTTTCGTTATGAATTCATATGTTACAAACTAGTTAATTGTTTTTGTCATATGGGACAAATTTGAAAATTGCTGGTGATAGAGCCAGAAAAAAAATTGAGTAATATACAAGTCAGAATATTTAATCGTATGCTACAAAAATAAGTTAAAACCAGTAAATAAAGTCCTAAAGTCGGGCGGAGCCGAATTTATGATACCCTACAACACTTTGCTAATTTTGTAGAGCTCCACATAACAATTAAAAGATTTTATGGGAGAATTTAATCATACACGCTATTATTATAAATCGGACGAAGTTATATATGGGAGCTATATCCAAATCTGAACCGATCTCGATAAAATTTAGCAAAAGTATTTCTGAGCTGTATTTGATATATTTGTTTTCAGGCCTAATTTGGTTGTATGTTCGAAATTCCATATTATTCGGACTGATATTATACGTTTGGTGCACAATAAAAGGCAAATCGGACGAAGATATATATGGTAGCTATATCTAATTTTTTACCGATTATCTCCAATTTCAATAGGGTTCGTCCTTGGGCCAAACAAATATTGTTTCGAAAATTTCATCTCAATCGGATAATAAATGCGACCTGCATTTTGTTTATAAAAATACATGGACAGACGGACAGACGGACTGACATGCATAAATCAACTCACAAAATGATTCCGTGGGAATCCTCAAAGGAACTATGGGTCTATCTCGCTTCATTTTCCATGTTACAAAAAAATGCACAAAGACATAATATCCTTACCCTATGAGGCGTAGTATATAATATCAGTCGGTACTGCCGACATACTTATACTCTCAGCCAATGTCCGATTATTTAAATATATTTTGAATTCTGTTATGAATATTCAAACTTTTGACCCTCTATCGAGTGGGTTCTGAAGGAATGGGCCAATATTGTCCATTTCATATCGGACCTAAAGAAATACGATATAAATATTGCGGCGCGCCAGTTTGGGACTTCTTTTTATATGAGATAGATGATAATTTTTAGAAAATGTTAAAATCTGCGTGAGTTACCAGATATAGTAGATCGGGGTATGCCATTCTCATACTTTATCTAATACATATTTATAATACATTAAAAAATATTTATATGGCCAAAATTATGAGAAAATCGAACATTTAAATCCAATGTATGGAAAATCATAAATTCCACATTCATCTCAGGATTCTGGTTGAGGGACATATATTTAGATATAACAAAATTGTAAAGAACCGCTGCGTTGTTTCGCAATTTATGACAGATAAAAGTATTGAAAATTGTGACCCTTTGTGGGAGAGATACCAGAAGGAGCGGACCGATATATTCCACCTTACCACCAGATCTTGGCTTCATAAATATAGTAGGATTTGTGAAATTCAAAGATAATTAAAAAAAGACAATTATTCAAAATTTTGACCTTTTGTGGGAGAAGCACTTGATGGAGTGGACCGATATTATCCATTTTCACACCTGACCTAGCACTGACGCAAATATTAGGATTTACAAAGTTGGAGCAAAATTGGATTATCCTTTCTCTTTCTGTGCAAAAAATTTATTTTTTGAAAATTTCGACCTTTAGTGGGGAGAGGTAATAGAAGGAGTGGACCGATGTTTATGTAACACCTCGAAATATTATTTTCCCATATAGGAAAGTATATATGAATCTTCCTATCTCGCCGAGCTGAGTCGATCTAGCTATGTATGTTCGTCCGTCTGTCCATGTTAATTTGTAATCACTCTACAGGTCGCAATTATGGCCCGATCTTCACGAAATTTAGAATGTAGGTGGGGCTAGGGCCAGAATAGAACCCTATTGCTTTTGGAGATGATCGTATAATATTTAGGGGTTGAAATGGACTAACAAATTTTCTCGATTTTGCAGTGGCTCTACAGGTCGCAATTATAGACCGATCGACGCGGAATTTAGCATGGAGCTAGAGCTTAGGGCTGGGCTGAAGCCTTCTAATTTAAATGGTCATCAGGTATTATTTAGTGGGTAAAAGAGACCATAACATTTGTGTTAAATAAAAGTCAAGATTTCCACTAAACCGCGAATATTTTTAATCCCGGCGAAATTACAAGTAGACAAACAGGTCAATTCTGACCGTTACGTAGATGCCGATAGTAAACTATTGGATATATGCAGGGAAATATATACAATGTATATATACAAAGGAAGGGGATGTTATCTAAAATGCTTATATCTCAAGAATGGCTGGACCGATTTTGACAAATTTTGTCAATTCAGAATGCCGTCTTGGCATAAAAGTATAAAATCGAAAAAAATCGCATAAAAAGTTGCCAGTAATAATGTTAATATAGATTTTGTAGAATTTTGTGACATTTTTTTAATTTTTCATATTTTCTGTCGCATGCGATTTTTTCAATTTGACTTATAATATTGAAGTATACATTTTGTAATATTTTTTTCACATTACAACACGGGTTGGGGTTATAATATACAGATTGCAATTATCGCCCGATCCTCACGAAAATGTTCACAAGGGTAGGATTATGCTCAGAAGGAGTAGGCTTATTGTTTTCAATGATGTCCGCAATATATGTAGATGTTGGAATGGACCAATAACAAAAAGTGTTCCTAATTTTGCAGCCGTTATAAAGGTCACAAATAGAAACCAAAGGACAAGAAATCTCACGTCTAATCATAGTTTAGGACAGCGGGTAAAGTGGACCAATACTTTTGTGTTAAAAAATACCAACATTTCCATTCTACCGAACCGCCGAAAATAACTTGCAGGCAATATCCAAAATACACAACAGGCGAATTTCTGGCTTTTTATGCTGATTTCGTTGACGAATAAACCTAATTATCGTAGACATGCAAATCACATGGATGAGTCCAAATTTAGAGGTACAGAGGGGCCTATTGTTTTTGTAGATGATCGCAAAATATTTAGGGGTTCAAATGAACCAAAATAAAAAATCCTGATTATCCTGAGAGGAGAGTTAAGGACAGGGAATAATTCTAGCATTTAAATTGGGCCACGGCAACTAACAGCACTGTAATATCTGGGAGATGTTCCGTGACATAATTTCAAAAGCGAAATCTTCCAAAATGGATTTGCACATAAGGGAGCTGCTAACATATTGTAGTGTTGTAGGGTATGAAATGGTCTGTCCCGCACGAGTATAGCCTTTGCTTATTTGTTTATGTCTAAAATTATAATTTCGATGAGTTACAGACGGAATGACGAACTTAATATACTAAGTATGGTACTGTTCGTACGATTCTAAATATGAAAGGTGGACTTTTCGCTGACAAAGTATTAGGCCTCTTGCTAGTGTATCCATTACACGGTGCGACAAAATTCGATTTTTTTAATAATTACAGAGAATTATGAAAGTATAGCTAAAATAGATGACACACGGGGGGATCATTAAAATTTAACCATATATTGGTATTGGTCGAACATTTTGATCCTTCAAGCTAGTCAGCAAAGGGGTCTTTTTCACCCGTTTCCATAATTATAATAAAAACTATTAAACTATTATTAATTAAAAATTTTGAAATATTTTGTTGTTGCAAAATTATTTTGCTTAATGTTAACGTTTGCCAGGGGGTAAGGCAAGGAAAACCTAGGTTTCTGAAAGAGAAGATTTTCCAAAAAAAATATTGTAAATATATCAATAAATTTTAATACCAACAAAAAAATCAGCTTCAAAGCAAAAAATTAAATTGACCATTAAGTAAGTGTTTGTATGCGTACAATTTTAATAATTCCAAAATGTTGTTGATTTTTCTCTCCATTGCTTATTTAGGGATATTCAATAATTCAATTTAAATGGTTCACAACAAAATTAACATTTTTCAATGGAAATGAAATGAAATATGGCTTTCGAGATAAGTTGACCATTGTTCTGTAGCTAATGTTTAATCGAATGGAAATTTGTAAAATTTCCATGTTTTTTTTTTATTGGGGAATTCAAAGGAAAATGTTTTGATGTAACGCTTTAGATTCGCTAATGGTTTTCTTTGGAAAATTTATTTGGGAAAAATATTTTGTATTTTTTGTGTACGTTTTCAAGTGGGTTTCGGGAGACTTGGAAAGTTATTCCATCTTTGGAAAGTTTTTCTCAAAATACTGTAAGAAAAAAAATGGAACAACAACACCTTCTTCAAAGCACAAAACAAGTATAGCATATGTTAATACAAATATATGAGATAATACATATAATTATTGGAATAAAACAATTAATCCCAACAGGGCTTAACTGTACACACTTGGTTTGTTGTTAAGTAGATCGATAAAAATAGTCGGAACAAAACAAAAAAACAAAAACAGTTCTGGTTTGTGAGAGAACGCATATCAAGAAATTGCTTTTGGGTTTTCTGCCTTTACCTCTTCCATCCTACCATGAATTATTCTTTATTGGGATGGTACCGAAGGAGTGGGCAACTATTTCCTATTTCGCATAAGATCTAATTATTGCGACGTGCCATCTTTTTGGACTATATCGACTACTCTCTCCCCTTATTTCAGATAGTTGTCAATATTTCTGGAAAATGTTGAACTTTTGTGGAGGAGGAAGGGAGAAAGAGTGGATGTATTAACAAATAAAAAAGCTGTAAGTTTCGCCGGTCCGAACTTTGAATACACTCCACCAAATTTCAAAAAAAAAAAAAAAATAATAATAAAATACTTTAATAATTATGTTAACATCTTAAAAATATCGAGTGAAGTCGTTATATTAGGGTTTATACGATCGGTGAATAACGTAGCTAAAATCATCAAAATATTGTATATCGGAGGTAACGTTATATTGTATATCGGAGGTAACGTTATACGAAGACGTGGACCTGCACGGACAATTTTCTGTCATAGGCTATAGTATCTATCACAAACATCAAATGCCAAATTTGAAATAACTTAGGTGAATAATGTCGCTAAAATCATCCAAATACCGAATATCGGGAGGTGCCGTTATATGGGGGCTATACGAAGACGTGGACCTGCACGGACAATTTTCTGGCATAGGCTATAGTATCTATCACAAACATAAAATGCCAAATTTGAAACAATTCCGGTGAATAATGTCGTTAAAATCATCAAAATACCGAATATGGGGAGCTATCGTTATATGGGGCTATAAGAAGACTTGGGCCTGCACTGATAATTTTCGGTGATAGGCTGTAGTATCCATTAAAAATTTCAAATACCAAATTTAAAACAATTCCGGTGAATAATATCGGTAAAATCATTAAAATACTGAATATTGGGAGGTACCGTTGTATGGGGGCTTTACCGTGGACATACATGGCCTATTTTTAATACCAAAAGTCCTGCAGATATAATATAAATTTGAGTAAAATTTTATCAATCTCTTTTTTTATCCATGTCTAAATCAACATGTAATTTTATGCCGATCAAAAAATATACTTTGTGGGGTCTAAAATGTATTTAATATACCGTTCATACTATGGTGGATGGTATAAAAAGGACAATATATGTACAGGGTGAGATGAAGAAACTGCAACAAAATTCAGACTGCTGTCATTTCTTAGCCACTCGTCCGACAGCTGTTAAAATTATTCCGGTGACAGCTCATTATATTATTTACAAGCGTGATGATAATTTTCCCAAAAAAGTTACCATGATGGAATTTAAGCGTGATTGTGTGATTTCTTTATATTTGTCTGGAAAACCACAAGTGGCTATCGGTAGAGCACTCAAGCATTTAAATGTGAATAAATCTTCTGTGTCTCGTACCATTACAGTGATACTGGTAGCGTAGCCCGACGTCAAGGAAATGAACGGAAGAAAACAGCAACATCAGCAGAATTGGTTCGAAAAGTAAAGAAGCGACTTGATCGAAACCCGCGACGCAATTGCCGAAAATGGCTGGTGAGCTGAACATATAGCTATATTCCATTCGGCAAATATTGAATATGAGCTCGGGGTAAAACCATTGAAATTCCAAAGAGTGCAAGAACTTACACCGCAACTGAAAGAAAAAAGACTCAAAAGAGCTAAAGAGTTGCTTTGCTTGGCCGAAAGTGGTGAACTGCCGAATTTGGTTTTCTCCGATAATAGTGTTTACTTGCACCTTCGGTTGCCCATGGTGATGGTGTGGGCCGCCGTAACAGCCAGTGGTCGTTCTCCGCTCGTATTTATCGACCGTGGCATCAGAATAAATGCCGAATATTATCGCGAAAATATTCAAACCTTTTGTCCGCAGACCTTGGACATTCCAACAGGACTCAGCACCATCACACTCAGCACGCGCCACCCAAGAATGGTTACAAAAGAAGGTTCCTCGCTTCATTTCCAGAGCACAATGGCCACCAAAATCTCCGGATACCAATCTGTTGGACTATTGTGTCTGGAGTATTTTGGAAAGCAAGGTTGCCACTAAAAAATACCAAAGTGTCGATCACCTCAAGCCTCGCCGGGAATGGGCGAAAATACCGCAGAGCAACATTCGGACAGCGTGTGACGGTATCAATGGCCGTCTGAAGAGCATAATTCGTGCCAAAGTTGACCAATTCGGACAAATCTTAACTTATTCTAAAATTTGATGCTATTTCCGACCGTTTTTGCTTTCATTCAATAAAATTAAAAAAAAAAATGTAAAAATTATGGCGTGTGACTTTGTTGCAGTTTTTTTTTTTTTTTTTTATCTCACCCTGTGTATGTAATATCAGCCTGGATTGGATAGATTTCTTCACATTTAACCGAATTCTTCCATTCGATGGACCTTGGCTTCGAAATACACTTTTTTAATACAATCCTTTTCGAAGTGATATCATGCACTACATACCACTGTTATTTGGTATGAGAGGTTAAATTGCCGCCGCCATATTTTGAAAAAGTCGATTCACAATTCAATATGCCTCCCACATATTAGTTCCCTTAGAAACTAAATTGTAACTGGTACGGCAGCTTTACTAAATATGCATGTGGATTAGGGGATCATATATTCGGCCCTGCCCGACTTTTCCTTACTGCGTCCAGAATGATGACGTCAAAGACAAAAACATTTTTCATTATTTTTTGCAATTTATACTTTTTTTAATCAAAGAAAATATTCGCATCAATCATGATCACCCCCTCTCCGAGAGTTCACAGCCATAGCAAGTCGGTTCGCTGTCATGCACACAAATCGGAAAACAAAATATTTTCTTCCACTTGATCTTACTTTTAGAGCAAACTCTCACTTTGTTTCGAGCGATTCGGCTTCCACTCAAATTTTCTGTAGCATTCCTTTACAAAAAAAAAAGAGTCAAGAGTAAACCTCGTATAAAACACCCACTCTTTAAAAATTCTGCTCGCAAGAAGGTTTCACTCCCTAGTGAAAACGAGCAAATCTTTGTTCTGGTTAATAGTTTTTTTTTTTTTCGTTGATGGTCTGAAAATATACAACTGTTGGTTATACCATCCGATATATGATCTTACTTTAATGGCGGGTTGATTTAAGAAAATATTATTCTTGGTGAAATTACCGGTTCATATTTAAGATATGCACTCAAATTTGAATATAGTTCTCCAGAAACAAAAAAATTTTACGCCTTTCCTGTTGCACAGGCGATTTTGAACCTGGAAAGGTGTAGTAAAAGTCAGCTATGTGGCCATTATTTGATTAAAAAAAAAAAAAAAAAAAAAAATATTGGATCAATACAAAATGTAGGATAGATAGGATATTTATCAAACACTTGTACCAGCTAGCGAATAATGGGTTTCGAAGTCAATGTATTACTTCTTGATCTATACGGAGACAATAATTTCCTCCCTCTTTAATTAAAGGCTTCAAAATTTTCCATTTTTTTAAAATTCACATCTAAAAGATTTTTTATCTTATTTATCAAGCCCATGAAATATTGATTTCCCTTCTCCTTTTTGCATACAAATCGTCTGCCACAGAGGAAAATCCCATTGGTATTCTTTATGTAAGCAAATGTCAATAATTATATATCCCTATCATATTTGTGCGAAAGAAAAAGAATCAGATATGGCGTATGTACAAATGTGGTTGCTAACGTTGTGAGGTCACGTTTCCTCGTCCTCATGCGAGCAAAATGCAAAAATGAGCTGCTGATTTCCAAATAGGAAACGACTTGCTGTCAGATTGGCTTATATTTATTTCTTATTTTTTGAGTTTACATCTCAAAGGATTTCCCGAGAGTTAATTTGTTTCTTTGGTGCGATATGGTGGTGAGGATGCCACAACATATATCGCATGGTTGTTGTGAGTATATTTTTTCCATGGAAATATAATCATGTTGAATAAAATTAGGTTAAAAGTAACATGCCAGCTAATTCGGTTACTTTGGAAAACATTGCACGAACATATTTGTTTTATCATGTTTTCAGGATTCACATATGCGGCAGGCTCTCGTCGACCTTGTAATATTTCATAGTTAAAATTTGAGTATGGTCTCCAAGGGAAATATTATTGAAGGATGCTTGTATGGATGTTTTTTTTTGAATATGGATTTAATTTTATACCCTCCACCATACTATGGAGGGTATATTAACTTTGTCATTCCGTTTGTAACTCCTCGAAATACTCATATCAGACCCAACAAAGTATATATATTCTTGATCAGCGTAAAATTCTAAGTCGATTTAGCCATGTCCGTCTGTCTGTTGTAATCACGCTATCTTTTGAACGAATTGAGATAGAAGGATAATATTTTGCACACGTGCTTATTTTTCCAGTAGGCAGGTTAAGTTCGTAAATGGGCCATGTAGGTCCACGTTTTCATATAGCCCCCATATATAAGTACCTCCCGATATTCGGTATTTTGATGATTCTAGCGACATTATTCACCGGAATTGTTTCAAATTTATTATTTGAGATTCGTAATGGATACTTCAGCCTATGACAGAAAATTGTCTGTGCCGGTCCACGTCTTCGTATAACCCCCATATAACGGTACCTCCCAAAATTCGGTATTTTGATGATTTTAGCGTCATTATTTAACGGAATTGTTTCAAATAACGTATTTAGAGTCCGTAATGGAAACTACACTCTGTGACAGAAAATTGTCTATGCAGGTACAGGTCTTCGAATAGGCCCCATATATCAGTAGCCCCTATAGGTACAATACCCACCGAAATTTTTTGAGATGTCGTATTTGACGTTCGTAATGGATACCATACCCTGTGACAGAAAATTGTCTATGCTGGTCCAGGTCTTCGCACAGCTCTGATATAACGATACCTATATACTATATTTTGATGATTTTAGCTACATTATTCACCGTTTATTTCAAGTTTCGATTTTGAATATGGTAATGGCTTATGACAAATAAGGCCTATGTAGGCTATATTCGGTAATTTTAAAATTTTATCAGAATTTTTCAAGGACTTTATTTCTTGAAAATTTCCAAATTCGTTCCAAATGGGTATTCAAAGTTCGGCCCGGCCGAACTTACTTCTTTTATACTTGTTTCAATGTGATGTAGTGCATGAAGGGCATGAATGGCAAAAATAATTTAGGTTTGACAGAACGGCCAATTGAAAAAAGTTATACATTTTCCCAATGATAGAAAGTACTATATTCGGACCAAGATATCTAGACAAGGAAGTAAACTTTTTTTTTTCTTTTTTTTCTGGCCATGACTCTCAAACAAAAAAAGAGCTATACCAGATTTCTTAAGAAAAATGCACTGACGGAGGCCAAAATCTGATGTGAATAATTTGAAGCTGTTAAGTTTATCAAAACTAAGAAATTGAGGGCTATTTTTGTTTACTTTGTTCATTAGGAAAAAACCATAAAAAGTAAATTCTCTTTCTATGTAGGATATTTATACCCTACAACACTATGTGTTGAGGATATTATAAGTTTGATTGGGCCAAAAATTATGTAACACCACGAAATATTGATTTCCCACATAGGAAAGTATATATGGATCTTCCTATCTCGCCGAGCTGAGTCGATCTAGCTATGTATGTCCGTCCGTCCGTCTGTCCGTCTGTCCGTCTGTCCGTCTGTCCATGTTAATTTGTAATCACTCTACAGGTCGCAATTATGGGCCGATCTTCACGAAATTTAAAATGTAGGTGGGGTTAAGTTCAGAATAGAACCCTATTTCTTTTGGAGAGGATTGCATAATATTTAGGGGTTGAAATGGACCAAAAACTGAAAAATTTGCTGATTTTGCAGTTGCTCTACAGTTCACAATTATAGACCAATCGACGCGGAATTTCGCAAGTAGCTAGAGTTTAGGGCGGGGAAGAAGCCTACCAATTTGGGTGGTCATCGGATAATATTTAGCGGGTAAAATAGACCATATCTTTTTTGTTGAAAAAATTCAAAATTTTTCATTAAACCGCGAATATTTTAAATCGCGGCGAAATCACAAAGCCATGACAAGGTTACTCCTGATCTTTACATTGATGTTAACATCCAACAAACCGGATATATAGCAAAATAGGTGCGATATATATGTCTATCAAAGAAGATATGCTTGAAAGATCTCTTATATGTCGAGAACGGCTGAACTGATTTCGACAGTTCTCATTAATTCAGAATGGCCTCTTGGCAGGAAAGAAAAAACGTCTTAAAAAATCGCATAAAAATATCTCTATAAAGATGAAAATATTGATTTTGTAAAATTTTCTCATATTTTTTCAATTTTGTCATATTTTTGGCATATTTTCATTTTGAATTAAACATTTGGTTATATTTCTGCAGCTAACAAAACTAAGTAGTTAGGATATCAGGATATCATATACAGATCGAATTTATGGCCCGATCCTTACGAAATTTTGCATGGGGATAAGATGAGGGTCAGAATAGAAGCCTATTCTTTTTGGAGATGATCGCAATATATCTAGGGGTTGAAATGGACCAAAAAACCAAAATTGTCAGCAGGTCGTAATTATCGCCCGATCCTCACGCACATTTGAATTGGGGTTACCGGACATTGCAAAAGCCAAGCAACTGCGGATGGCCATCCAAAAATATTCAATGTGTGAAGGAGTTTGCCAACTTTTGTAGACAAAATACGAAAATGTCCATTCCAGTGACTTTTTGGAGAATTCACAAATACAGGAAAGACGCACTTCTGACTATTTCGTTAACGCTGATTTCGTGGAAGAATATAGTCAAATGTCTGTATCTCAAAAAAATAAAAAGCCAATAATAAATGTTAATCTTTTGCCACTTCTAAGAGACTATGGGTCTTTGGGAAATATTGGTTCCAGATCTAGGAAGACCATTTACGTGCAACATCTACCAATAAATTTGAAATGAGCAAATTAGTTTAAGTTGCTATTATTCGAAAATTAGAGAACGAAACCTGATGGTTTTCTTTTATTATTTGTCACAATATCTTGTGGAATTCTTTCGAGTATCTCGCCTATATAAACTGTATCGTTTATTATAGTGTTGTAGGGTATTCAACGGTCGGCCCCGCTCGACTGTAGCCTTTGCTTACTTGTTTTTTAGATGAAACTAGGACCCGTAATTTCAAATTATGGCTGATTTCGTTGAAAATTTGGGAACTGATCTTCACCACATCTTGAAAATTGGTTTCCTTGCTATTGACAAATCAAGAATTAAAGATAGTCGAAAACTTTTGTGATATTTATATCATGGTTTGATTCTTTTAATCGATTATTTAATTTAAGGATATCGGCGAACTTTAAATTTTTTGGGAAATGATTTATATTTACATAAATATTTGCACATTCTGCTACTAATGCGAATGTATCCTGATTTTTCTACCATCACTTTAAACATAACATTTATTCATGGATGAAATCCAGCACGCTTTTAAAATAGATTTAATTTTCAGTTTTTTTGTGTTCATGTTGAACTTCCATTCACTTTGAACTTATTCCTTAAACGCCTCCAATTTTTACAGCCATATTTCGAAAGCTATCTAAAAAAATAAAGAAAGAAATACCAGGAAATACCAATCCTCAAGGATTGCAAAATTTTGGATTGCAATTTGTTTTATCATATTTCTTCCTTCCACACATGTATCGAAGCTACCGAGTGTAATTATCCTCTCCCACCATATCATGCTTAGAATTCAGTTATAAATCTTACGGAGCCCCATGCATGGCATGTTATAACCTTTTGTCTTATATTCTCCGGGTCATACTCGCCATTGCTATTGAGCTTAGATCAAATTAAATCGTTTCTCTATTGTTGAACAAATCACAACAATATGTTCAAACAATACAATGTCGGTCGATGTTGTGTGGTCTTCTCGTTATATGTGTGTGTGTGTATTGCAGTAATTATCCTCGGGACAAGCACATACAGGTTAAATATATAGTCGCATGTATGTATGTTTTTGACTCTTATCAAACCAATTGGTGTTCTGGCATCACTGAACAAAAACAATAAATGTCAGACAAGTAATCAATGGTTCTGTTCCACACAATTCCTAAGTTAAGATATCGCCAATGATGGGGATGATGATGACGACGAAGTTGGAATGCTTTCAAACCAATGAATGGTATTGTTCAATGGAATCTCTTGCACAAACCATTGAAGTTCATTTGTTCAATGGCATCGATTCTGTGAAATTTTAATTAATATTGATATTTGTTGAAAATTAAAGTGAATTTTAAAAAAAAGAATTATTTTTAAAGTGTTCGGAGCTGTGGAACGCTAATTAGGAGTAGTTAAACAAATTGATGAATTGTGCATCTTCTGGTTGACCATTAAATTTTTAATATTACAATAATAAAAGTGGATTATTTCAAGAGCCATAAACATAGAATTATAACAATATATTTTCAAGGACCAACTAAATGTGGATTGTTTACAAAAATATATTTCTAAGGACCAATGGAGCCATAAACGTGATTTTTTTTAAAAAATATATATATTCAAGAACCAACATAGTCACAAGTGTGGATTTTTAAAAATATAAGCCATAAACGTGGACCAACAGAGCCATAAATGTGAATTTTTAAAAATATATGTTCAAGGACCAAAGGAGAAATGAACGTTGATTTTTTAAAAATGTATTTTCAAGGACCAATAGTAAACGTGGATTTTTTAAAAATATATTTTCAAGGACGAATAGTAGACGTGGATTTTTTAAAAATGTATTTTCAAGGACCATTATTAAACGTGGATTTTTTTAAAATATATTTTCAAGGACCAATAGTAAACGTGGATTTTTCAAAAATATATTTTCAAGGACCAAAAGTAAACGTGGATTTTTTAAAAATATATTTTTAAGGACCAATATTAAACGTGGATTTTTTAAAAATTTATTTTCAAGGACCAATAGTAAAAGTGGATTTTTTTAAAAATATATTTTCAAGGACCAATAGTAAACGTGGATTTTTTAAAAATTTATTTTCAAGGACCAATAGTAAACGTGGATTTTTCAAAAATATATTTTCAAGGACCAAAATTAAACGTGGATTTTTTAAAAATATATTTTTAAGGACCAATATTAAACGTGGATTTTTTAAAAATTTATTTTCAAGGACCAATAGTAAAAGTTGATTTTTTAAAAATATATTTTCAAGGACCAATAGTAAACGTGGATTTTTTAAAAATATATTTTCAAGGACCAATAGTAAACGTGGATTTTTTAAAAATATATTTTCAAGGACCAATAGTAAACGTGGATTTTTTAAAAATATATTTTCAAGAACCAATAGTAAACGTGGATTTTTTAAAAATATATTTTCAAGAACCAATAGTAAACGTGGATTTTTAAAAATATATTTTTAGGGACCAAAGGAAAACGTGGATTTTTTAAAAATATATTTTCAAGGATTCACAATAAACGTGATTTTTTTAAAATATATTTTCAAGGACCAACAGTAAACGTGGATTTTTTAAAAATATATTTTCAAGGACCAACAGTAAACGTGGATTTTTTTAAAATATATTTTCAAGGACAAACATAACCATAGACGTGGATTTTTTAAAAATATATTTTCAAGGATTCACAATAAATGTGATTTTTTTAAAATATATTTTCAAGGACCAACAGTAAACGTGGATTTTTTAAAAATATATTTTCAAGGACCAACAGTAAACGTGGATTTTTTAAAAATATATTTTCAAGGACCAACAGTAAACGTGGATTTTTTAAAAATATATTTTCAAGGACCAACAGTAAACGTGGATTTTTTTAAAATATATTTTCAAGGACAAACATAACCATAGACGTGGATTTTTTAAAAATATATTTTCAAGGACCAACTGAGTCATCAACGTGGATTTTTTAAAAATGTATTTTCAAGCACCAACTGAGCCATCAACTTGGATTTTTTAAAAATATATTTTCAAGCACCAACTGAGCCATCAACGTGGATTTTTTAAAAATATATTTTCTGGGACAAACATAACCATAGACGTGGATTTTTTAAAAATATATTTTTTTTAAGCACCAACTGAGCCATAAACGTGGATTTTTTAAAAATATATTTTCAAGGACAAACGTAACCATAGACGTGGATTTTTTAAAAATATATTTTCAAGGACAAACATAAACATAGACGTGGATTTTTTAAAAATATATTTTCAAGGACCAACCGAGCCATAAACGTGGATTTTTTAAAAATATATTTTCAAGGACAAATGTAACCATAGACGTGGATTTTTTAAAAATATATTTTCAAGCAGCAACTGAGCCATAAACGTGGATTTTTTAAAAATATATTTTCAAGGACAAACATAACCATAGACGTGGATTTTTTAAAAATATATTTTCAAGCACCAACTGAGCCATAAACGTGGATTTTTTAAAAATATATTTTCTGGGACAAACATAACCATAGACGTGGATTTTTTAAAAATATATTTTCAAGCAGCAACTGAGCCATAAACGTGGATTTTTTAAAAATATATTTTCAAGGACAAACATAACCATAGACGTGGATTTTTTAAAAATATATTTTCAAGCACCAACTGAGCCATAAACGTGGATTTTTTAAAAATATATTTTCAAGCACCAACTGAGCCATAAACGTGGATTTTTTAAAAATATATTTTCTGGGACAAACATAACCATAGACGTGGATTTTTTAAAAATATATTTTTTTAAGCACCAACTGAGCCATAAACGTGGATTTTTTAAAAATATATTTTCAAGGACAAATGTAACCATAGACGTGGATTTTTTAAAAATATATTTTCAAGCAGCAACTGAGCCATAAACGTGGATTTTTTAAAAATATATTTTCAAGGACAAACATAACCATAGACGTGGATTTTTTAAAAATATATTTTCAAGCACCAACTGAGCCATAAACGTGGATTTTTTAAAAATATATTTTCAAGGACAAACATAACCATAGACGTGGATTTTTTAAAAATATATTTTCAAGCACCAACTGAGCCATAAACGTGGATTTTTTAAAAATATATTTTCAAGGACAAACATAACCATAGACGTGGATTTTTTAAAAATATATTTTCAAGCACCAACTGAGCCATAAACGTGGATTTTTTAAAAATATATTTTCAAGGACAAACATAACCATAGACGTGGATTTTTTAAAAATATATTTTCAAGGACCAATAGAGCCATAAACGTGGATTTGTTAAAAATATATTTTTGGGAACCAACAGATTTTTTAAAAATATATTTTCAAGGACCAATAGAGCCATAAACGTGGATTTTTTAAAAATATATTTTCAAGGACCAATAGAGCCATAAACGTGGATTTGTTAAAAATATATTTTTGGGAACCAACAGATTTTTTAAAAATATATTTTCAAGGACCAATAGAGCCATAAACGTGGATTTTTTAAAAATATATTTTTAGGAACCAACAGAAAAAGTGGATTTTTTAAAAATATATTTTCAAGGACCAACAGAGCCATAAACGTGGATTTTTTAAAAAACATATATTTTCAAGGACCAACAAAGTCATAAACGAGGATTTTTTAAATATATATTTTAAAGGACCAACAGAAAAAGTGGATTTTTTAAAAATATATTTTCAAGGACCAACAGAGCCATAAACGTGGATTTTTTAAAAATATATTTTCAAGGACCAACAAAGTCATAAACGAGGATTTTTTAAATATATATTTTAAAGGACCAACAGAGCCATAAACGTGGATTTTTTAAATATATATTTTAAAGGACCAACAGAGCCATAAACGTGGATTTTTTAAAAATATATTTTCAAGGACCAATAGAGCCATAAACTTGGATTTTTTAAATATATATTTTAAAGGACCAACAGAGCCATAAACGTGGATTTTTTAAATATATATTTTTAAGGACCAACAATAAACGTGAATTTTTTAAAAATATATTTTCAATGACCAACCGTGAACGTGGATTTTTTTTAAAATATATTTTCGGGTACCAACAGTAAAAGTGGATTTTTTAAAAATATATTTTCAGGGAGCAACAGTAAACGTGGATTTTTCGATGAAATTATGCGGACTCTATCGTGTTTTCAAAAAACAAATATACGGACGTCGCTAAATCGTCTAATAATTTTATTGTGACCTTTTTAGGGGTCTCCGACGAATATTTCGAGGCTTTGCAAGCAAAATATAATATATATATAAATGTAATATATAATTGGTGGAGGGTAGAAAAAAAAAACTAATATAAAATAATTAACAGTTATGAACCTATCGATGTGTACTTTTACATGGGGTTAAGGTTTAAAACAGGACCTACACATATCATTTTCGGACAATAACTTTTTCGTGAAAAATTACCATTCCATTGCAAATATTTGGGATGCATATATCTTCTCAGTTTCTCCTCTCTAAATGCTCAACTTTCAAGTTTCATTCCATGCATACGTTTCAATTTAAGAAGTTCTCATTAGCCAAAATTAGCTCCAACATGAAGGACTCCTTTGCCTCATTTCCATTTTGCAAGTAATCAACTTGCGTCACTGGCTAGTGCACTCTTCCAAACCCCTTGGCGAAATGAGGTTCCTTTGTTGTGGTATTGAAATATAATCACCTCTATTTGCAACATCATCGCTTGCAGTGATGAAGATGAATCTCATATTGGTATACTGAAGAAAGTGTATGTATGCTGTTTGCTGTTGTCAGCGTCATGTGCAGAAACATCTGCCAATGTGAAGAATGACATACAGCAGTTAAAGCTGTTGAAATTAAATTTTCAGAAATTAAAAAAGTTTTATTTCACATCCATGATGATATTTCTATAGGATATTAATTCAATCTGTACCAACTCAAGTTAGAGTATGACAGCTTCATTGATTAAACTTGGTTTATTTTATGTTTGACATTTTCAATTTCATATTAGATCAATAGGTTAATATGAAAAGGAAAATTTTCAAACATCAAATTTTTATTCCCTCAAAAGCTACACATTTTACTCATCTTTATATTAAATATTCAGGAAATTCTACAATTGTTTTTTAAGAATAATTTATCATATTAAATTGGGTACCACGTGTTGAAGGAAAAAAACAATTCTAAGAACATACAATATCGAACGTGATACGAACATATTTGGAGTATTATTGTTTTGATAACAGGTCGAAAATAACAAACACGTTCTAATTTGCCCTTGAAAATCTACGAACATGTGTGCTCATTTCTGCGTCTATTCCTTTAATTCCTATTACCATAAGAAGATTCAACAAGTAAAAAAACATTAAGTTCGGCCGGGCCAAACTTTTAATACCCTCCACCTTAGGGTAAAAGAAACATTAGAAGAAATGTGGCAAAAACCATAAAAATTCCGAATATCGGGAGGTACCGTTATACGGGGGCTACACCAAAAGGTGGACCTATAATTACAATGTTTTGCCACACGAACTAGAACCCATTATGACCCACAAATACCAATTTTTAGGCAAATCAGTGAAAAAATGTGGCAAAAACCATCAAAATACCGAATATCGGGGGGTACCGTTATATGGGTACCAAATCATGGACCCATGCATGCAATGTTTCGCCACCGAAGCTGGAACCCATTATCACCAACAAATACCAATTTTTTGCCACACGCTCAGGCACCCATTATGAACCACAAATACCAATTTTTAGACAAATCAGTGAACAAATGTGGCAAAAACCATCAAAATACCGAATATCGGGAGGTACCGTTATATGGGGGCTATACCAAATCATGGGCCCATACATGCAATGTTTCGCCACCGGAGCTGGAAACCATTATGACCCACATATACCAATTTTTAGACAAATCCGTGAAAAAATGTGGCAAAAAAAAATAAAATACCGAATATCGGGAGGTACCTTTATATGGGGGCTATACCACAACGTGGACCTATACATGCAATGTTTTGCCACACGCTCAGGGACCCGTTATGACCTACAAATACCAATTTTCAGACAAATCCGTGAAAAAATGTGGCATAAATCATCAAAATACCGAATATCGGAAGGTACCGTTATATGGGGACTATACCAGAACGTGGACCGATATATCTCATTTTCAATACCAACCATCCTAGACACAATGCAAATAGCTCTGCTAAATTTTGGCCCTCTACGTCAAATAATGTGGGCTGTATCGTGATTTCAACAGACAGACAGACAGTCGGACAGACAGACGGACATCGTTAAATCGACTTAGAATTTTATGCTGATTATGAATATATATACTTTATGGGGTCTAAGACGAATATTTAAGGATGTTGCAAACGGAATGACAAAGTTAATATACCCTCCTTTCCATGGTGGAGGGTATAAAAACATGAAGAAGATAGAAAATCTCTTAATCCTCAATACACGAGAATAATTTTTTAATGAAGGGATTTTAAGTGTAGAAACCAATACTCAATTTTAATAGAGTGTAGATTGCAATCAAGGAAGCTTGGCAGTGCAAAAATAATATTAAAACAAGTAAGCAAAGGCTATAATCGTGCGGTGCCGACCATGTGATACCCTACAACACTACTATATGTTCGAAGTCCCCTTATATCCAAATCCATTTTAGAAGATTTCGTTTTTGAAATAATGTCAAAGAGCTCTGCCCAGAGGTAAATATAATCCAATGATCATCCAAAATGATGGACTTTTTCCCTGTCCTTAACACTCTTCTGATGTGAAATTCAGTGACGATTAGTTTTCAATTGTAGAGCGACTACAAAATTAGAAAAATTAAAGTTTTTTTTTATTTTAGACCATTTGAACCTCTAAATGTACAACCCCATGCCAAATTTCGTGAGGATCGGACGATAATTGCGGCATGTATACAATACCCTCAAAATGTAGTGTTGAGGGGTATAAAAAATTAGAAAATTTGTAATTAAAAATTGTAAGTCAAATTAAAAAATTGAATTGACAAAAATTAAAAAAAAAAAAAATGAAGCAAAACATATTTACTTTTTATACCCTACAGCACATAGTGGTAAGGGTACTATGTCTTTGTGCATTTATTTGTAACATGGAGAAGGAAGCGAGATAGACCCACAATTACTTTTGAGGATCTCATTCTCAGAATCACATTCTAAGTCGATTTATGCATGTCAGTCAGACCGTCCGTCCGTCTGTCTATGTATTCTTGTGAACAAAATTCAGGTCGCATTTATTATCCGATTGAGATGAAATTTTCCAAACAGCATTTGTTTGGCCCAAGGACGAACCCAATTGAAATTGGTGATAATCTGTAAAAATTTAGATATAGCTCCCATATATATCTTCGTCCGATTTGCCTTCTATTGTGCACCAAATGTGTAATATCAGCCCGAATAGTATGGAATTTCGCACATTCACCAAATTTGGTGAATCGGTTCAGATATAGCTATAGCTCCCATATATATTGTTCATCCGATTTGTTGTATTTGTTACCCACAGCCGTAATATGCACTCCGTTAAAACGATATTCAGGGAAATATATCAAATACAGCTCAGAAATATCTTTGCCAAATTTTTTCAAGATCGGTTCAGATTTGGATAAATCTCCCATATGTATCAAATGACCAATACAAGTCCGAATTTAAAAGATACAAATGCTTCGGCATATTTAGTCCTTTGAACTTTAAATAATAATTATAATCATAGCGCGTATGATTAAATTTTCCCATAAAAACTTTTACTTATTATGTGGAGCTCTACTAAATTAGCAAAGTGGTGAACGGCATCATAAATTCGGCCCCACCCGATTTTAAGACTTTCTTTACTGGTTTATTAGTATATTTTTCCGCGATTCTTAGATTGTATCCTTTTCTGACAAGAGACCATTCCGAATTGATGGGAATTGTGAAAGTCGGCCCAGCGGTTCTTGATTTATAAGCAGAATAAATAACATCAATTCTTTTGCACATATATAGTACCTATCTTGCTATATTTCCGATTTCTTGGCTGTTAGCATGACTGTAATGGTCAGATGTGATCTTTTAATGTATTTATGATTTGGTTGGGATTAAAATATTCGCGGTTTAGTGGACATTTTTCTATTTTCTTACATAAAAGTTAGGGTCTATTTTACCCGCTAATTATTGTCCGATGGTCGTAATTGGGAGGTTTCTGCCCAGTCCTAAACTCTAACTCCATGTAAATTTTCGGGTCGAAATTTTTCAGTTTTTGGCCAATTTCAACATAAATATTATGTGATCATCTCCAAAAGCAATAGGCTTCTATTCTGACCATAAACCCACCCCCATTTTCAATTTCATGAGGATTGGACCATAATTGCGACCTGTAGAGTGATTGCAAATTAACATAGACAGACGGACAAAGGGACATACACAGCTAGATCGACCCAGTTCGAGATAGGAAGATCCATATATACTTTCCTATGAGGGAAACCAATATTTCGAGGTGTTACATAATTTTTGGCCTAATCAAACTTATAATACCCCCAATACATAGTATTGTAGGGTATAACTAAACACTTCATTATTTATTTGTATGTATAACCTTTTGACATACACTTGAAAATTAGCTCAATCAAGAAAATTAATCAAATTAGAAAAGACAGATTGATGCGAAGTTAATATTATAAACTACAATGACAACATTCCATTGTTATCTCATTTACGTCGAGATAAATCTTTTTTATATGTTGATTTGGATGTCTATAATAATCATTTCTCATGCTCTTATCGTACAAAACCGTTTTAATTTGTTAAATTTAAATTAATTTACAATTGAATTATTATCCATGTCAAAGATTGAATTTTCATCTTAAATATTTCAATAAACGAAAAATTTCAACAAGAAATTACGAAATTTACTAGCAATCTGTCAAATGACAGACAGACTGAAATGTGGTTAGACATTTCAGTAGTTTTACCCATACCGAGAAAAAAACACATTTACATGGTATGTTAATGAAATTGCATATAACATAGGCTATGGACCGAAAAGTATGGGAGACCAGTAAAGAAAGTCTTAAAGTCGGGCGGGGCCGAACTTTTGATACCCTACACCACTTTGCATACTTAGTAGAGCTTCACACAGCAACTATAAGTTTTGATAGGGAATTTGTGATAGTTAAATCATATCCACTATGATTATAGATATAACTTTAAGTCCAGAGGACCATATTTGTCGCGACATATGTGTCTTCTCAATTCTGGTTTTTATTTCCAATTTGGTGTACAATTGACTTGAAATCGAATATAGATATATATGGGAGCTATATCAAAATCGGAATCGATTTTGATAAAATTTGGCAAAGGTATTTCTGAGCTGTGTTTTATTTACTTCCCTGAATATCGTTACATATTACGGCTGTGGAGAACAAGTATAACAAATCGAATGCACAATATGTATGGGAGCTAAAGCTATGTCTGAACCGATTTTCACCAAATTGGACGCACTAGACTCAATCTAGTCTTAAGTGTACTGTTTGGGCTGATATTACACCTTTGGTGCACAATAAAAAGCAATTTAGACGAAGATATATACAGGGTGAGATAAAAAACTTCACTTTGGCACTTTTTTAGTGCCAACCTTGCTCCAGAATATTTTCGCGATAATATTCGGCATTTATTCTGATGCCACGGTCGATTAATACGAGCGGAGAGCGAACATCGGCTGTTATAGCAGCCCAAACCATCACCATTGCCGCCGCTTGAGTTCTGGTGGCCAACCGAAGGTGCACATTTTCAGCTGACCTCTTTGGCAAGTAAGCACGACCATTTTGTTTGTTTCCAAACTGTTGGACAACAAATGTTTTCTCATCGGAGAAAACCAAATTCGGCAGTTCACCACTTTCGGCCAAGCGAAGCAACTCTTTAGCTCTTTCGAGTCTATTTTCTTTCTGTTGCGGTGTAATTTTTTGCTCTTTTTGGAATTTCAATGACTTTACCCCGAGGTCATTATTCAATATTTGCCGAATGGAATATTGCGATACTTTCAGCTCACGAGCCATTTCCGGCGATGGTACGAGACACGATAAATTTATTCACATTTAAATGCTGGAGTGCTCTAACGATAGCCACTTGTGATTTTCCACCCAAATATAAAGAAATCACACTATCACGCTTGAATTCCATCACGAATCAGTTTTTTCTCACCAAAATGCTTTTGGTAGCTTGTAAACAATATAATGAGCTGTCACTGGAATAATTTTAACAGCTGTCGGACTAGTGGCTTAGAAATGACAGCAGTCTGAAATTGGTTGCAGTTTTTTCATCTCACCCTTTAAAGTCCCTTAGCTTTCATCCCATATTTAAATGTATATGCCATGGTTTATATTTTAACTCTATACATTTACATGTGTAACGAATTGAAATTGTACAACATTCAAATTTCCAAATGCAGAGACATGCAAATATTGCAGCTTTCTGTCTAGTATCTTTGGTTTCAATTTTAATTTATTTGGGCAGGTGCTGGCATCCAACCTAAAACACACAGGGTTCAATGTGCCACAGTCACATACCTCAGTGCTGGTGGTGTAAGTTGCTTGACATGACATTTTAATGCTAACGAGCTGTTGGTATAACATCAAAGAACTCAGCACGACATATGACAGTTTTACAATTACGACTAAATGCTAAGAAGTTGTCTGGTTGATGGCTTAAAGAAGGATAATAATCAGAGTAAATTGTTGCAGGAAATTTACTAAGAAAGGAATTACATATGGATTTGGTATTTCGGGGACTAATAAATTACACATGTAAATATGTTTAATATTTAAGTCATAAATATATGGACCTACAAAGGGATTAGGTGATGTGTGTGACTAAGTGATTCATCAACGGCTAGACGAAAAATATTTTGAATTATAAACGAAGTGTGCAAATGAATAATTTTCTTACCTCAATTGATAAAAATAAATCTTAATATATGTAGCTTTAAGTATTAAACGAACCAAAGATCGACTCCTTGAGAAGTAAAAGTAAACTGCTGTCATTTGAAAAGTTAGCGCACCACGATTTTTTAAAAATAATTTGTCAAGGAACACCCGAGTTATAAACGTGTATATATAAAATTGCAAGGACCACCTGGGCTATAAACGTGGATTTTTAAAAAAATGATTTTTTAAGAACCACCGTGGATTTCTGAAAAAAAAAGGACCGCCCGTGCTATAAACGTAGATTTTTTAAAAATAATTGTTCATGGACCACCCGAGCTATAAACGTAGTTTTTTTAAAAAATAATTTTTCATGGACTCGAGTTATAAACGTGGATTTTTTAAAAATAATTTTCCAAGGACCAACCGAGCTATAAACGTGGATTTCTAAAAAAAAATAATTTTTCAAGGACCGCCAGTGCTATAAACGTGTTTTTTTATAAAAATAATTTTTCTTCGACAACCCGAGCTATAAAAGTAGATTTTTTTAAAATAATTTTTCAAGAACCGCCCGTGCTAAAACTGTAGATTTTTTAAAAAATAATTTTTCATCGATAACCTGAGCTATAATCGTGGATTTAAAAAAAATCAAGGACCACTCGGGCTATAAACGTGGATTTCTAAAAAAATCAAGGACCGCACGCGCTATAAACGTATATTTTTTAAAAATAATATTTTATGGACCAACTGAGCTATAAACGTGGATATTTAAAAATATAATTTTCCAAAGACCACCCGAGCTATAAACGTATATTTTTTAAAAATAATTTTCGATGGACCGAGCTATAAACGTGGATTTTATAAAAATTATATTTTAAGGACCATCCGAGCTATAAACGTGGATATTAAAAAAATAATTTTTCAAGGACCACCCGAGCTATAATTGTGTTTTTTTTTTTAAATATCTTTTCAAGGACCGCTCGGGCTACAAACGTGGGTTTTTTAAAAAAAAATTTCCATGGACCACCCGACCTATAAACGTGGATTTCTTTTTAATAATTTTCCATGGACCACACGGGCTATAAACGTGGGTTTCTAAAAAAAATTTTAAGGACCACCCCAGCTATAAATGTAGTATTTTAAAAATAATTTTTCAAGGACTACCCGAGCTATAATCGTGGATTTAAAAAAAAATAATTTTTGAAGGACTCCCCGGGTTATAAACGTGCATTTTTAAAAAAATAATTTTTCAAGGACCACCAGGGCTATAAACGTGGATTTCTAAAAAAATAATTTTTCAAGGACCAACCGAGCTATAAATTGGGAATTTTTTAAAATGTTTTTTAAGGACCACCTGAGCTATTAACGTGGGTTTAAATTATTTTTCAAGGACCAAGGAATTTTTTAAAAATAATTTTTGTGGGACAAATATAAAATTAAAATTTAACTTAAGAATATTTCTCTTATAGGACCAAGAGAGCTTTCAAAATAATTTCAAACAAGTCAGCAAAGGCTATAGTAGGGCGGAGATTAACATTTTAAAGTTTTTGCAGATCTGAAACCCTTTTTTGTCCATTTCTTTTTATACCCTCTGCCATACTATGGAGGGTATACTAACTTTGTCATTCCGTTTTTAACTCCTCGAAATACTCATGTCAGACCCAACAAAGCATATATATTCTTGATCAGGGTAAAATTCTAAGTCGATTTAGCGATGTCCGTCTGTCTGTTGTAATCACGCTATAATACGAACGAATTGAGGTAGAAGACTAAAATTTTGCACACATGTTTATTTTTCCAATAGGCAGGTTAAATTCGTAAATGGGCCAGGTAGGTCAACGTTTTCATATAGCCCCCTATAGCAATACCTCCCGATATTCGGTATTTTGATGATTTTCGCGATATTGTTTACCGGAATTGTTTCAAATTTCGCATTCGAAGTTCGTAATGAATACTACAGCCTATGACAGAAAATTGTCTGTGCGGATCCACGTCTTCGTATAGCCCCATATAACGGGTATATTGATGATTTTAGCTATATTATAAACAGATTTTTTTGAATATTGTAATAGCTTGTGACAAAAGTTGCCTATGCAGGTCCACGTCGTCGTATAGACCCTAATATACGGCTATATTCGGTATTTTTAAGATTTTAATAGAACTTTTAACGGATTTTATTTTATTTTATTTTTGAAAATTGCCAAATTTGTACCAATAGGTGGAGGGCCGAACTAACAGTTTTTTTTTTTTTAATTTTTGTTCTAGATATTGGATATCTGTGCAAGGGAGCGTATACGTATTCGGTCGTAGACATCATAATATGATGCATACGCTCCGAAGAACTACCTTCATTGTGTTTAACAAATATTTATTGGCAATGCAATGCGGAAACTTTTACATTAATGTACTGTTCCCTTCAAATAGCAGTTCATTGTGTGAAAGCTATAGCTGGTACAATGAATAATTCAAAGCAGTAAATTCTGTTCTTCTATTTGATTTGAAATCAAATATTTATATCTGTATCCAATTGTTGTATAAAGTCAACATCTATTATATATATTATATGTAACACACATATCTGTCATCTAACTCTAAAGCTGTTATTAAATATTAATGTCAATATCAGAGTGAAAATTGTACTTTGATATTTGAAATCAATCTCAAATATTTAAGGAAAATTGTCAAAGAATTCAATTGATATAATGTCATGACATTTGATATTAATCCGAGAGATTTGATTTCTATTGTCATTGATAATATTAATAACCCAACATACCAAAAATACAATACAGCTTGAGAATAATATTATGAAAATAGTTTATCATAAGAATTTTTCAACAATGCTTGAGAAACACAAATCTGTCCTTTGTTGACAAATTTGTTTTGATTTTTTTTGTGAAAATTGTCAACAAAAAATTATTTTCTTTGGTTAAAATCAAAATCACGCGAATTTAGGACCCATTTCCGGACGAAACTCTAAGGTAATGATGAATAATAAATCTGGGAATCTGTAGTATAAATTATTTCAATCTCATTTCAGAATGGAGGCGTCAAAAAGTTGCAGGAATTCAACAGAAGTGAAGAATAAGTGGAGGAGATACAGAAGCTGAAATAAGGGGAAAGAAAGCATCTAGGTATCAAGGCAACAGGATGCAGTGACAGCTGGGATGGCAATCAATGAATGAAATGTGTAAAATAATTAAAAAATGAATAAATAAATATTTTTTACCATTGAAAAAATATTACTTTCGTAAGCTTATTCTGCAATTACAAGAATAAGCTTATGAATAAGGGTTCCTTTTCGATTATTCTATAATTGTTAAACAAACATTTCTCAATACATTCTCAAGATTTTCTCAAGCTTTAGGCTTATGTTTGTAAGCTTATTAAAATATTATTCTCAAGTCAATTTGGTATGTTGGGAAAGTATAAAACAATTACAGAAATGTGTGTAGGCTTGTGCATGTGTATAAGAATGTGAAAGTTTACTTTCATTCTTTCGAATTTTGATGGGTTGAAAGACACTACGTATGTATACGATACATGCTAGAGCCTTATTGAACTGTGATAATATTTTAGTCACATTTTCCGATTCCTTGAAATTGAAATTTGTTTCTTCTTAAAATGGGGTTGAACGAAAACTAGCTTCTTAAAGAGTGTGTCATTTATGCATATATTAATGTATAATATTATGTGTCTATGTGTATATCATATTTATATATATTTAGGGCAAATGATTCGAAGATTTTCATGAGCTGGAGGTTTCGATCAACAGCCTGGATAATTTCTGGATTATAGTTTGAATGTGAAATTGCAGTTCCTTGCAGATGAATCAAATACCGCTGTTTTTTTATGGATGTCAAAGATTTGAGTAAGCATAACAAAAGGCAAAATATGTTTAAACAAGTAAGCAAAAGCTATAGTCGTGCGGGGCCGAATATGTGATACCCTACAACACTACAATATGTTAAAAGCCCCATTATGTTCAAATCTATTTTGAAAGATTTTGCCTTTGAAATTATGTCACGTTTTACTGTCCAGTTATTACCCTTAGCTATTTGACCAGGGACATTTTCCCAATATTTATGCATTCCGTCGTGCTGGTAGTTCTTGTGATCCATTTTGCAGCTAAATTTAATCCAACGGTCAACCAAAATGCTAGACTTCTTCGATGTCCTTAACTCTCTTCTCAAGCATGTCGATTGACTTCAATTGTGCGATGAAGAATTTTTTCCGTTTTTGGTTCATTTGAACCCCTAGCTATTTTGCGATCATGGCCAAAATCAAAAGGCCCCGCTGTATCTCCAAATTTAGACTCATCTATATGATTTGCTTGTATACGATATTTGTATGGTATTTTTTCACACAAAAATAGTGGGCCATTCTAAATGAAAAAATATTACAAAATGTATTCTTCAATATCTATATATATAAATGTAAGTTGTGTTAGTTACTACGCTTATAACTTAAGAACCAATGGACTGATTTTAACGATTCACACTAATTCGGAATTGTCTCCTCTCCGAAAAGGATAATATACAAAAAAATCGCGTAAAAATGTGATATATTAAAATTTTCTTTTTGACTTTTCAAATGTACAATAGTAATGTTTTATTTTGCATGATTTTTTTCCCATTTTGACTTACTTTTTTCTAATGTACATTTGTAGTGTTTTTTATATTTTATTTTTGAATTCGAATATTAATACCAATTTATTTAATTGACTTGATTTCTTGAGAACTGAAATTGATGGCGGGTTACGTGGAAGTGTAGTACCGAATTATGTGGTGGCGAAACGGAATAGATGATATCGAAATAATTTAACGCGGTCACACCAAAGTTAACAAATAATTACTTTTTCAAAATCGCTAAAAAATCATGAACAAGAGATCTCATTGAAGAAATTCTCCAATCGGGAAAAAATCGAAAAAAAATTTCAATGGAATCGAATTTTAAAATAATAGTACATTCTATTGACAAACTTTGTAAGGATCTTTAAAAAATCAGCGAACAAGTTAAAGATTTTTTCAATTTGTTATTTTTTTTTGTCAATTTTTTTTCAATTTGTATTATCATATTGAATTCAGTGGATTTTTTGTGAACAAAATCATCAATTGATTTGGCTAAAAAATTTTATTTATGCCACACTGGGGTAGGGAACCATCATACAGATAATTGCCACATTATTTAAGTAAAGTCCCCACATTGAAGTATCCCCAAGTCAACTTTCACATCTAATATGTGGTCAGAAAAGAAAATTTTGTATTCTATTGAATTTATAACCCCCAAGAGAATATTGGCTGGGAACGAAGATTTGGGATGTACATATATATGAAATAAATTGTGGAAACAAGAACAAATTACAAATATAAGAAAGTAGCACGGGACCGAATATTTGTTTAATCATCATTGAATTATACTATGATGAAAATATGGACTTTAAGGGGTCTCCAACTTACAATTTAAATGGCAAATAAAATTAATTCCCATCTTATCATTCTGCCCTCAATTATGAGGTGGATAAAACTATTTTTACTTATTTTAATCACGCGAAATGCTATGACATGCTATATTGTTCTGCTATATTTTTGATTTGGCCTCTATTTGTCATCTTGGATTATAAGGGGTAGAAGAAAGTTTTCAAAGTAGGTCGATGTTTCGGAGCAGTGCCCATATAAAGAAGGTACCTCCTAAATTTACCATATTTCAAAGAATTTGGCTAATAATGTGTATTAGGGGGGTGAAAATCTTACACAAAAAGTTCAACATATCTACAAATTTTAGAATTTTCTCCATGTAATAATACCCTCTCAAGTTTTGGCAGACAAACAGACCGACATGGTTAGGGAGACTTATGAGGACTCTAATGCACAATCTAAGGTGCTAATGGGTTTAAAAAAGTAATTATTTTTGGCTATTATTAAATCATTCAGCCCTCAATTATATAGTATACAAAATACAGTAAATTCCAAAGATTGATATATACATTTTAATAGATTTGTATAGCTCATCCACACAGTTGAAGCCCATGGCTTTAAAAATGGGTACAGGTATTTTAAAACACTTTTAATCGACCTGTATGCTTAGGCAAATATGCATAATAGACAAAAACTACGGGCCGGCAACGCGGACCGGGACAGCTAGTTATAAATAAAAATGAAAAAATCGCATGCGATAAAAAATATGAAAAAATACAAAAAATGTCACAAAATACTACAAAATCTATATTTACATCATTGGATTGGATTGGATTTTATTTTCTTATGCCAAGAGGTCATTCTGAATTGACAACATTCTTGAGATATAAGCATTCTAGCTAACATCCCCTTGCTTTGTATATACACATTGTATATATTTCGCTATATATATATATCCGATATATTTACTATCGGGATCTATATAACGGTCAGAATTGACCTGGTCGTCTATTTGTGATTTCGCCGAGATTAAAAATATTCGCGGTTTAATGAAAAATTTGACTTATTTTTAACACAAATGTTATGGTTTTTATCACCCCATGACCATCAAAATTGGAAGGCTTCTGCCCTGCCCTAAGCTCTAGCCCCATGCTAACTTCCGCGTTCATTGGTCTATAACTGCGTACTGTAGAGCAACTGCAAAATCAGGATTTTTTCAGTTTTTGGTCCATTTCAACCCCTAAATATTATGCGATCATCTCCAAAAACAATAGGATTCTATTCTGGCTCTATCCCCACTTCCATTCTAAATTTCGTGAAGATCTGGCCATAATTGCGACCTGTAGCGTGATTACAAATTAACATGGACAGACGGACGGACGGACATATATACATAGCTAGATCGAATCAGCTCGGCGAGATAGGAAGATCTATATGTAAATACCTATGTCTTAGACCAATATTTTGAGATTTTACAAACTTTTTGGCCCAATCAAATTTATAATACGCCCAACACTTTGTCTCGTAGGGCGTAATAATACATAATGACAAGCTACGTTCCTTGACCTGGAATGTTTCATTTTCATATCGCCATCATTCTTTCAAATGTTTATGACATATGTATCATACATACTAACATACATCTCCAGATTTTTTTATTCAAACAATATTTTTCCCGGCATGTGAGTAATGCTCTAATATTTATTAACATTTGCGGTTATCGAATGACATGAACGTATGAATTATATAGAATTACGTAATTCGAACACTGAAAGTTGTTAAATCATTTCAGACATGTGTTACTTGGTAATTACTTGGGGACATGTTTATGGCAAAGAAACGAACGTATATTATAAATGGTGAATGTGATTTGCAATAATAACATATCATTAGGGAGTAACAAAAAAAAAAAAAAAAAAAAAAAAAAAAAACGTTGATTATTCCAACTAATTATTAACGGCACAACAGGGAGTGAACAAGTGCTTTATAACAGCTTCAATTAGTTGTTCACCTCTGGAGGGGTTTTTTGTCATAAAATTATAATAATTATATTTAATTGTATTTAAATAAAATTGCAGAGCAGTGAATTGTGTCTTTTAACCTCCAACTTGTCTTAATATTTCCTTTTTGTATTTTCTAATTTGTACGCTGGGTGTTATTTTATCACAAAATTTATAAAAAACAAACCTATTTGAAAGGTATCAGTCGGTTTTTTGCCGACAGATGAATACTGTCAGACAATGTTCGATAATTTAAATATATTTTGACTTCGTTATGATTATTTAAATTGATGACTCTGTATGAAGTAGGTTCCGAAGAAATAGGCTAATATTGTCCATTTCGTATCGGTCCTAACTAAATATGTTATAAATATTGCGACATGCCAGGTTTTGGGCTATATCGACTACTTTCTCCTCTTTAGATGAGACATGTGATGATTTTAAATAAAATGTACGTGAAATACCAGACATAGTCGACCGACGTATTCCATTTTCATAATTCATCTAATACAGATAAAAAAAAATTGATATAAAAATATGCAAAATCATAAATTAAATATTCATCTAAGTTGAAAGAAATATTTAGACATACAACTTGTTGCGCAAGTTGTAACAGATGTGGGGGAGGTACCAGAAGATATGGCCCGACCTCTATCATCTTTATATCAGATCTTGTATTGATAGAAATATTGAGATGCACAAAATCTGAATGGAATCGGACGTTAATATCGCGTTTATTGAGTTTCATGATTATTCAAAATTTAGCCCCTGAGTGGTGGAGCTACCAGAAGGAGTGGTCCGATCCCTACGATCTTCACACCTGACCTTGAATTAATAAATATATTGTGATATGTGTGTAATTTCAAGACTATTGGTTTTTTACACCACACATAAGAGTTTTAATTATTCAAAATGTTGACCTTTTGTGGGAGAGATACTTGATGGAGTGACCGATATTGTCAATTTTCAAAGTTGGAGCAAAGTCGGATTATATTTTCTTTTTATGTAAAATATTTTTTTGAAAATGTCAACCTTTTGTAGAACTTGTTTTAAGTTTGAGAGTTATTGTGCGCACCAGCCAGCAGACAGACAGATGGACGGACATCGCTAGATCGACTCCAAATGTCTTGAAACGGATTTGGTTCAACGCATCTAGGGTCTAAAACCGTTATTTCGATAAAGCCTGTTTTGGTCGTATCAAATGAATGGCTGAGGGTAGAAAAATAGCCATCATATCTCAACATATTAACAAGTAAAAAGGCTGTAAGTTCAGCCAGGCCGAACTTTGAATACCCTCCACCATTTGGACGGAATTTGGCATTTTTCAAAAAACAAAAAATCCGTTAAAAATTCTGTTAAAATCTTAAAAATTCCGAAAGTAGCCGTTATATTAGGATCTATACGACGACGTGAACCTGCATCATCAAAATACCGATGTACAATTGTATGGTGGCTATACCAAAACGTGGACCTAAACAGATAATGGGCTGTGGTGAACATTACGAACTTCAAGTACCAAATTTGAAGCAATTCCGGTGAATAATGTCGCTAAAATCATCAAAATACCGAATTTCGGGAGGTACCGTTATATGGGGGCTATACAAAAACGTGGACCTGCACAGAAAATGTTCTGTCTTAGGCCGTAATTTCCATTACGAACTTCAAATACAAATTTGAAACAATTCCGGTGAATAATGTCGTTTAAATCATCAAAATACCGAATTTCGGGAGGTACAGTTATATGGGGGCTATACAAAAACGTAGTCCTGCACAGAAATTTTCCTGTCTTAGGCCGTAATATCCATTACGAACTTCAAATACCAATTTTGAAACAATTCCGGTGAATAATGTATCTAAAATCATCAAAGTACCGAATATCGGGAAGAGCCGTTATATGGGAGCTATAGGGTTGCCCATATTCGACGGACACATCTGGCAACGCCATAACTTTTGACAGAGATGTCACATCGCTTAATGACATACCGCGTTTGAAGCGTCAGTCCAAGCAGATTTTTACCATGAACCAATACACGCCACGCGAGAGCTCTGAAATAGTTGAAATTTACATTCAACAGAAGAAGTCATTTGTGAAAACTCAATGTGCTTTTAAAACATTAAAAAATGTGAGAAGTGCGCCTTCTTAGAACACCATTAAGCGTTTATACGAAAAATTTTCGACTGGTAAGGCTCTTTCTAATCCGAAGAGGCGCTGCCGTACGAGCCAGTGTTGAGAGGTCCCCAAGAACATCCCAAAAACGCCGTTCTCAGCAGTTGGGCATGGCTCGGTCCACTTTACAACGGATTATTCGCATTGATTTGCATTTGTTCCCGTACAAAATTTAATTGACGCAAAGAATGTTGCCTGCGGACAAGCCTCGTCGATTGGAATGGGTCATCGAAATGGCCGAAGATGACGAGCAATTTTGGAACAAAATTATCATGTCCGATGAAGCACATTTCACATTGAATGGGACCGTAAATAAGCAAAATTGCCATTTTTACGCCACTGAAAATCCTCAGGAGATTCAAGAAGTGCCTCTTCATGACGAAAAAGTCACAGTTTGGTGCGGCGTTAGTGCGAAAACGGTCATTGCGCCGTTTTTCTTCCAAAATGAAAATGGCCACGCTGTTACCATCAATCAGGAGCGTTATCGCGACATTATGACCAATTTTGTGATGCCAATTATTCGTCGAAAGCGTATGAGGCAGTTCTGGTTTCAACAAGACGGCGCTCCACCGCACACAAGTCGCATAACAATCGATTTTCTGAAGAATTTGTTTCCGGGCCGTTTGATGTCGAAAAGTGGTGATTTGGACTGGCCACCGCGTTCGCCCAATTTGACGCCGCCTGACTTCTTCTTGTGGGGATATTTGAAGTCAAAGGTTTACGTTAACAAGCCAAGGACCGTAGAAGAGCTCAAGGACAACATTCGTGAAGAAATAGCCGCTATTCCGGCCGAAATGTTGGCAAATACGATGGAAAATGCAACAAAAAGGGCACAATACGTCATCAACGCCAGAGGCGGCCATTTGAGAGATATCATATTCAAAAATTGATGTAAACAAATCTACTTGGAACAAATTAAATGATTAACATTGGCAACCGCCAAATTATTTTTATTTTTTTCTTTGATTAAAAAAAAACAAAAAAACATGTGTCCGTCGAATATGGGCAACCCTGTATACCAATACCTGGACCTACATTGCCCATTTTGAATACCAAAAGTCCTGCAAACGGACATCTCTAAATCGACATAGAATTTTATGGTGATCAAAAATTTATATACTATGTAGGATCTAACATGTATATTTCGAGGTATTACAAACGGAATGACAAACTTAATACACCCTCCATACTACGGTGGAGGGTATAATGACGGCTTTCTGTGTTTTCAATAATCCCTAAAATCCTTTCTTTATTTCTTTCTTTAATGAAAATTATTTCTATGTGTTTTATATAAATAAAAACACTTGTTGCTCTCGGTTTGTGTTTTAAAGTTTATTTTTTTTTCCTGCAACACCATTAATTGCTAGTTAGTTAGTTAAAGTTTTTAGTGGCAAAGTAATTTATATCGTTCGCGGAATGAAGTAATTACTTTTCCATTATAATTGACTTTTAATTGCCGCAGTTAACTAATGAATGCTTTCAATGAAAAGCATATCAATTACTTGGCAATCAGCCATGTTGTGTGTGTTTGTGTGGGTAAATGCAAATGTGACAGTAATTTGTTCAAATTCGAGTGTCTTTTTGCTATACGATATGATTGAAAATATGTTACACTTACATTTTTCCAAATATCTATATATATAAATGTAAGTTGTGTTAGTTACTACGCTTATAACTTAAGAACCAATGGACTGATTTTAACGATTCAC
Source organism: Musca domestica (assembly GCF_030504385.1). NCBI lineage: Eukaryota > Metazoa > Arthropoda > Insecta > Diptera > Muscidae > Musca > Musca domestica. The sequence continues at coordinate 18,854,087 of NW_026712249.1, forward strand.
ACTAATTCGGAATTGTCTCCTCTCCGAAAAGGATAATATACAAAAAAATCGCGTAAAAATGTGATATATTAAAATTTTCTTTTTGACTTTTCAAATGTACAATAGTAATGTTTTATTTTGCATGATTTTTTTCCCATTTTGACTTACTTTTTTCTAATGTACATTTGTAGTGTTTTTTATATTTTATTTTTGAATTCGAATATTAATACCAATTTATTTAATTGACTTGATTTCTTGAGAACTGAAATTGATGGCGGGTTACGTGGAAGTGTAGTACCGAATTATGTGGTGGCGAAACGGAATAGATGATATCGAAATAATTTAACGCGGTCACACCAAAGTTAACAAATAATTACTTTTTCAAAATCGCTAAAAAATCATGAACAAGAGATCTCATTGAAGAAATTCTCCAATCGGGAAAAAATCGAAAAAAAATTTCAATGGAATCGAATTTTAAAATAATAGTACATTCTATTGACAAACTTTGTAAGGATCTTTAAAAAATCAGCGAACAAGTTAAAGATTTTTTCAATTTGTTATTTTTTTTTGTCAATTTTTTTTCAATTTGTATTATCATATTGAATTCAGTGGATTTTTTGTGAACAAAATCATCAATTGATTTGGCTAAAAAATTTTATTTATGCCACACTGGGGTAGGGAACCATCATACAGATAATTGCCACATTATTTAAGTAAAGTCCCCACATTGAAGTATCCCCAAGTCAACTTTCACATCTAATATGTGGTCAGAAAAGAAAATTTTGTATTCTATTGAATTTATAACCCCCAAGAGAATATTGGCTGGGAACGAAGATTTGGGATGTACATATATATGAAATAAATTGTGGAAACAAGAACAAATTACAAATATAAGAAAGTAGCACGGGACCGAATATTTGTTTAATCATCATTGAATTATACTATGATGAAAATATGGACTTTAAGGGGTCTCCAACTTACAATTTAAATGGCAAATAAAATTAATTCCCATCTTATCATTCTGCCCTCAATTATGAGGTGGATAAAACTATTTTTACTTATTTTAATCACGCGAAATGCTATGACATGCTATATTGTTCTGCTATATTTTTGATTTGGCCTCTATTTGTCATCTTGGATTATAAGGGGTAGAAGAAAGTTTTCAAAGTAGGTCGATGTTTCGGAGCAGTGCCCATATAAAGAAGGTACCTCCTAAATTTACCATATTTCAAAGAATTTGGCTAATAATGTGTATTAGGGGGGTGAAAATCTTACACAAAAAGTTCAACATATCTACAAATTTTAGAATTTTCTCCATGTAATAATACCCTCTCAAGTTTTGGCAGACAAACAGACCGACATGGTTAGGGAGACTTATGAGGACTCTAATGCACAATCTAAGGTGCTAATGGGTTTAAAAAAGTAATTATTTTTGGCTATTATTAAATCATTCAGCCCTCAATTATATAGTATACAAAATACAGTAAATTCCAAAGATTGATATATACATTTTAATAGATTTGTATAGCTCATCCACACAGTTGAAGCCCATGGCTTTAAAAATGGGTACAGGTATTTTAAAACACTTTTAATCGACCTGTACGTGAACACTTATATCAGTTATATCTGTGAATAATTATGCTTAGGCAAATATGCATAATAGACAAAAACTACGGGCCGGCAACGCGGACCGGGCCAGCTAGTAGTTTTCATAATTATTTATACTCTACAATACACTGTTGTGAAGGTATAATAAATTTATTTGATATGGGCAAAAAATTATTTTTCTGAGGAGTTAGAGATTGGAACAGGACATAAGACTACCATATTGAATGGTCATTTTTATACCCCCCACCATACATAGTATGGAGGGTATATTAAGTTCATCATTCCGTTTGTAACTCGGGCGAGATAAAAAACTGCAACAAAGTCAAAACGTCATAATTTTCACATTTTATTTTATGATAGCAAAAAATGTCGGAAATAGCAACAAATTTTAGAATGAATTTTGATTTGTTAGAATTACTCACCTTTGGCACGAATTATGGCCTTCAAACGGCCAATGAAACCGTCACAAGCTGCCCGAATGTTGCTCTCCGGTATTTTGCTTGAGGTGATCGACACTTTTGAATTTTTTAATGCCAACCTTGCTTTTCAAAATACTCCAGACACAATAGTCCAAACGATTGGTATCCGGAGATTTTGGTGGCCATTGTGCACTGGAAATGAAGCGAGGAACCTCATTTTGTAAACATTCGTGGGTGGCGCGTGCTGAGTGCGATGGTGCTGAGTCCTGTTGGAATGTCCAAGGTCTGCGGCCAAAATGTTTGCGTGCCCAAGGCTTTAATACACCCAGAATATTTTCGCGATAATATTCGACATTTATTCCCATGCCACGGTCGATTATTATGAGTGGAAAGCGCACATCGGCTGTTATGGCGGCCCACACATCACCATGGCCGGCGCTTGAGTTCTGGTGGCCAACCGAAGGTGCATGTTTTCAGCTGATCTCTTTGGCAAGAAAACACGATCATTTTGTTTGTTTACAAACTGCTGCTGAAACATCGAATGCGTTCTCATCGGAAAACCAAATTTGGTTGCTCACCAATTTCGGCCCAGCGAAGCAATTCTTAAGCTCTTTTCAGTCTATTTTCTTTCAGTTGCGGTGTAAGTTCTTGCATTTTTTTTTTTTTTTTTTTTTTTGAATTTCGATGGCTTCAAGCCGAGCTCATTTTTCAATATTTGCGATATGTTCAGCTCACGAGCCATTTTTCGGCCACTGCGACGCGGGTTTTAATCAAGTCGCTTCCTTACTTTTCGAACCATTTTTGCTGATGTTGTGGTTTTCTTCCGTCAACTACGCTACCAGAATCACGGTAATGAGCGGTGGTACGAGACACATTTAAATGGTGGAGTGCTCTAACCATAGCCATTTATGGTTTTCCAGCCAAATATAAAGAAATCACACCTGAAATCACGTTTGAATTCCATCACGAATAACTTTTTTTCTGGAAAATTCTCATCATAATGCTTTTGTGCGTTTGTAAACAATATAATGAGCTCTCACTGGCATAAGTTCAACAGCTGTCGGATGCGTGGCTTAGAAATGATAGCAGTCTGAAGTTGGTTGCAGTTTTTTCATCTCACCTGTAAATCTTAATGATTCTGCTTACAAGTCAAGTACCGGTGGATAGATTTTCACAATTGTCGCCAATCCGGATTGGCATCTTGTCAGAAAAGGCAAGAAAATCGCGTAAAAATATGACAATAAAGTCAATATTTTTTGTTACAATTTTTCAATATCTGTCATATTTTTTATAGCATGCTATTATTTTTTTTTTAATTTGACTTAAAATTTTGAATTGTACATTTTCTAAAGTTTTTCTACACCTTGCAACACTATGTCTTGATGGTATTGTATACAGGTCGCAATTATTGTTCGATCCTCACGAAATTTTGCAAGGGGGTAGGGTAAAGGTAAGAATTAAAGCCTATTGTTTTAAAGATGTACGTTTAGGGGTTAAAAACGCCCAAAAATTACAATTTTTATAAGTTTGCAGTAGCTCTACAGGTCCCAAATGGAAACCAATCGACACGGAATTTTGCATGAGGAGAGAGTTAAAGACAGGCAAGAAGTCTAGCATTTTGGATGACGGCTGTATTATATTTAGCTGTAGAATGGACCACAGCATTCGTGTGAAATTGTTTTGAAAACCTAACAACGCGAGAGAGTGCGTAAAAATTCGGCAAATGCCCCCGATCAAAAAGTCTAGTCTAGTCTAGTCAGGGCTCTATGATATCATTTTATTGAATACGAGAATTTTACGTTTGGTAAAAGTTTTTCATCTTACAACACTATGTTTTGAAGGTATTATATTCAAGTCGCAATTCTCGTCCGATTCTCAGAAATTTTTCATAGGGATAAAGTTAGGGTCTTGGACCAAAAATTAAAACTTTCCTGAGCTTGCAGTGGTTTCACAGGTCACAATTAAAAACCAATCGACATGGAATCATGCATGAGGTTAGCATATTGGATGACCCTTAAATTATATTTCGCCTGTAATATAATTCAAGGGTAGTCTAAAATGCTACACTTCTGCGTTGTCCTCAACCCTAACCTCAAAGGAACCACAACTTTTGTGAGGGATGGATTTGGATGAATGATGAAAATAAGATAATATAAGAAACCAGAGGTAACATTTGTGTAGGACAGTATAGCATTATTTCAAATAATCGACTAAAATGTGTTTGGACCTAAGTAGGTTTTCCAATACATTATATTGTTGTAGGGTATCACAAGGTCGACCCAGTACGGGCTATAGCCTATGCTTACTTGTTTTAATCTATGTTTCTGTATTCTCAGCGGACAAAAAAAATTCGTCCATTATTAATTTTGTCATTCCGTTTGTAACACTTCGAAATATACATTTAAATCCCATAAAGTATATATATTCTTGATCAGCATAACATTCTATGTCGATTTATCAATGTCCGTCCATCCGTCTGTCCATCTGTCCGTCTGTTGAAATCACTCTAGCTTCCGAAGGAAATGAAGTAGGTTGATAAAATTTTACTTAAATGTGTATTATGTCTGCAGGATTTTGGAAATTGAAAATGGGCCATGTAGGTCCACGTCTTCGTACAGCCCCCATATAACGGTACCTCCCGATATTCGGTATTTTGATGATTTTAGCGACATTATTTACCGGAATTTTATCAAATTGGTGGAGGGTATTCAAAGTTCGGCCCGGCCGAACTTACAGCTTTTTTAATTGTTTTTACCTATGAAGAATTTGTTCTTAACCTCCAAATATTTTGGAACGTGCTCTTCAAAAGTGTTTTTTCGCTTTCTATTCAAAAACCTTTTTCTCTTTATCTCTTGTGGTTTGTATTTAAAGGACTTGTGGCGAATATAATTTCACAGTCTATTTAATTCATTCGTTCTCTTCAATTTACCCAAAGACAATTAAGCAATGGAGCAATTCTTTCGAATGAAAACGATACCAATGCATTTTGCAATTTAATTGAACGCTAATGGCGGAAGTTTTAGCAATACTTCAGGATGTTAATAACGAAACGAGAAATGACTTTAAATGAATGTAATTCGATATGCAAATTATTTTCAAGGTGTTTGGGGAGGGGAGTATTGAACAACAACAAGATATAATGGATTGTTTAGTTAGTGTTTAGGGGTCAACTTGTTTGCATAAATTGTTGTGCGGAGATATCATTAAATGAAATCGATAATTGGTATATTTTAGCATTTTAATTGCGAAGCAATGGAAGGAGAATTGTATTTCCGAAAATTGTCAATGGTCTGTGTTTTTGGGGGAAAATGTGTCACGAAGGCCTGAGTAGCTGCACCTTTTTTTCGGAGAATTATTTGTTTATTTATTTATTTTATTAGTATTGGTATTAGTATTAGTATTAGTATTAGTATTAGTGTTAGTGTTAGTGTTAGTGTTAGTGTTAGTATTAGTATTAGTATTAGTATTAGTATTAGTATTAGTATTAGTATTAGTATTAGTATTAGTATTAGTATTAGTATTAGTATTAGTATTAGTATTAGTATTAGTATTACTATTAGTATTAGTATTATTATTTTATACCCTCCACCATGGTATGGAGGGTAAACTAAGTTCATTCATTCCGTTTGTAACACCTCGAAATATACCGCATAAAATTCTGTGTCGATTTAGCAATGTCCGTCCGTTTGTCCCTCTATCCGTCTGTAGACATCACTCTAGCTTCCGAACGAAATGAAATAAGTTGATACAAATTTACTAAAATGTGTATTATGTCTGCAGGACTTTGGGTATTTAAAATCGGCCATGGAGGTACACGTCTTCGTATAGACCCCATATAACGGTACCTCCCGATATTATTAACAGGAATTGTTTCAAAATTGGTATTTGTAGTTCGTAATAGATACTACAGCATAAAGCAGAAAATGGGCCATGTAGGTCCTTCGTATAGCCCCCATATAACGGTACCTCCCGATATTCGGTATTTTGATGATTTTAGGGACATTATTTACCGGAATTGTTTCAAATTTGGTACTTAAAGTTCGTAATGGATACTACAGCATAGGACAGAAAATGGGCTATGAAGGTCCACCTCTTCGTATAGCCCCCATATAACAATAACCACCGATATTCGGTATTTTGATGATTTTGGCGACATTATTCACCGGAATTGTTTCAAATTAGGCATTTGAATATCGTAATGGATACTAAAACTTATGACAGAAAATTATCTGTGCAGGTTCACGTCATCATATAGCCCCCCTATTAGGATACCTCCCAATATTCGGTATTTTGATGATTTTAGCGTCATTATTCACCAGAATTTTTCAAATTACGTATTTAGAGTTCCTAATGGGAACTACAGTCTGTGACAGAAAATTCGGTATTATGACGATTTTAGGTACAATACCCACTGAAATTGTTTGGATGTCGTATTTGAAATTCGTAATGGATGCTACAGCCTGTGACAGAAAATTATGACTATGTAGGTCCAGGTCTTCGTATAGCTCCGATATAACGATACCTCCCTATATGCGGTATAATATGGTATAATATGGTAATGGCTTAAAACAAACAATGCCTATGTAGGTCTACGTCGTATAGAACCTAATATAACGGCTATATTCGGTATTTTTAAAATTTTTACAGAATTTTTAACGGATTTTTTTTTGAAAATTTCCAAATTGGGTCCAATGGTGGCCCGGCCGAACTTACTGCTTTTTAATTTGTTTAATTTCCAATCTGGACCAGAAAATTCGCCTCTTTTAAAATTTATCGGTAATTGGAAGCCCTACTCTGGTCCAAACTTCTTATAATACGAACAGTTTTTGCTTATTTTTTCTGGGTACCATAGTATTTTGTTGTTGCAAATTGGTCAGGCTTAATCCCTTTATTGTTGTTCTTATAAAAAAACGATCTTACGATCTAGTCACTTGGGTAAACATTTTTTGCCATAGAAGTTATTTTTAAAATAACTTCTGAGGATAGCATCCCAGACAAAAAACAAGGGAACTGATGAGAATTGGTGGCTCTTTCCGAAACCTAGGTATTCTCTGCCTTACCCCCTGGTAAAAATTACCATCGTTCTCCACTAATAAACAAACGTTGTTTTTATAAAAACAACAATAGACGTTGTTTTTATATAAACAACAAATATCTTATAATATGTTTTTTCGTAAATATTGTATATGTAGGTCCTTCGTATAGCCCCCATATAACGGTACCTCCCGATATTCGGTATTTTGATGATTTTAGGGACATTATTTACCGGAATTGTTTCAAATTTGGTACTTAAAGTTCGTAATGGATACTACAGCATAGGACAGAAAATGGGCTATGAAGGTCCACCTCTTCGTATAGCCCCCATATAACAATAACCACCGATATTCGGTATTTTGATGATTTTGGCGACATTATTCACCGGAATTGTTTCAAATTAGGCATTTGAATATCGTAATGGATACTAAAACTTATGACAGAAAATTATCTGTGCAGGTTCACGTCATCATATAGCCCCCCTATTAGGATACCTCCCAATATTCGGTATTTTGATGATTTTAGCGTCATTATTCACCAGAATTTTTCAAATTACGTATTTAGAGTTCCTAATGGGAACTACAGTCTGTGACAGAAAATTCGGTATTATGACGATTTTAGGTACAATACCCACTGAAATTGTTTGGATGTCGTATTTGAAATTCGTAATGGATGCTACAGCCTGTGACAGAAAATTATGACTATGTAGGTCCAGGTCTTCGTATAGCTCCGATATAACGATACCTCCCTATATGCGGTATAATATGGTATAATATGGTAATGGCTTAAAACAAACAATGCCTATGTAGGTCTACGTCGTATAGAACCTAATATAACGGCTATATTCGGTATTTTTAAAATTTTTACAGAATTTTTAACGGATTTTTTTTTGAAAATTTCCAAATTGGGTCCAATGGTGGCCCGGCCGAACTTACTGCTTTTTAATTTGTTTAATTTCCAATCTGGACCAGAAAATTCGCCTCTTTTAAAATTTATCGGTAATTGGAAGCCCTACTCTGGTCCAAACTTCTTATAATACGAACAGTTTTTGCTTATTTTTTCTGGGTACCATAGTATTTTGTTGTTGCAAATTGGTCAGGCTTAATCCCTTTATTGTTGTTCTTATAAAAAAACGATCTTACGATCTAGTCACTTGGGTAAACATTTTTTGCCATAGAAGTTATTTTTAAAATAACTTCTGAGGATAGCATCCCAGACAAAAAACAAGGGAACTGATGAGAATTGGTGGCTCTTTCCGAAACCTAGGTATTCTCTGCCTTACCCCCTGGTAAAAATTACCATCGTTCTCCACTAATAAACAAACGTTGTTTTTATAAAAACAACAATAGACGTTGTTTTTATATAAACAACAAATATCTTATAATATGTTTTTTCGTAAATATTTCAAAGTAGTTTGTTTTCTCAGAGTGAATTTTCCCTATTCATCATCCCTTTCCATCCCCCAATTCACCATATTCGAATCGTTCCCCGTTGCCCATCGCCATCGATCCATTTTAGTAATTACAAAATGTAAATCCACATTTAAGTCCATCATCCATTAACATTACCAAGCAACATGGCTAAACATTAAAATTTTAAATTTTACACAAATTACAGGCTTGGCAAATTGTTGACATGGCAAAACATGAATATTTATTTTTATGTCATAAAACAAATTAAAAATATGCCAGAAAATGTTGGACAAGAATTATCTGGTCGGGTTTTTGTCTCTAGCTTTTTCATTGTCTATTTCATGTTTCCATAGATGTCAGACATTTGCATCGCCGTACAGAAATTGTGTTGTTGTTTTTGTTTACATTACACATAAAGGGATATAACTAAGAGGGGAGAGTGGCTGACGTGCAAAATGACGTAAGTTTGGTTTTTTATTAAATTTTTATACGTCATAAACAGAAAAAAGGTACAATTATGGTATATAATGTCCTAAGGCAACAAATGAAAACATCTCACACTAGAAATACGTTTTTGTAAGGTGAGGTTCTTCTTTAATTTATTTTTTATTTTATTATTATTATTATTATTTATTTATATAATTGTTTTTTTAAGTTATTAGTTTTTTTTCGCATTTTTGTGAGTTATCCTCTTTAGCATTTCACCCAATACAAACACAGGAAAAAATTTTAATATTTTTTCTAGTTTTTGTTTTCGGTTATTTGTATTGTAAATAACAATGGTAATCCGCAACAAAACAAGTACGCCTGGATTCAAAAGAAAAAAAATAAACAGAGCATGCGTTTTATTCTAATAAATATTTCTATTTCATTTTCAACCCATTTGACTTGACCAAATGCAATTTTTTGGGGATTTGTGTTTTTTCTATCCACAGAGAATAAAATAAATTACGTTTTTGTGCAAGCGAAACAAACCAGGTTGGAAGTGTTGCAAAAACCTTCAATATTTAACAATATGTTTTGATGGAGGGGTTGCGTAAAATAGGAGATCCTCTAAAATATGTAATGTGCACTTATATACAAAACTAACAGGTAATGCTAAGAGAAATCTATATTGATAGAAGAGTACAGTAATTGACTGACTTAAGGACTCATCAGCGCCCAGACGAAACGGTTGGAGTCTTGAAAATCTGGATGAAGGGGTCAGATAATGCTGGGTTTTTAAAATTTGGTACTACAACGCTACGAAGGTATTTAAAGTTACTAAAAATGGTACCCTCTGCATTTGAGGAAGCAGTAGAGCTAGAGCTCTTAAATTTGGAATGAGGGCACTGATTTAGGGTTCTTCGAAATTCGTACTATAAATGTACGAAAAGTATAATATATAAGTAAAATACACTACATTTGTTACCATTTAGTATCAATTGAACTGTAGTATATAAAAACTTGAAATTTGGGATGTGAATCAAGATTAAGGAGTAGGATTAATGTAATGAAGTATTTTTGAAGTGTCTATTCATGTAGACGAAAGATGCTAAACGTTACTAAATTTAGTAAAATATAAATTTGGAGGAAAGGATGGAAATTGAATCCTGAAATTTGAAATTACCATTATTGGCGGAGTGTAGAATTTGGATATGGAGGAAGTTTTGAAAAATGTGTACTTATGTGCACGAAAAGTACTAAATGGTACTAATGCAAGGCAGAAGACTATAAAAGGGACTCATCGTAATAGAAAAGGGACAGTCAGTGAAAGTCAAAGAGCCGTAACGAAAAGCATCCTGCAACTGGTGAGTAGAGTGGTTGGTGTTACCAATAGATACAATGTTTTGTGCGGGGAGTTGCAAGAATCGGTCCGGGAATTGATTCTTCGTTCAAGTGTGTTTCGTACGCCACTTATAATCCGATTTCAGAAGCGTCGTATAAGTATGATTCGTATGCCACTTATAAATCCGAGCTAATCCATTTCGTATAAGTGTGTGTTTCAAATAGGTTTCAAATAGTCCGGCGGTTTCAAATAGGTGAGCTCGTAGGCCGCTTATATTCCGGATCCACAGTTTAAATTAGGAGTGCTTCGTGCGCCGAACCCGAGTTGTCATAGACCTTCGTCCACCACTCACACTACCGACCAGGTGTCATTTTGGTCCAAAGCCACATACGACGAATCACCACTGCCAGCGAACCCGTCTCGTCGTGTGTTCTCCTCGCCACGTCTAACTGCCATCACGAACCGCAGGAAACCCTGAGTATAGCTTCCGGGTTCCGTACAAAGTCTCAACGCCAAGCTTGCGGGATATTCCCGTTAATAAACCCCGAATAATACTGGTTCGCGAATAAAAACGAACGGTTCCTCAACCGAAAAAAATTAATTACATCTTCTTTACTGTGGTCACTGAATCAAATAAATTTCTGTGACGTACACTTGGCCGCCGCGAGCGCACCCGAGCCCACTAAAGAAATAGTGTGGTTACAGCAACGAAGAATGTTCTTATTTTTGGAAATTCGTACTTATGTGTACTAAGTGGTGCCAAATGTGGTACAATTTAAATTTTGGGAGTACTATAATTGTACCAAAGGTTGTAAATTATGCTTAATTTGGTATTGGGTGAAGGAATAGAGCTGGAATCCCATATTGAGGTGTTTCTCTCGGTATCTGGTGTTGAGATAAGAAGATGGTTTTGAAAATATGTACAACAGTTGTACTAAATGGAACTAAATTTGAAAACGTGGCAAATTATAGAGCTCAAATCCTGAAATTTTATATAAAGGTCACCGAGCCTAGATATGGAGATTATTTTGAAAATGCGTACTTAATTTGGTATTGGGTGAAAGGATAGGGTTAGAATCCTCAAATTTGATATTAAGGTCGCTGTTGTTATCTGAGACTAATATTTGGAGGTGGTTTCAGAAATGAGTAGTATAATTGAACTAAATTTGGTAATGCGGGAAGTTAAAGAGCTGAAATGCTGAAGTTTGCAATGTATGTCATTGTTGGTGTCTGTGGTTGAGAGGTATTGAGATATAGAGATGGTTTTGGTTTTGAGATATGGAGAATGTGTATTAAAGTTATACGAAGAGTACTAAATGTTACTAAATGTCGGAATTTGATATTGAGATCTCTCTTGGAATCTGTTGTTGGGACATGGGGGTAGTTTTGGAACTGGATATTATAACTGACCGAAAGGTACTAAATGGTACTAATTTTGGATAGTTGTTGGTATCTAGATCGAGTAGGATTGTTTTGGATATGAGTACTAAATGTTATTAAATTTTTTATTGGGATAGAGTGGAAATTTGAAATAGCTATTGGTTTCTTGGATATGGAGACGTTGAAATAGTTTTGGACACAAAAAATTGGGTGTGGCTCCATTCTATAATGGTTTTACTAATATTCACCTCAGTGAACACCAAAATGAAAGATTTTAAAGATTTTTTCTTTCCGAAAGGGGAAAAATCTGAAAATTAATAAAATGTTTGAAGTTTTGATTAAAAAAATTTGTTTAAAAAATATATATGAAAAAAAAAATAAAAATAAAAACAATTCCAGCCAAAATCTGGGCAATAAATTTATGGAGCCTCCGCCGTATGATCAATTTAATATATCTTCTTTAATATTCTAAATGAAATCAAAACTTTCATAAAATTGCATTTTCACAACGACACCTTTCAATTCTCACCTTGATATATTTCCAGTATTGTTTTACATTTATTCCAAAAATAAAAAAACTAAATCACTCAGTATTTGTATTTATTTGCAAGTGTTTTAACGTTTACATATCGTCTACATATTCTAACACTCACAACGGCGATTCCACTGGTCTGCAAATGATAGTTTACAACGAATGTGTTTTGTCCATAAACAAATCAACAACATTGGCAAAATGTTGTGCCAAAAACCACATCAATAACCAATCATATTTACACAACAATGTGTAAATGTTATTATACCCTACAACACTATGTGTTGGGGGTATTATAAGTTTGATTGGGCCAAAAATTATGTAACACCACGAAATATTGATTTCCCACATAGGAAAGTATATATGGATCTTTCTATCTCGCCGAGCTGAGTCGATCTAGCTATGTATGTCCGTCCGTCCGTCTGTCCGTCTGTCCATGTTATTTTGTAATCACTCTACAGGTCGCAATTATGGCCCGATCTTCACGAAATTTAGAATGGAGGTGGGGCTAGGGTCAGAATAGAACCCTATTTCTTTTGGAGATGATCGCCAAATGTTTAGGGGTTGAAATGGACCAAATACTGAAAAAATGTCGGATTTTGCAGAAGCTATACAGGTCGCAATTATAGACCAATCGACGCGGAATTTCGCATGTAGCTAGAGTTTAGGGCGGGCAAGAAGCCTACCAATTTGGGTGGTCATCGGATAATATTTAGCGGGTAAAATAGGCCATATCTTTTTTGTTGAAAAACTTCAAAATTTTTCATTAAACCGCGAATATTTTAAGTCCCGGCGAAATCACAAAGCCATGACAAGGTTACTTCTGATCTTTACATTGATGTTAAGATCCAAAAAATCGAATATATAGCAAATACATGCGATATATATGTCTATCAAAGAAGATATGCTTGAAAGATCTCACATATGTCGAGAACGGCTGAACTGATTTCGACAGTTCTCATTAATTCAGAATGGCCTCTTGGCAGGAAAGAAAAAACGTCTAAAAAATTGCATAACAATATCTCTCTAAAGATGAAAATATTGATTTTGTAATATTTTCTCATATTTTTTCCATTTTGTCATATTTTTGGCATATTTTCATTTTGAATTAAACATTTGGTAATATTTCTACAGCTAACAAAACTAAGTAGTTAGGATATCAGGATATCATATATAGATCGCATTTATGGCCCGATCCTTACGAAATTTTGCATGGGGATAAGATGAGGGTCAGAATAGAAGCCTACTCTTTTTGGAGATGATCGCCATATATTTAGGGGTTGAAATGGACCAAAAAACTGCAAAATTGTCAGCAGGTCGTAATTATCGCCCGATCCTCACGCACATTTGAATGGGGGTTACCGGACATTGCAAAAGCCAAGCAGTTTTGGATGGCCATCCAAAAATATTCAATGTGTAAAGGAGTTTGCCAACTTTTGTAGACAAAATACGAAATTGTCCATTCCAGTGACTTTTCGGAGAATTCACAAATACAGGAAAGATGCACTTCTGACTATTTTTTTAACGCTGATTTCGTTGAAGAATGTAGTCAAATGTCTGTATCTCATATAGATGCGTTTCAGTCAAAAACCAATAATAAATGTTAACCTTTTGCCACTTCTGAGAGATTATAGGTCTTTGGGAAATATTGGTTCCAGATCTAGGAATACCATTTACGTGCAACATCTACCAATAAATTGGAAATGAGCAAATTAGTTTAAGTTGCTATTATTCGAAAATTAGAGAACGAAACCTGATGGTTTTCTTTTATTATTTGTCACAATGTCTTGTGGAATTTATTCGAGTATCTCGCCTATATAAACCGTATCGTTTATTATAGTGTTGTAGGGTATTCAACGGTCGGCCCCGCTCGACTGTAGCCTTTGCTTACTTGTTTTTAGTTTGAGGTAAACATTGGAGCTTTCAAATACCTACCATAAATAGAAATATTCCGCGAATTGTAATAAATATTTATGTACCGTTACTAACACTTGTTGTTTTTTCGAGTAACTAAATAAAAAATTACGATTTGTTTTTCAATTTAGTTTCGGTTAAATGATAGAAATTGGAATTCAAGCAAGGTTGTTGTTTCTTTTTATACCCTACAACACTATTTGTTGGGGGTATTATAAGTTTGATTGGACCAACAATTATGTAACACCTCGAAATATTGGTTTCCCATATAGGAAAGTATATATGGATTTTCCTATTTCGCCGATCTGAGACGATCTAGCTATGTATGTCCGTGCGCCCGTCGGTCCAAGTTAATCACTCTACAGGCCGCAAAGATTGCCCAATCTTCACAAAATTAAGAATTGGGGTGGAGATGATCTCATAATTTTGAGGGGTTAAAATTTAACAAAAACTGAAAAATTTCCTGATTTTGCAGTTGCCCTACAGGTCGCAATTATAGACCAATCGATACGGAAGTTAACATGGGGCTAGAGCTTAGGACTGGGCAGAAGCCTTCCAATTTTGATGGTCATCGGGTAATATTTAGTGGGTGAAATAGACCATAACATTTGTGTTAAATAAAAGTCAAATTTTCCATTAAGGCGCGAATATTTTTAATTCCGGCGAAATCACAAATAGACGAACAAGTTAATTCTGACCGTTACGTAGATGTCGATAGTAAATTTGTCGGTTATATTAAGCGAAATGTATAGCAGCCGTTGTAAAGGTCACAAATATAAACCAAAGGACACGAAAACTCGTATGAAGTTTAGGACAGGGGGTTGAATGGACCACTACTTTGGTGAGAAAAAATACCAACATTTCCATTATACCGAAACGCTTTTGGAGATGATCCCAAAATATTTAGGGGTTTAAATGAACCAAAAACAGAAAAAATGTCCTAATTACACAATTGCAGCCAATTAACACGCCTGAGAAGAGAGTAAAGGATAGTTAAGAATTCTGGCATTTTGGATGACCATTGAATTATATTTAGCTGTAAAATGGACCACAACAACTAACAGCACGACGGATGTTGGGCAAATGTCCCTGGTCAAAATGCTAAGGGAAATATATAGGCAGTGCTCCGTGACATAATTTTAAAAGCGAAATATTCCAAAATGGATATGGACGGCTTCTCATATATTGTAGTATTGTAGGGTATCAAATGGTCGACCCTGCACGATTCTAGTGGATCAATAAAATTGGAGTTTTTAAGAATTATTGCAAAATTCTGGCAAGGCAATAACCGCGAATTTTTGATTTTTTTTTTTAAGATTCTGTAAGATCAATAAAAGATTTTAAGCCTTTAAGTAAATATTGTAAAGTTCTGGTAGTTTAAATTGCTTTAAAAAATTGGAAAGATTCTGAAATTTTATTTTTTTTAAAGAACTTTTTAAAGAAATGTTGTAAGATTCTGAAACATAAACAATTTGGATTTAAGTATATATATATATATATATATATATATATATATATATATATATATATATATATATATTGTTTATATTTCAGAATCTTACAACATTATATATATATATATATATATATATATATATTCTCGATTTTTAAATTAAATACAAATTTCGTAGAAAGATGATTTGATGTATTCATATTTTGTTTTTTTTTTTTTTTTTTCAAAAAATATACGTTTCGAGTGAAGATAGATTCATAATTGTCACATTTTCTATTTAAAAGGACCTTATTATGACAATAAAATTCTTCAAAACATTTTGGTCGTCTTTCTAAAGGTTATTATAAACTTAGATAAAAATATGTAATAATCTCTTCATCTTAGACAACGACAGTTATCCAAAATTTGTACCATTTATGACTTTTTGAACAACTGTAGTACATATTTGCGAAAACCGCCACCATATTTTAATTCCAGATATCAACAGAGATTTCCATATCAAATTTTAGGATTGCCGCCCTATCCCTTCAGTACCAAATTTAGTGCCATTTAGTACTTTTCTTACAACTATAGTACCTATTTCCAATATGGTACCATTTAGTACTCTTTGTACAATTACAGTACAAATTTCCAAGACAACCTCCATATCTTAACCACGGACACCAAAAGTGATCTCAATATCAAATTTCTGGATTCCAGCCCTACACCTCCACCCAATAATGTAATACTTAGTACTTTTCGAAAAAAAAATAGCACACATTTCCAACACCTCCTCCACATCTTAGCCACAGACACCAACAGTGGCATTTGTATCAAATTTCAGGATTTCAGCTCCATTCCTTCAACCAACACCAAAGTTTGTATTTTTAATTCTGTTTAACATTAATTATGATGCACAATTTAAAAACCCTTTCCGTATCTAAACAACAGACACCCACATTGGAATCTATATTAAATTTTAGACATTTATCCTAAGTCCTTCACCCAATACCAAATATAACACCATTAAGTACTTTTCATACAGTTATAGTAAATATATTAAAAACCACTTCCATATCTCAATTCCAGATACCAACAGAGTCTTCAATATCAAATTTGAAGATTCCAGCCATATCCCTTCAGCCAGTACCAAAAGTATTATTTAGTACTTTTCCTTACAAATGTAGAACAAATTTCTAAACCACCGACAAATCTTGAACACAGATACCATCAGCAAACTAAATATCAAAATTCAAAATTTTATCTATACCCCTTCACTCTATGCCGAAGATAGTACAATCCTGTACTTTCCATACAATTATAGTACACATTTTCGCAATCTCCTCCATATGTCCAGGCTACACAGGAACAGGGACCATATTTCAGATTTTAGGCCCCATCTGTACACCCAATTCCAAATTGTACCAAATATAGTACTGTTTAGTAATTTTCTTGCATTTATAGTACCCATTTCCAAAACCACAATTTTACAGCCATACCACCAACAGGGACCCCCATACAAAATTTTAAAATTCCAGCTCTATTCCAGCTATAATACCAAATGTTACCATTTTAGAAGTTGTGTATCATATTAAAACTTTTCGTAGCCTTAAAATTCGAATTTCCAAAAACCCTGCACTCCATCAGTGTCTCTCATTAGAAATTTCACATTCTGTCTCGTTCCGTCCAATGCAAAGTAATCATGTTTTAGTACATTTTACTACTCTAGTACCCTTTTAATACGATTTTCCAAAAACCCCATATCATAATAACCGACTACTCACCAAGACTGACCCTTGTGAAAAACTTCAAGATTTTAGCTTCAACTGGCTTTGCTGTTATATAAGTCAGTGAATTATTTCACTGCTCTGTTATATATAGTTCCAAAAACATTTTTGTCGATTTTTCGAAATAATGCCACACTGTCCCGAAAATTGTTACCCTTAGTTTTTGACCGGTGACATTGGCATAAACCTACTCTCGTACTGATAGGTATTCAAGAAAATAAATTCACACACTTTTTTTCCCAGCTAAATATACTTAGACGACCATCAAAAATGCTAGACTTCTGCCCTGTCCTAGACTCTTGCCTCATATGAAATTTATAGTCGATTGGACTATTATGCTGACCTGTTCAGCAATTGCAAAATCAGAATATTTTTTGTGTATTTTAACACCGGAATGTGTTGCCAATATCTCCAAAAACAACAGGCTTCTATTCTGACCCGAGTCCTGTTGGAATGTCCTAGGTCTGCGGCTAAAACGTTTTCGTGCCCATGGCTTTAATACACACTCCAGAATATTTTCGCGATAATATTCTTCATTTATGCTAATGTCACGGTCGATTAATACTAGCGGAGAGCGACCTTCCGCTCTTACGGCGGCCCACACCATCACCATAACCGGCGATTGAGTTCGGATGGCCAAAGGTGTACATTTTCAGCTTACCTCTTTGGCAAATAAACATGATCATTCTGTTTGTTTACAAACTGCTCCTGAAACAACGAATGTTTTCTCATCGAAGAAAACCAAATTCGGCAGTTCACCACTTTCGGCCAAGCGAAGCAACGCTTTAGCTTTTTTTGAGTCTATTTTCTTTCTGTTGAGGTGTAAGTTCTCGCACTTTTTAGAATTTCAATGGCTTTATCCCGAGCTCATTTTTTCAATATTTGCCGAATGGAATATTGCAATATGTTCAGCACAATAAAAGGTAAATCGGACGAAGTTATATATGGGATCTATATCCAAAACTGAACCGATCTCGATAAAATTAAGGAAATATATTTCTGAGCTGCATTTGATATATTTCCCCAAATATTGTTGTTACAGAGTGCATATTAAGGCTGCGGAGGACAAAAATCACAAATCGGATGAACAATATATATGGGAGCTATAGCTATATATGAAGCGATTTCGATCAAATTTGGCATCCTTTTTTCAGGCCTAATTTGGTTGTATGTGCAAAATTCCATACTATTTGGGCTGATATTACACGTTTGATGCACAATAAAAGGCAAATCGGACGAAGATATATATGGGAGCTATATATAATTTTTTACGGATTATCTCCAATTTCAATAAGGTTCGTCCTTGGGCCAAACAAATTTTTGGAAAATTTCACCTCAATCGGATAATAAATGCGACCTGCATTTTGTTCACAAGAATACATGGACAGACGGACGGACAGACGGACTGACATGCATAAATCAACTCAGAAAGTGATTCTATGCAGATCATCAAAATGAACTATGGGACTATCCCTTTTCCTTTTGCCTGTTACAAACAAATGCACAAAAACATAATACCCTGACCACCTTGTGGTGTAGGGTATAATTAATGCATTAGAACATTAACTAGTCTAGAAATGGAATTGAGTATTTCTTTACCCTCCACCATATTATGGAAATATTCTTTGTATTTTGGTTTGTATTTAGTATTTGAAGTTCGTAATGGATACTACTGCCTAAGACAGAAAAAGGACCATGTGGGTCCTCGTCTTCGTATAGCCCCCATATAACGGTATCTCCCAATATTCGGTATTTTGACGATTTTAGCGACATTATTCACCAGAACTGTTTCAAATTACGTATTTAAAGCTCGTAATGGGAACTACAGTCTGTGAAAGAAAATTGCCTATGCTGGTCCACGTCTTCGTATAGCCCCAATATAACGGTACCTCCCTATATTCGGTATTTTGACGATTTTAGGTACAATACCCACCGAAATTGTTTGAGATGTGGCATTTGATGTTCGTAATGGATGATACAGCCTGTGACAGAAAATTGGCTATGCAGGTCCAGGTCTTCGCACAGCTCCGATATAACGGTACGACCCTATATACGATATTTTAATTAATTTAGCTACATTATTCACCGTTAATTTCAAGTTTCGAAATGGAATATGGTAATGGCTTATGACAAACAATGACTATGTAGGTCGAAGTCTTCGTATATACCCCAATATAATGGCTATATTCCGTATTTTTACAATTTTAATAGAATTTTTAACGGATTTGATTTTTTTGAAAATTGCCAAATTTGTTCCTAATGGTGGAGGGTATTCGGCCGGGCCGAACTTACAGCTTTTTTACTTGTTTTAACTTTAAATTATTTTCGTCTATAATCTTTTGAAAGCTTTTCAATAACTGTTGTTGCTTAATTTTTTTTAATACAATATAGCGCTGAATTTATGTTAACACCTTCAACGTGTTTTATTTAAAGCCATTACCAAAAATTATCAAACACTGTCATTTCTCTGCTTATCGGACTCTCGACTCCACTTCCCATCAAGTGGCTTTATTTGCATTGTATGTTATTTCGAATATTTAAATAAACCATTTCATACATCAGTGATTTAGTGAATGCTTTGGAAATAGCCAACTAATCCCATGGCCACAATTTTCTGAATACTTTGTGAATTGGTAAATGTTTTCATATGAAGTCCATCAAAAAAAATTCAATAAAGTTCAGTAGTTGAAAAAACATGAAATTTGATTTTAATTTATTTTCTCTGATAATGAATAATTGCTAAAACAACAATAAAAACTACCTCCTTCTTTAACGATGTTTTGAAGGAAAGTGTAGAAAGGAATATATCGCCTGAAGATGCAAAAAAAAAGCTTCATTATCATTGGAACATCTGTTATGGAACATCTAATCTACTTCTTCTAGTCACAATTTATTTATATCAAGTCATGTTGCTATTTTTCCTGTCGTTTTCATTTTGCGCACAAAAGTCTAGACATTTTCATTGACAGGGAAATAAGGTCACATAAAATAATCTCATGCAGGGGAAACTACACAGAAATATAGAAAAAAAAAAACAATTTGGATTTCAAACCGCACATATTTGTCATTACAATTCAATGGATATGTCGTGTCGGCCACAGTATAAATGCAATGTAACCCTTTTGATAAAAAAATAGTCATTTGACACAATTTTTTTAGTAGACAGATATTGTGCTGGGAAGTGAAAAATATATAATAAAACAAGTAAGCAAAGGCTATAGTCGTGCGGGGCCGACCATGTGATACCCTACAACACTACTATATGTTAGAAGCCCCCTATGTCCAAATCCCTTTTGGAAGTTTTCGCTTTTGAAATTTGTTCATGGAGCACTGCCCAGATATTACCCTTAGCATTTTGACCAGGGGCATTTGCCTAATATTAACGCACTCCGTCGTGCTGTTAGTTGTTGTGGTCCATTTTACTGCTAAATATAAACCAATGGTCAACAAAAATGATAGAAATCTTCTCAGGCATGTCAATTGTCTCCGATTCTGTGATCAGGAAATTTTTTTCTGTTTTTGGTTCATTTGAACCCATCGATCATCTTCAAAAACAAGAGGCTCCCCTGTATCTCTAAATTTAGACTCATCTATATGATTTGCTTGTCTGAGATATTTGGCTATATTCGTCAAGAAATCAGCATATAAAAGACAGAAGTTCGCCTTTTGTGTAT
Source organism: Musca domestica (assembly GCF_030504385.1). Lineage (NCBI taxonomy): Eukaryota > Metazoa > Arthropoda > Insecta > Diptera > Muscidae > Musca > Musca domestica. Next base: position 18,875,026 of record NW_026712249.1, read on the forward strand.
TTCGGATATCATCTGTACTCTCTACCCGGTGTCCTAATCTCTAACTTCATGCGAGATTTCGTGTCATTTGGTTTCTATTTGTGGCCTTTATAACGGCTGCAAAATCAGGAAAAATTTTAGTTGTTGGTCCATTTCGACCCCTAATATATTGCGGACATATCTGAGAACAATAGGCCTAGCCCTTCTGAGCCCAACCCTACCCTTGTGAAAATTTTCGTGAGGATCGAACGATATTTGCAATACTTATATAATATCCCCAACCTGTGTTGTAAGGTGAAAAAATATTACAAAATATTATAAGTCAAATTGAAAAAATTGCATGGGATAAAGAATATGAAAAAATAAAAAAATGTCACAAAATACTACAAAATATAAATTAATATAATTATTGATACCTTTTTATGCGATTTTTTTTAGATTTTATTCCTTTATATCAAGAGGGCATTCTGAATTGACAAAATCGAGATATAAGCATTCTAACTAACATCCCCTTCCTTTGTATACACACATTGTATATATTTCGCTATGTATAACCGATATATTTACTACCGACATCTATTTCGCCTGGATTAAAAATATATTCGAGGTTTAGTGGAAAATTTGACTTTTATTTAACACAAATGTTAGGGTCTTTTTCACCCACTAAATATTATCCTATGACAATCCAAATTGGAAGGCTTTTGTCCAGCCCTAAGCTCAACCCCCATGCTAACTTCCGCTTCGATTGGTCTATAATTGCAACCTGTAGAGCAGCTACAAAATCAGAATTTTTTCAGTTTTTGGTCCATTTCAACCCCTAGATATTATGCGATCTTATCCAAAAGAAATAGGGTTCTATTCTGACCCTAGCCCCACCTCCATTCTAATTTCGTAAAAATCGGGCCATAATGTAGAGTGATAACAAATTAACATGGACAGACTGACAGACGGACGGACGGACGGACATACATAGCTAGATCGACTCAGCTCGGCGAGATAGGAAGATCCATATATACTTTCCTATGTGGAAAACCAATATTTCGTGGTGTTACATAATTTTTGGCCCAATCAAACTTATAATACCCCCAACACATAGTGTTGTAGGGCATAACAATTATAATACTGGATTATAATGTATACTACAATAAACGCATTTGGTTAATAATTAAAAAGAAGTAGAGGGTCCATTCCATTTTTCTTATCATATGACATATGACAATTACAGAAAAATGAATAACATTTTTTAAATAAATATCTTCTAAAAAATGTGCGAAGGGTTTTTAAATTGCATCTGGAATTTTAAACAATGATGTAATACTTCGTTTGAACTTATTTACTCAAACATGTTACATAAAACCCAGCCATTGCAACTCAATAGCAATGCACGAAACCACAAATTTAACTGGATTAAATAAACACACATAGTTATGTGGAATATGTCAGCTTTGTATGTGTATATGGGAATACAGGGTGAGATAAAAAATGGCAACAAAATCAACCGCCATAATTCTTACATTTTTTTTTTAAATTTTATTAAATGAAAGCAAAAAATGTCGGAAATAGCATCAAAGATTAGAATAAGTTTAGATTTGTTCGAATTGGTCACCTTTGGCACGAATTATGGCCTTCAAATGGCCAATGAAACCGTCACAACCTGTTCAAATGTTACTCTGCGGTATTTTGGCCCACTCCCGGCGAAGCGCTTGCTTAAGATGATCGACACTTTGGTATTTTTCAGTGCCAACCTTGCTTTCCAAAATACTCCAGACACAATAGTCCAAAGGATTGGTACCCGGAGATTTTGGTGGTCATTGTGCTCTGGAAATGAAGCGAGGAACCTCATTTTGTAACTATTCTTGGGTGGCGATGGTGCCGAGTCCTGTTGGAATGTCCAAGGTCTGCGACCAAAATGTTTTCGTGCCCAAGGCTTTATTACACCCTCCAGAATATTTTTGCGATAATATTCGTCATTTATGCTAATGTCACGGTCGATTAATACTAGCGGAGAGCGACCATCCGCTCTTACGGCGGCCCACACCATCACCATAACCAGCGATTGAGTTCTGATGGCCAACCGAAGATGTAAATTTTCAGCTTACCTCTTTGGCAAGTAAACACGATCATTCTGTTTGTTTACAAACTGCTGGACAATGAATGACGAATGTTTTCTAATCGGATAAAAAAAATTCGGCAGTTAATCACTTTCGACCAAGTAAAGCATCGCTTTAGCTTTTTTGAGTCTATTTTCTTTCTGTTGAGGTGTAAGTTCTTGCACCTTTTGGAATTTCAATGGCTTTATCCCGAGCTCATTTTTCAGTATTTGCCAAATGAAATATTGCGATATATTAAGCTCACGAGTCATTTTTCGGCCAATGCAACGCTGGTCGCTTCTTTACTTTTCGAACCATTTCTGCTGATGTTGCTGTTTTCTTCCTTCCACTTCCTTGAAATCAGGCTATGCTACCAGTATCACGAGCGGTGGTACGAGACACAAAAGATTTATTCACATTTAAATGATGGGGTGCTCTAGCAAAAGCGACTTGTGGTTTTACAGCCAAATATAAAGAAATCCCACTATCACGCTTGAATTCCATCACGAATATCTGTTTTTCTGTAAAATTCTCACCAGAATGCTTTTTTACGCTCGTAAACAATATAATGATCTGTCACTGGACTAATTTTAACAGCTGTTGGACGAGTGGCTTAGAAATGACAGCAGTCTGAAGTTGGTTGCAGTTTATTCATCTCACGAAAACGTATCTCATCCAAATAACGGATTTAGACCTTAGGTATCTTTGGACCGTTTTAGCAAATTTGAAAGCGATCCAGGGACGTCCGTTCGTCCGTCTGTCTGTCTGGATGGTTCGCACGATGACTCACGACATATATCTGAGAAACCCAAGAAATTTCAATATTTTCTATGTTATAACTTGCAAAACAAGTCAGCGATTCTTTACAACTAAATGTTTCTCTCCACCAAATACCTGGGATGAATATGGAATTTATGATTTCGCATAAAATTGGATATATATGTGCGATTTTCTTGTAATTTTGCCCATACTTAATTTTTATCTGTATTAGAAGGATTGTGAAAATGAAATACTTCGGTCATTTCAACATTTTCTAAAAATTATAACATATGATGGAGTCCAAACCTGGAACGTCAAATATTTATTTCATATTTATTTAGGTCCGATACGAAATGAACAATATTCGGCAATTTCTTCGGAACCTACCCCATAGAGGATCAACCAGTTGAATAATCATAACGGAAGTCGAAATATATTTAAATAATCGAACATTGGCTGTTGCAGATATATACCCAACTGTCGGTTGAATTACCTCTAAAATGGCAGTTTTTGTCGCTGGAGGAGAATGTATTCTTCAAAAGAACTGTCTATATTATTCAAGGGTGTTGTAGAGATCCCATATAACTGTGTCTTCTCTCTATAACAAAACAAGTAAGCAAAGGCTACAGTCGAGCTGGGCCGACCGTTGAATACCCTACAACACTACAATAAACGATACATTTTATATAGGCTAGATACTCGAAAGAATTCCACAAGATATTGTGACAAATAATAAAAGAAAACCATCAGGTTTCGTACTCTAATTTTCGAATAATAGCAACTTAAACTAATTTGCTCATTTCCAATTTATTGATAGATGTTGCACGTAAATGGTGTTCCTAGATCTGGAACCAAAGACCTATAATCTCTCAGAAGTGGTAAAATATTAACATTTATTATTGGTTTTTGACTGAAACGCATCTATATTTGACTATAATCTTCAAAGAAATCAGCGTTAACGAAATATTCAGAAGTGCGTCTTTCTTGTATTTGTGAATTCTCCAAAAAGTCATTTTCGTATTTTGTCTACAAAAGTTGGCAAACTATTTCACACACTGAAAATTTTTGGATGGCCATCCAAAACTGCTTGGCTTTTGCAATGTGCGGTAACCCCCATTCAAATGTGCGTGAGGATCGGGCGATAATTACGACCTGCCGACAATTTTGCAGTTTTTTGGTCCATTTCAACCCCTAAATATATGGCGATTATCTCCAAAAAAAGCAGGCTTCTATTCTGACCCTCATCTTATCCCCATGCAAAATTTCGTAAGGATCGGGCCGATCTGTATATGATATCCTGATATCCTAACTACTTAGTTTTGTTAGCTATAGAAATATTACCAAATGTTTAATTCAAAATGAAAATATGCCAATAATATGACAAAATTGAAAAAAATGAGAAAATTTTACAAAATCAATATTTTCATCTTTAGAGAAATATTTTTATGCGATTTTCTTAGACAAGAGGCCATTCTGAATTAATGAGAACTGTCGAAATCAGTTCAGCCGTTCTCGACATATAAGAGATCTTTCAAGCATATCTCCTTTGATAGACATATATATCGAACATATTTTGCTATATATCCGATTTGTTGGATAAAAACATCAATGCAAAGGTCAGAAGTAACCTTAACATGGCTTTGTGATTTCGCCGGGATTTAAAATATTCACGGTTTAATGAAAAATTTTGTTTCTTTTCAACACAAAAGATATGGTATATTTTACCCGCTAAATATTATCCGATGACCACCCAAATTAGTAGGCTTCTTCCCCGCCCTAAACTCTATCTAGATGCGAAATTTCGCGTCGATTGGTCTATAATTGCGACCTGTATAGCTACTGCAAAATCCCACATTTTTTCAGTATTTGGTCCATTTCAACCTCTAAACATTTGGCGATCATCTCCAAAAGCAATAGGGTTCTATTCTGGTGCAAGCCCCACCTACATTCTAAATTTCGTGAAGATCGGGCCATAATTGCGACCTGTAGAGTGATTACAAATTAACATGGACAGACGGACAGACGGACGGACGGACATACATAGCTAGATCGACTCAGCTCGGCGAGCTAGGAAGATCCATATATACTTTCCTATGTGGGAAACCAATATTTCGAGGCGTTACATAATTTTTGGCCCAATCAAACTTATAATACCCCCAACACATAGTGTTGTAGGGTATAATTAGGGGGTTGAAATGAACCAACAACTAAAAATTTTCCTGATTTTGCAGCCGTTATAAAGGTCACAAATAGAAACCAAAGGACACGAAATCTCGCATAAAGTTATAGTTAGGACAGCGGGAGATACAGAGGGACTTCTTGCTTTTGGAGATGATTGCAAAATATTTAGGGGTTCAAATTAACCAAAAACAGAAATGTCTTTCTGATCACACAATTGAAGCCAATCGACACGCCTGTGAAGAGAGTTAAGGACAGGGAAGAATTCTAGCACTTTGGATGACCATTGGATTATATTTATCTGTAAAATGGACTACATCAACTAACAGCCCGACGGAGTGCATAAATGTTGGGCAATTGTCCCTAGTCAAAATCCTAATTTCAAAAGCGAATTCTTCCAATATGGATTTGGTCATAAGGGGGCTTCTAACATATTGTAGTGTTGTAGGGTATAACATAGTCGGCCCGCTCGACTATAGCCTTTTCTTACTTGTTTTTATCTGTATTAGAAGGATTGTGAAAATGAAATACTTCGGTCATTTCAACATTTTCTAATAATTATCACATATCTCATATAAAGCATAGGAAGCAGTTGATGGAGTCCAAACCTGGCACGTCACACGTATTTCATATTTGTTTAGGTCCTATACGAAATGAACAACATTGGCCCATTCCTTCGGAACCTACCCCATAGATGATCAACAATTTGAATAATCATAACCGAAGTCGAAATATATTTAAATGATCGAACATTGGCTATTGCAGTTATATACCCAACTGTCGGTCGAATTGCCTCTAAAAAGACATTTTTTCGTTTGAGAAGGAGGCATCCTTGAAAAGAGCTGTCTGTATAATTAAAGGTTGTTGTAGAGATCATATAGCTGTGCCTCCCTGCGGTATTTTGATAATTATATCCACAATTTTCAATGGAATCATTTCAAAGTTGTTGTGTTGTATAGGTCCAGCTATCGGTGACTATCGACATTTGGCTTAGCAAGTCCTAAAAAATATATTTCCAAATTATAGACATAAAAGTATTAGTTTTGAAATAGGGGAGGGTATTAACAATTCGGCCCTGCTGAAATTAACCACGTGTTTACTTTGTAGAATATTTGAGGATGTAATTCTACATTCTGCATATTACCTTCAGATTTTTTTTCAATTATCAACGACTGATATATTTTTCATCACATGATGGCCTGTCGTACTATTGCAATCAAAGTATTCTTCCATTGAAAATGGCCATTCTAGTGATAGCGAATACACACAGTCATTTCAGCCGCCTGTAGTCTTTTGAGTTTTTGGGAATTTATATTTTTTAGACTCTTTGAATGGACAGGTACAATTATTTCCTTTGAAATGGAAAAAAATTCAGCTGATACGAAACAAAAAACTATCTGCAAAAGCAATTTTATGCGTAAAGTCCTTCAATGTTTTTTTTTTTTTTAGTTTTTATATGCAATTTCGAATTGCTATTTGAAATGTTTGCAATCTAGCTGTTGCTTTGATAAACCAGAATATTTGAATTGTTGAGTATTGGACACATTTTTCATTTAAATCAAAAAAAATTTTTTTTTTTCTTTTGAAAGAGATTTTAAAAGAAGTTTTATTTTTCCGCTCATGGCTTTCAAAATGGGTTTTCTTTGAAAAGGAGAATTATGAAAAACACAATCATATAGACCTCCCATAAACGTGAAATAGAGTTTTTCGTTGAAAATGAAAGTCCAAAAAATTTCGATGTGTTTCCCTTTGACACAAAGCATGTGACATGTGACAACAAAAATATTGTCTTTTTTCTGAGAATATTTTAAAAAATTCTTCATAAGATATTGCCGATTTTGAAAGAGGAAATGTTATACATTTATTTATTTATAGTTCCGAGGATACTAGGATCAACGATTGTGGGTGTAGGTATTATTCTTAAAAGAAAAACAAGTAAGCAAAGGCTACAGTCGAGCGGGGCCGACCGTTGAATACCCTACAACACTATAATAAACGATACAGTTTATATAGGCGACATACTCGAAAGAATTCCACAAGATATTGTGACAAATAATAGAAGAAAACCATCAGGTTTCGTTCTCTAATTTTCGAGTAATAGCAACTTTAACTGATTTAAATGGTCTTCCTAGATCTGGAACCAATATTTCCCAAAGACCTATAATCTCTCAGAAGTGGCAAAAGATTAACATTTATTATTGGTTTTTGACTGAAACGCATCTATATGAGTTACAGCCATTTGACTATATTCTTCAACGAAATCAGCGTTAACGAAATAGTCAGAAGTGCGTCTTTCCTGTATTTGTGAATTCTCCAAAAAGTCACTGGAATGGACATTTTCGTATTTTGTCTACAAAAGTTGGCAAACTATTTCCCACATTGAATATTTTTGGATGGCCATCCAAAACTGCTTGGCTTTTGCAATGTCCGGTAACCCCCATTCATATGGGCGTGAGGATCGGTTGATAATTACGACCTGCTTACAATGTTGCAGTTTTCTAAATATATGGCGATCATCTCCAAAAAGAGTAGGCTTCTATTCTGACCCTCATCTTATCCCCATGCAAAATTTCGCAAGGATCGGGCCATAAATGCGATCTGTATATGATATCCTGATATCCTAACTACTTAGTTTTGTTAGCTGTAGAAATATTACCAAATGTTTAATTCAAAATGAAAATATGACAAAAAAATGACAAAATTGAAAAAATATGGGAAAATTTTAAAAAATCAATATTTTCATCTTCATAGAGATATTTTTATGAGATTTTTTAGACGTTTTTTCTTTCCTGCCAAGAGGCCATTCTGAATTAATGAGAACTGTCGAAATCAGTTCAGCCGTTCTCGACATATAAGAGATCTTTCAAGCATATCTTCTTTGATAGACATATATATCGCACATATTTTGCTATATATCCGATTTGATGGATGTTAACATCAATGTAAAGGTCAGAAGTAACCTTGTCATGGCTTTGTGATTTCGCCTGTATTTAAAATATTCGCGGTTTAATGAAAATTTTTGAATTTGTTCAACACAAAAGTTATGGTCTATTTTACCCGCTAAATATTATCCGATGACCACCCAAATTAGTAGGCTTCTTCCCCGCCCTAAACTCTAGCTACATGCGAAATTCCGCGTCGTTTGGTCTATAATTGCGACCTGTATAGCTACTGCAAAATCCGACATTTTTTCAGTATTTGGTCCATTTCAACCCCTAAATACTATGCGATCATCTCCAAAAGAAATAGGGTTCTATTCTGACCTAAGCCCCACCTCCATTCTAAATTTCGTGAAGATCGGGCCATAATTGCGACCTGTAGAGTGATTACAAATTAACATGGACAGACGGACAGACGGACAGACGGACGGACGGACATACATAGCTAGATCGACTCAGCTCGGCGAGCTAGGAAGATCCATATATACTTTCCTATATGGGAAACCAATATTTCGAGGTGTTACATAAATTCTGGCCCAATCAAACTTATAATACCCCCAACAAATAGTGTTGTAGGGTATAACAAATTATTTTTAAAGAGATTGCTAAAAAATCCTTGAAAGTTATAAACAAAAGTGTTTTCAGAAAAGTATGAAAGACAGGATGAAATGAAAAAACTGCACCCAAATTCAGACTGCTGTCATTTCTAAGCCACTCGTTCGACAGCTGTTAAAATTATTCCAGTGACAGATCATTATATTGTTTACGAGCGTAAAAAAGCATTCTGGTGAGAATTTTACAGAAAAACAGATATTCGTGATGGAACTCAAGCGTGATAGTGTGACTTCTTCATATATGTCTGAAAACCACTAGTGGCTACCGTTAGAGCACTCTAGTATTTAAATGTGAATAAATCATTGATACTGGTATCGTAGCCCGACAACAAGGATGTGGACGGAAGAAAACAGCAACATCAGCAGAAATTGTTCGAAAATTAATGAAACGATTTAATCGAAACTCGCGCCGCAGTGGCGCGGGGTAAAGCCATTGAAATTCCAAAAAATGCAATAACTTACACCACAGCAGAAAGAAAATAGACTCAAAAGAGCTAAAGAGTTGGTACGCTTGGCCGAAAGTGGTGAACTGCCGAATTTGTATTTCTCCGATGAGAAAACATTCGTTGGCCAGCAGTTTGTAAACAAACTGCTGGCCAACGAATGTTTTCTCATCGGAGAAATACAATTCGGCAGTTCACCACTTTCGGCCAAGCGTACCAACTCTTTAGCTCTTTTGAGTCTATTTTCTTTCTGCTGTGGTGTAAGTTATTGCATTTTTGGAATTTCAATGGCTTTACCCCGCGCCACTGCGGCGCGAGTTTCGATTAAATCGTTTCATTAATTTTCGAACAATTTCTGCTGATGTTGCTGTTTTCTTCCGTCCACATCCTTGTTGTCGGGCTACGATACCAGTATCAATGATTTATTCACATTTAAATACTAGAGTGCTCTAACGGTAGCCACTAGTGGTTTTCAGACATATATGAAGAAGTCACACTATCACGCTTGAGTTCCATCACGAATATCTGTTTTTCTGTAAAATTCTCACCAGAATGCTTTTTTACGCTCGTAAACAATATAATGATCTGTCACTGGAATAATTTTAACAGCTGTCGAACGAGTGGCTTAGAAATGACAGCAGTCTGAATTTGGGTGCAGTTTTTTCATTTCATCCTGTCTTTCATACTTTTCTGAAAACACTTTTGTTTATAACTTTCAAGGATTTTTAGCAATCTCTTTAAAAATAATTTGTTATACCCTACAACACTATTTGTTGGGGGTATTATAAGTTTGATTGGGCCAGAATTTATGTAACACCTCGAAATATTGGTTTCCCATATAGGAAAGTATATATGGATCTTCCTAGCTCGCCGAGCTGAGTCGATCTAGCTATGTATGTCCGTCCGTCCGTCTGTCCGTCTGTCCGTCTGTCCATGTTAATTTGTAATCACTCTACAGGTCGCAATTATGGCCCGATCTTCACGAAATTTAGAATGGAGGTGGGGCTTAGGTCAGAATAGAACCCTATTTCTTTTGGAGATGATCGCATAGTATTTAGGGGTTGAAATGGACCAAATACTGAAAAAATGTCGGATTTTGCAGTAGCTATACAGGTCGCAATTATAGACCAAACGACGCGGAATTTCGCATGTAGCTAGAGTTTAGGGCGGGGAAGAAGCCTACTAATTTGGGTGGTCATCGGATAATATTTAGCGGGTAAAATAGACCATAACTTTTGTGTTGAACAAATTCAAAAATTTTCATTAAACCGCGAATATTTTAAATACAGGCGAAATCACAAAGCCATGACAAGGTTACTTCTGACCTTTACATTGATGTTAACATCCATCAAATCGGATATATAGCAAAATATGTGCGATATATATGTCTATCAAAGAAGATATGCTTGAAAGATCTCTTATATGTCGAGAACGGCTGAACTGATTTCGACAGTTCTCATTAATTCAGAATGGCCTCTTGGCAGGAAAGAAAAAACGTCTAAAAAAATCTCATAAAAATATCTCTATGAAGATGAAAATATTGATTTTTTAAAATTTTCCCATATTTTTTCAATTTTGTCATTTTTTTGTCATATTTTCATTTTGAATTAAACATTTGGTAATATTTCTACAGCTAACAAAACTAAGTAGTTAGGATATCAGGATATCATATACAGATCGCATTTATGGCCCGATCCTTGCGAAATTTTGCATGGGGATAAGATGAGGGTCAGAATAGAAGCCTACTCTTTTTGGAGATGATCGCCATATATTTAGAAAACTGCAACATTGTAAGCAGGTCGTAATTATCAACCGATCCTCACGCCCATATGAATGGGGGTTACCGGACATTGCAAAAGCCAAGCAGTTTTGGATGGCCATCCAAAAATATTCAATGTGGGAAATAGTTTGCCAACTTTTGTAGACAAAATACGAAAATGTCCATTCCAGTGACTTTTTGGAGAATTCACAAATACAGGAAAGACGCACTTCTGACTATTTCGTTAACGCTGATTTCGTTGAAGAATATAGTCAAATGGCTGTAACTCATATAGATGCGTTTCAGTCAAAAACCAATAATAAATGTTAATCTTTTGCCACTTCTGAGAGATTATAGGTCTTTGGGAAATATTGGTTCCAGATCTAGGAAGACCATTTAAATCAGTTAAAGTTGCTATTACTCGAAAATTAGAGAACGAAACCTGATGGTTTTCTTCTATTATTTGTCACAATATCTTGTGGAATTCTTTCGAGTATGTCGCCTATATAAACTGTATCGTTTATTATAGTGTTGTAGGGTATTCAACGGTCGGCCCCGCTCGACTGTAGCCTTTGCTTACTTGTTTTTCTTTTAAGAATAATACCTACACCCACAATCGTTGATCCTAGTATCCTCGGAACTATAAATAAATAAATGTATAACATTTCCTCTTTCAAAATCGGCAATATCTTATGAAGAATTTTTTAAAATATTCTCAGAAAAAAGACAATATTTTTGTTGTCACATGTCACATGCTTTGTGTCAAAGGGAAACACATCGAAATTTTTTGGACTTTCATTTTCAACGAAAAACTCTATTTCACGTTTATGGGAGGTCTATATGATTGTGTTTTTCATAATTCTCCTTTTCAAAGAAAACCCATTTTGAAAGCCATGAGCGGAAAAATAAAACTTCTTTTAAAATCTCTTTCAAAAGAAAAAAAAAAATTTTTTTGATTTAAATGAAAAATGTGTCCAATACTCAACAATTCAAATATTCTGGTTTATCAAAGCAACAGCTAGATTGCAAACATTTCAAATAGCAATTCGAAATTGCATATAAAAACTAAAAAAAAAAAAAACATTGAAGGACTTTACGCATAAAAATTGCTTTTGCAGATAGTTTTTTGTTTCGTATCAGCTGAATTTTTTTCCATTTCAAAGGAAATAATTGTACCTGTCCATTCAAAGAGTCTAAAAAATATAAATTCCCAAAAACTCAAAAGACTACAGGCGGCTGAAATGACTGTGTGTATTCGCTATCACTAGAATGGCCATTTTCGACAGCTGTTAAAATTATTCCAGTGACAGATCATTATATTGTTTACGAGCGTAAAAAAGCATTCTGGTGAGAATTTTACAGAAAAACAGATATTCGTGATGGAACTCAAGCGTGATAGTGTGACTTCTTCATATATGTCTGAAAACCACTAGTGGCTACCGTTAGAGCACTCTAGTATTTAAATGTGAATAAATCATTGATACTGGTATCGTAGCCCGACAACAAGGATGTGGACGGAAGAAAACAGCAACATCAGCAGAAATTGTTCGAAAATTAATGAAACGATTTAATCGAAACTCGCGCCGCAGTGGCGCGGGGTAAAGCCATTGAAATTCCAAAAAATGCAATAACTTACACCACAGCAGAAAGAAAATAGACTCAAAAGAGCTAAAGAGTTGGTACGCTTGGCCGAAAGTGGTGAACTGCCGAATTTGTATTTCTCCGATGAGAAAACATTCGTTGGCCAGCAGTTTGTAAACAAACAAAATGTTTATTTGCCAAAGAGGTCAGTTGAAAACGTGCAACTTCGGTTGGCCACCAGAACTCAAGCGGTTACAAAATAAGGTTCCTCGCTTCATTTCCAGCGCACAATGGCTACCAAAATCTCCGGATACCAATCCGTTGGACTATTGTGTCCGGAGTATTTTGGTAAGCAAGGTTGGCACTAAAAAATACCAAAGTGTCGATCACCTCAAGCAAGCGCTTCGCCGGGAATGGGCCAAAATACCGCAGAACAACATTCGGGCAGCGTGTGATGGTTCATTGGCCGTTTGAAGGCCATAATTCGTGCCAAAGTTGACCAATTCGAACAAATCTAAACTTATTCTAAAATTTGATGCCAATTCCGACATTTGTTGCTTCCATTCAATAAAATAAAAAAACATGTAAACATTATGGCGTTTGACTTTTTGCTGTTATTATACCCTCCACCATAGTATGGAGGGTATACTAAGTTTGTCATTCCGTTTATAACACCTCAAAATATACATTTTAAACCCCACAAAGTGTATATATTCTTGATCAGCATAAAATTATATGTCGATTTAGCGATGTCCGTCCCTCAGTCCGTCTGTGACAATCAATCTAGGTTCCGAACGAAATGAAGTAGGTTGATAAAATTTAACTCAAATGTGTGTTATGTCTGCAAGAGTTTTGGTGTTGAACATAGGTCATGTAGGTCCATGTTTTAGTATAGCCCCTATATAATGGTCCCTCCCGATATTCGGTATTTTGGTAGTTTAAGCGACATTATTTACCGAAAATGTTTTAAATTTAGTATTTGAAGTTCGTAATGGATAGTGCAGCCTAAGACAGAAAATTGTCAGTGCAGGTCTACGTCTTCATATAGCACCTATATTACGGTACCTCCCGATATTCGGAATTTTGATGATTTTGGCGACACTGTTCAACGGAATTGTTTCAAATTTGGTATTGAAAGTTCGTAATGGATACTATAACAAGACAAAAAATTGTCTGTGCAGGTCCAGGTCTTCGTTTAGCCCCTATATAGCGGAACCCCGCGATATTCGGTATTTTGATGGTTTTAGTGACATTATTTACCGGAATTATTCCCAAATTGGCATTTGAAGTTCGTAATGGATACTAAAGCCTATGGCAGATAGCCAGACATAACGGTACCTCCCGATATTCGGAATTGTTATGATTTTAGCAACATTATTCACCGATTTCTTTTTTCAATTTTCGCATTTGAATATTCTAATGGCATTTGACAAAAGTTGACCGTATACACCCTAATATAACGGTCACATTCTGTATTTTTAAGATTTTAACATAATTTTTAACGGACTTTATTTTTTTGAAAATTGCCAAATTCATTGCAAATGTCCGCCATTCAAAGATCGGCCCGGCCGAACTTACAGCTTTTTTACTTGTTTTTATCTCACCCTGTACAGCAGTGATATTCGATACGAGATGTAGAGTTACCTTTTGATTCCAAATTATAGCTCCTCTTAAGACCTAATATGTATTCAAAAGAGATGAATACATATTAGGTCTTAACAGAAATTCCTTGTATATACGTTTATGTTCTATGGTTTTCTTATTGGTTTTCTACTTAGTTATGTGGTAGACGTTTGTTTATATAAAGAGATCTTCACCATCTAATTGATGAATGCATTATTTCTTGTTCCTTGGGATTAAAAAAGTTTAGCTGCTACCTTATTTGGAACAAAAATATTATTTTTTTTTTCCAATTAGATACCATCCAGGATAGGAAAACACTCATTAAATTTTTGCAATTAACGTCTTTCCACATAGAACACCTTCGATGAATGTTTACATGTTACTCTAATCTTTCGTATGAAATATTCTTCATAACAAGGTATCACTGTTGCCCATGACATCACATTGTATGTACTGATTGCCAATCAATACAATATCACCTTTTAAACTAGATCTGAAAAGAAAAGCAATGAAAGCATGGAAAAGAGAATCTGTTTACTCAATTCTCTTCATACTCACCCGGAGTTTTAGAGTAATTCCATCACAACTTCTTCTAATTTGTAGGAATAATTACTCACTTTTCGACTCCATTTGGCTATTGATTCTTTTGTTTGTTTTTGTTGCGTTTCTCTTTACCTGTTCATTCATAAATACACACTCCATTCATAACATGTCACAACTGATACTTATTCACCACGATCGAAGAAACATGAGGTTGATGTCTCGGATTACCATTCGTCATAATAACCCAATAGGACTTTTTTAATAATTCACTAAAAAGTGTTTTGTAATGTGCAAATAAAGTCAAATTTCGGATTCTACGGACTTTATTTAGTACATTCTGCATAATTCTTTATGTTTGTGGATATTTAATGAAATTTACCAAAATGGTATTTTAGATTGGCAACATCCTATATTGTTATGACATCTGATAGTACATTTTATAGTTCCTTTTTATACTGTTTTTCTTTGCAACCAACTTAAGTATATTCCTTGAAATCCAAAAATTATTCTTTCTTTTTGCTAAAAACTACGAAAGTGATCAGACTTTAGTTCGGAAAGAATCTTTATCATCAAAATTAATATCATTTCCTAAAAGTAATATCAGTTTTTCTTAAGCTCCATTATTTTGTTTAACCGACACATTTTTAAGGTAAATACCAATTTTTTGTGAAAGATATACAAATGCAATAAAGTGAATTGATTGCAGAATAAATATTGCAGTGGAGTGATTGTTCAACCACCCATATTTCCTGGGTTTTGAAGACCTTCGTTTATGGGCAAAAAAGTTTCCTATATCTCAATGATAATAACTGAAGGACAACTTAATAAACAACACTCCTAGCGAACGCTGAATTACCCAAGGATATCTATACCTGCATGAATTGTAAAGCTGGTCCAGGCCTTCTGAAATATAAGATCCTTTCAACAAATTTCCATACTTTTCGAGCCAGCGATCGTGTTACCCACAGGGTAGCGTGGATTGACCAACTATTTGAAGAAAAACTACCTCAACAAATGCAGAAGCCCAGGATATAACCAACCTGATATAACCGATAACCTAATACGGCAAAACTTAACCATTATAGACAATTGAGACTAATCTATATTTCCAAGAAATCATAAGCTGGATTTCAACCTTTCCACCAAACTCCAAACTGATTTTCCCAAGGACTAAGTTTATAAAACCTCGGAAGTATTATCTCAGTTTATCTCGAAGTTCATACCTGTTTTATCTCGTAATTAATCTTTAATCAACCGAAAATGCAGTTCTTCCAATCCTTTTAAATTCATTATAATAAGTATACAAAAATCTAATTTTATTTGATAAATTATGGGGTTTGATATGCAATTTATTTGGTCTACAGAACTACCATGGTAAAATTACTTAATGCATTTTCAATATCATTTAATTTTATTTAGACTTAATAATGGAAATTAAACATATTCATATTCAGTATTTTTGTGGAATTTTCTACAAAAGTAAATTTGGCCAGAGTTATCACGGATAAAATTATTGCATATCAAACTCAATAACACATAAGTTTATTTTTAAGTTTCTTTTCTTTATTGCAAGCATTAAGAGCTTTAATTTTTTCGCATGCTACAAAATCCATAAGTTCAACAATCAAGAGAAATTCATCTCAAATTTTTAAGAAATCTACGAGAGTATCCAGCATCCCGTATTAGCAGAAGGCCTTCGACAATACAGGAGAGCAGGGTAAGTTGAATGTTGATCTTTTTTTTTTAGAACACATTTTTTGTAAAGTTCAAAAAGTACTGTAACATGCTCTTTTTCGCAAGAGAGCAGTATTAATATTTTTCATCTGATTCTCTTTTTTCTCATACTCATAAGCTCTTAATACTTCACTCAAAATTGAACGTATTATGCATTATCTCAGTTTATTAACCCCTTAAGGGAAATTACTTAAACAAATTTTTCTTAGTAATTAATTTAGACTAGTTTTATTATTTCATGTATTAAATTTTATATCCCGATATATTAATTATGATTTGAATATATTCTGAATTAATTCAATATGAATTGGTAAATTAATACAAATAGTTTCTTTGCACAATGGGATAACATTTTAGATTTGGAGTGACTAATTTTGGGGTCCATAAAATTAACTGGCCTACAGGACGTAGGAAGGTGAGGGTTTTGAGGCTATTTCTCATAACAGCTGAGAAATTAACTATGTTGTGGCTACGATTAGAACAAAACCTTTCAATTTGATTAGTAATTAATATATTGTTTTATAGGGGTGATAATTTTTTTTGTATTTCTATTATTTATTTTTTTATGGTCCACAATTTAGTGCAATGAATCTTAACCTTTTGATCAGGGAGTCTATAATAATAACTGAACTGCAAACATGCATTGGTAAAAGATGGATAAGAACCCCCCATTCCGACTGAAGCTACCACTCAATGGCTCCCGCCATCCATTCTTAAACCAAAGGCTCAGATGCGAATATAGTTTAAAAATGCATTCAACGAATTATTTTTCTTCGTGTACGTTACAGTTTTTGGCGCCCAACTCGTGGGGCCTGGAATATCTTGAATCCTGGCTCTTTTTTCCGTTATTTTAGTAAATTTCATGAACTTGAAAATCCCCAATATTATCTATATTTCAGGTTGTTTAGATCCTGAATAGTTGAACAAGTCCATCTGGATTTTCAACACCCTGAAGTTTACTTCGAGTTAGTTGACCGATGGATAATGAGCAACCTTTTCATTTCTTTATTATCTTGAAATTAAATAATATTTTCGATCTTCATTAGTTTAGTGTATTCTTTTTAATATAACACTATTCTGACTTAGACATCAGTGCCCTTTCTGCCAGATGGAGTAGCATTATTTTGGCTGAAAGCAATCTAATGACCTTTGGTAGAAAGTCGTGAATAAAGATTTAGTGAATTTCTAAGCTGGTTTGTGGAATATTATTATATTTAAAAAGATATACGAAACTCCATAGCCCAAATATTTTCCTTTTGTTTTAATCGTATGCTTTATTTCACTCCAATCTATCTATGTTGCTCTTGTTGCAAGAAACGTTAGATTACAATATAAATCCTAGTTACTTTTTTCTACTTTTTATATACAATTTACGGTTTGTCAGATTTGTAATGAATCTATGACGGAGGGGCAGGA
This sequence comes from Musca domestica, assembly GCF_030504385.1. Lineage (NCBI taxonomy): Eukaryota > Metazoa > Arthropoda > Insecta > Diptera > Muscidae > Musca > Musca domestica. The sequence goes on from NW_026712249.1 coordinate 18,892,684, forward strand.
TCTTTTAATTATTAGCCAGTGTTTGCATTCATTCCACAGGGAGTGTATTGAATCACATTTATCAACAAATTCACAGTGCCCTATATGCTCACACCCTTGTCAGCTGAATGAGCTAAGAAATTATATTCTGACTCCAAAAAGACCCCCTATGTCAAAGCAAAACAAAAGAGGCAAAGGAAGAGGAGCTTTGGCTCGTCAATATAATACCAGAAGTGCAAGTCGAAACATTTTTCAGGATGTGCAAAATACTTCCATCAGTAATGATTTAAATCTACAGTTGGACCAACCAGAACCTCCTACTCAAAATAATAATTTGTTAAATAACCATAATTTTGTAATTTCGCCTTTCACTACTAATGTTAGCCAAGTTGCCACCAATACAGCTACAGTTGACTACACTGAAATAAATCGTATGATAGAATCTAGTGTGGCTCGCATTTTACAAAACCTTAATTTGTCTAATATCCCTACTAGAACATATGACACGGGAAATACTGGCCCAACTGGCATTAGAAGTGGGAATTCGCATAATCCATCCGTTCCCTGTGGTAATGATAATAATGTGTCCAATAATAATGTACCGAATAATACAAATAACATTCCCAGCTGCAATAATGAGGGCAACGGAAACATTCCATATTGTGTTCAATGTCCCATTTATTCACAAAATTCAAATTTTTCATCGAATTCAAATAATTCTGGGAGCATGCACGCAGATAGGGTAACGTCTATTATAAATAATTGGAACCTAAAATTTGACGGTTCCCCCAATGGTCTGAATATAGACGAGTTTTTATATAGGGTAAAGAGTCTGACAAATGCAAACTTTAATGGAGATTTCTCCATTATTTGCAAAAATTTAAATACGCTTTTATCTGGGAAAGCCCGAGAGTGGTACTGGCGTTACCACAAATTAGTCCAAAACATTACTTGGGAAGAGTTCTGCAAGGCCATTTGTGGACAATATAAAGAAATGAAATCCTCATTTGATCTAAGAGAAGAACTACGAAGCAGGAAACAAAAGCTAGGGGAAAGTTATGATAACTTTTTGACGCTTTATCAATGATTGCTGACAGATTGCCTAGACCACTAATGGAAGAAGAATTAATTGAAATTATTACTAGGAATTTGCGTCCTGAGATCCGACAGGATCTGTTGTATGTGCCCATAAGATCATTGTCCCACTTAAGAAAATTAGTACAAATGCGCGAACATTTTCTGAGTGACGAGTACGTGAGGAAGACTTTGACTCAGCGAACTCCCAATCCCAACGCAGTTCCCCGTCGAATTGCAGAATTGGAAAATCAAGACAGCCTGCAAGATTCTGAATCAGAAATGGTAATTGAAGCGCTGCAGAGAAACGATTCTAATTATAAGTGTTGGAATTGTGACGGCTCTGGTCACCATTGGCAAGACTGTCTGGAGACTAGAGCTATCTTTTGCTATGGATGTGGTGCAAAAAATGTATATAAGCCACAATGTCCTAAATGTATTACCCGTTACCAGACAAATCCAAAAAACTCGAGACCCATGGGCCCTTCAAAGGACCAAGTCTGAACGAAGGCCCCCAAATAGAAAACCCACATTTTTCAAAACCAATTAAGTCTAAAGTACAGGTTCCCGAAGGTACAACTTCGGTAACATCCTACCTCAATGAAAACTCAGATTATAACTCAAAAAATGAAGTCCTTCAACACCTAGACCATAATAAAATCACGTTGTGGGTTGGATGAACGTAAAGGTCACATTCAAAAACAAAACCAAAAATTTACGACTATATATTATCCCTACCATTTCACAGAGGTTGATTCTTGGGATCGATTTTTGGAAAACTTTCAATCTATTGGATAACGTTTTAGAATCAACTGAAATACTGAGAACTAGTCCAAATGGCATAATTAATTCACAAATATCCGCTTTAGATATTCCTCCTGAGATAAAGCAAACGAAGCATACCGATGAAATATATATTCCTTTATCCTCACAAGAACGTAAAAAGTTAGACTCAGTTATAGAATTGTTTCCTAATTTCGAAACCCATGGCTTAGGGCGAACTGATCTCATCTCACATTCGATTGATGTTGGCGACGCGACGCCTATAAAACAACGTTTCTATCCCGTTTCGCCGGCGGTAGAAAAGTTGATGTTTGCGGAGATCGATCGGATGCTGAAACTAGGAGTAATTGAGCCATCCAATTCTCCATGGAGCTCGCCTATGAGGTTAGTCGTAAAACCCAACAAGGTTAGACTATGCCTTGATGCCCGAAAGCTTAACTCTGTTACGAAAAAGGATGCATATCCGCTTCCTAATATAGAGGGAATAATTTCTCGTCTGCCGAAGGCAAACATAATCTCTAAACTAGATTTGAAGGATGCGTTCTGGCAGATTAGCATGGAACAAAAGTCTAAACATCTGACGGCATTCACGGTTCCCGGACGGCCATTGTACCAGTTCGTTGTTATGCCGTTCGGGTTGTGCAATGCGCCGCAGACGATGTGCAGGCTAATGGACGCGCTAATCCCTCCAGATCTCCGACACTCAGTGTTTGGATATATTGACGACTTAATAATAATATCCGAAGACTTTAACACCCACTTAGATATCCTAATTAGGATATCTTCCGAATTTAAAAAGGCTAACTTGACTCTGAATATATCAAAGAGCAAGTTTTGTGTTTCGAAGGTAAATTATCTCGGATACGTGATAGGTAATGGAGGCATCACAACGGACCCTGAAAAAGTTTCCGCTATTACCAACTGGCCTGTCCCCAAAAACTTGAAACAAGTTAGAGGGTTTCTTGGTCTGGCCGGTTGGTATAGACGTTTTATTAACAATTTTTCAGCTGAGACATTTCCTATAACAGAGGTAGTTTCGACGAAAAGAAAATTTAAATGGACTGAAGAGGCCCACAATGCGTTCGAAAGGGTTAAGTCTCTGCTCACCGCCGCTCCAGTTTTAGCGAATCCGAACTTCTCTAAAAAGTTTTTTTTACATTGTGATGCGAGCGATTTTGGCATTGGAGCCGTTCTTGTCCAACTGGACGACGACGGCAATGAGCGTCCTATAGCTTTCATGAGCAAGAAGCTCAATAGCGCTCAGCGTAACTATAGTGTTACGGAGCGGGAGTGTCTCGCGGCTGTCGAAGCAATAAAGAAGTTCAGGTGTTACCTGGAACTTCAAGAATTTGAAGTAATTACGGATCACTCAAGTCTGGTTTGGCTTATGCGTCAGCCAGATCTTAGTGGGCGGTTGGCACGCTGGGTTTTCAAACTGCAACCCTATAGGTTCAACATCAGCCACCGCAAAGGCAAAGATAATGTGGTGCCAGACGCGTTATCTCGTATGCCACCAGATGAGATTTCCGGTCTAGAAGTGAGTGATCCAATAATCGACTTCAATTCTACAAGCTTCGATGACAACGACTACTTCCAGCTGAAGGAGACGATTTCTAAAAATCCCGTTAAGCATCCAGATATAAAGATAGTGGACAAATATGTGTACTACCGAACCGATCATTACTCTGGAGATGAATCCCAAGAAGCACTTTCGTGGAAACTTTGGGTCCCCGTCAATTTACGAAGACAAGTTATAACCAAAGCCCATGATGCACCAGAAGCGGCACATGGAGGCATGTGCAAAACCCTGGAACTCTTAAGGAGGAACTTTTTCTGGCCCGGAATGGTGGTGGATGTACGGGAATACATTCGTAAATGTGACGTCTGTAAGACCACTAAAGCCCCAAACACGATAATGAGACCCCCAATGGGCCAACAAGCAGAATCCGTTCGACCGTTCCAGAGGTTATTTATAGACATACTTGGTCCCTATCCCCGAAGCAAATCGGGACACATTGGAATTTTTATAGTCCTGGATCACTTGTCCAAATTCCACTGGCTGTGTCCACTTCGTAAGTTTACTGCCTCCGCGATACAAGAGTTTCTCCTAAAACACATTTTCCATATCTATGGAGTCCCCGAGGTCATTGTCAGTTACAATGGGAGCCAATTTAGGTCCAACGATTTAAATGCTTTCTTAACATCATATGGTATCAGACACACCTACACTGCATTGTATTCTCCACAATCCAATGCTTCAGAACGTGTTAATCGTTCATTGATTGCGGGAATACGGGCTTACCTTAAAAAGGACCATAAGCAGTGGGACGAAAAATTGAGTCATATCAGTTGTGTCCTTAGGAACTCATGCCATCAAGCCATACAAACATCTCCATATCATGCCTTATTTGGCTTTGATATGATCACTCATGCTTCTACATACGAGTTATTAAGAAATATACATCTTTTGGATGAGCCTAAGGTCACACTGCACAAAGATGACAGCCTCAATCTTATTCGTAATGATCTTCGAAATCATATCAAAAAGGCATACGACAAAAATCAGGCAGCCTACAACCTCAGGACCAGACCACAACAGTTTTCAATTGGGCAAATAGTTTACCGCCGTAATTTTGCCCAAAGCAGCCAAGAGAAATCTTTTAACGCGAAATTAGCTCCTATTTTCATTAAGGCCAAAGTAAAAGAAAAATTAGGCCAACACTACTACGTATTAGAAGATATAGATGGAAAGGTTACAGGGACATACCACGGGAAGGATATCAAACCATAAAACCGTCTTTTTTCCATCTAATTATCTCTCGAAAACTCGGCTAATTATCCGGTTTGTGGTAGACGTTTGTTTATATAAAGAGATCTTCACCATCTAATTGATGAATGCATTATTTCTTGTTCCTTGGGATTAAAAAAGTTTAGCTGCTACCTTATTTGGAACAAAAATATTATTTTTTTTTTTCCAATTAGATACCATCCAGGATAGGAAAACACTCATTAAATTTTTGCAATTAACGTCTTTCCACATAGAACACCTTCGATGAATGTTTACATGTTACTCTAATCTTTCGTATGAAATATTCTTCATAACAAGGTATCACTGTTGCCCATGACATCACATTGTATGTACTGATTGCCAATCAATACAATATCACCTTTTAAACTAGATCTGAAAAGAAAAGCAATGAAAGCATGGAAAAGAGAATCTGTTTACTCAATTCTCTTCATACTCACCCGGAGTTTTAGAGTAATTCCATCACAACTTCTTCTAATTTGTAGGAATAATTACTCACTTTTCGACTCCATTTGGCTATTGATTCTTTTGTTTGTTTTTGTTGCGTTTCTCTTTACCTGTTCATTCATAAATACACACTCCATTCATAACATGTCACAACTGATACTTATTCACCACGATCGAAGAAACATGAGGTTGATGTCTCGGATTACCATTCGTCATAATAACCCAATAGGACTTTTTAATAATTCACTAAAAAGTGTTTTGTAATGTGCAAATAAAGTCAAATTTCGGATTCTACGGACTTTATTTAGTACATTCTGCATAATTCTTTATGTTTGTGGATATTTAATGAAATTTAGCAAAATGGTATTTTAGATTGGCAACATCCTATATTGTTATGACATCTGATAGTACATTTTATAGTTCCTTTTTATACTGTTTTTCTTTGCAACCAACTTAAGTATATTCCTTGAAATCCAAAAATTATTCTTTCTTTTTGCTAAAAACTACGAAAGTGATCAGACTTTAGTTCGGAAAGAATCTTTATCATCAAAATTAATATCATTTCCTAAAAGTAATATCAGTTTTTCTTAAGCTCCATTATTTTGTTTAACCGACACATTTTTAAGGTAAATACCAATTTTTTGTGAAAGATATACAAATGCAATAAAGTGAATTGATTGCAGAATAAATATTGCAGTGGAGTGATTGTTCAACCACCCATATTTCCTGGGTGTTGAAGACCTTCGTTTATGGGCAAAAAAGTTTCCAATATCTCAATGATAATAACTGAAGGACAACTTAATAAACAACACTCCTAGCGAACGCTGAATTACCCAAGGATATCTATACCTGCATGAATTGTAAAGCTGGTCCAGGCCTTCTGAAATATAAGATCCTTTCAACAAATTTCCATACTTTTCGAGCCAGCGATCGTGTTACCCACAGGGTAGCGTGGATTGACCAACTATTTGAAGAAAAACTACCTCAACAAATGCAGAAGCCCAGGATATAACCAACCTGATATAACCGATAACCTAATACGGCAAAACTTAACCATTATAGACAATTGAGACTAATCTATATTTCCAAGAAATCATAAGCTGGATTTCAACCTTTCCACCAAACTCCAAACTGATTTTCCCAAGGACTAAGTTTATAAAACCTCGGAAGTATTATCTCAGTTTATCTCGAAGTTCATACCTGTTTTATCTCGTAATTAATCTTTAATCAACCGAAAATGCAGTTCTTCCAATCCTTTTAAATTCATTATAATAAGTATACAAAAATCTAATTTTATTTGATAAATTATGGGGTTTGATATGCAATTTATTTGGTCTACAGAACTACCATGGTAAAATTACTTAATGCATTTTCAATATCATTTAATTTTATTTAGACTTAATAATGGAAATTAAACATATTCATATTCAGTATTTTTGTGGAATTTTCTACAAAAGTAAATTTGGCCAGAGTTATCACGGATAAAATTATTGCATATCAAACTCAATAACACATAAGTTTATTTTTAAGTTTCTTTTCTTTATTGCAAGCATTAAGAGCTTTAATTTTTTCGCATGCTACAAAATCCATAAGTTCAACAATCAAGAGAAATTCATCTCAAATTTTTAAGAAATCTACGAGAGTATCCAGCATCCCGTATTAGCAGAAGGCCTTCGACAATACAGGAGAGCAGGGTAAGTTGAATGTTGATCTTTTTTTTTTAGAACACATTTTTTGTAAAGTTCAAAAAGTACTGTAACATGCTCTTTTTCGCAAGAGAGCAGTATTAATATTTTTCATCTGATTCTCTTTTTTCTCATACTCATAAGCTCTTAATACTTCACTCAAAATTGAACGTATTATGCATTATCTCAGTTTATTAACCCCTTAAGGGAAATTACTTAAACAAATTTTTCTTAGTAATTAATTTAGACTAGTTTTATTATTTCATGTATTAAATTTTATATCCCGATATATTAATTATGATTTGAATATATTCTGAATTAATTCAATATGAATTGGTAAATTAATACAAATAGTTTCTTTGCACAATGGGATAACATTTTAGATTTGGAGTGACTAATTTTGGGGTCCATAAAATTAACTGGCCTACAGGACGTAGGAAGGTGAGGGTTTTGAGGCTATTTCTCATAACAGCTGAGAAATTAACTATGTTGTGGCTACGATTAGAACAAAACCTTTCAATTTGATTAGTAATTAATATATTGTTTTATAGGGGTGATAATTTTTTTTGTATTTCTATTATTTATTTTTTTTTATGGTCCACAATTTAGTGCAATGAATCTTAACCTTTTGATCAGGGAGTCTATAATAATAACTGAACTGCAAACATGCATTGGTAAAAGATGGATAAGAACCCCCCATTCCGACTGAAGCTACCACTCAATGGCTCCCGCCATCCATTCTTAAACCAAAGGCTCAGATGCGAATATAGTTTAAAAATGCATTCAACGAATTATTTTTCTTCGTGTACGTTACAGTTAATACCAATTTGAGTTATTTTCAGTTCATTTATGTATGCATTTCTAAATCCTCAATTTTCTCAAGCCTCACACAAAAATTTCAGAAAAATATATCGATTTTTTTCTCTAAAAACGAATATTTTGCAATTTTTGTAAAATTCGCACAACCTTAGATCTATTTTGGGCCTATATTAATATGAACATTTAAGGTAGTTTCCCAGTTTGTCAATGATTAATTTCCTATGCACTGCTGGCTATGATACTTCTCTTTATATAAATGCAGGTCATACAAATTGTGTAAGCAACGGAGAGCTATTGTACAGAATTTATCATCTCACTTTCGGACCATAGTCACAGTATTTACAGCACCCAGAACTTTGTCAATTACCTGCCATGGTGGCGGCAGAGTTTCAAAAACATCATTGTATGATGCTATACCAAGCCATCCTTTTAGGGTTCGTATAGGGTTTCTGTTGTATTTTGCGAAAATTAATCAGCAAAATTATGTTTCTCTAGTACATGGGGAACCTTTATTCACATGACACATTCCTCATAAGTTTCTCGGTGGCTGCATTCTCAAAGATTCAATAAAGCCTTTGTTAATGTTTGGCATATCAAGAATTTCTGTTTTTTTTTTTTTTTTTTTTTTTTTGAAATGTCTCCTTCAAATTTATACGACTCTCTATAGTATCTAACGCTTTATTTTCTTAACTTTCCCATGCATATCACATACTCCATCTACTAGAGGACAGACAGATACATTTGCATATAAATAAAAAGAAAATTCTTTGAAAAATTGCCAGCGGCCAGTACATGTATGTATATATTGAACAAATGCCAATAGGGTTTGGAAAGAAAAAAAAAAAAACAGATAGCTTTACTTTTGTCTTATATAGTTCAGTGCCTTTAACAAGCATAGCAATGTTTCTCCACATTGTGATTATCCTGCATGCGAACAGCATTAAAGGAGCGACGATTTTTCAAATGAATTACATTGAGACAATAAACTTTACAAATTACTATCACGTCCCCAAATGACCTGAGGTGAAGTCAGTGACATATTGAAGTGAATTGTATTAGGGGTGCCAAAGGCTCAATTATTATTGCGAGAAAACATATGTGGTATCGAATATTTAAGGTGTTGCAGATTTGTAAATTTGCTTAATATTAACTTAAACAATTATAATGGCTGATCTAAATATTTAACCAAAATTGAGTACTCCATTTATTTTTAATAAGGATTATGAAATTTAGACCACTTGTAGGGGAGGAAAAAGAAGGAGTGGGCCGATTTTACCCAACTCACCACTCGATCTTAGATTAAAAGAAATATTACGATGTGTCAAGTTTGACTTTTAATTTCTTTATGGGTTCTAAGGCCTATGACAGAAAATTGCTCATGCAGGTCCATGTCTTCCAATCGCCCATATCACAATACCGCTCTATATTTCAACTTCTCCGTATAGGCCCCGATACAACAGTAACTCCCTTATTCGGCATTTTTACGATTTTAGCCTTATTTTTAAACTGCTCTTTTTATACCCTACACCACATAGTGGTGAGGGTGATATGTCTTTGCGCATTTATTTGTAACATACAGGAGGAATCGAGATAGGTCAATAGTTACTTTTGAGGATCTTCATAGAATCACTTTCTGAGTGGATTTATACAAGTGAGTCCGTCCGTTCATGTATTTTTGCGAGCAAAATACAGGTCCCATTTATTATCCGATTGAGATGAAATTTTGCAATCAACGTTTGTTTGGCCCAAAGACGAACCCTAGTGAAATTGGTGACAATCTGATCAGATTTAAATATAACTCGCATATATCTGCAAATGATATCGGGTTAATTGTGCACCAAATGGCTAATAAAAGTCCAAATTACCTGTATTTTGGTACATCTCACCAAATTCTGCTCGAAAATACCTCTGTCAAATTTTATCGAGATCGGTTCAGATTAGGATATAGCTCTCATATATATCTCTATCCGATATCAGGTTTATTGTGCACTAAATGGCTAATATCAATTCAAATGGACTGAATTTTATCAATTACGAATAAAATCATCCTATAAATCAGTACTCCACATCTGGTGTAAATCGGTTCAGCTTTAGCTATAGCTCCCATAAATACAGGGTGAGATCAAAAAAAAAAAAAAAAAACTTCAACAAAGTCAAACGCCATAATTTTCACATTTGTTTAATTTTTAATCACACGCTGCTCGAATGTTGCTCTGCGGTATTTTGGCCCATTCCCGGCGAAGCGCTTGCTTGAGGTGATCGACACTTTGGTATTTTTTAGTGCCAACCTTGCTTTCCAAAATACTCCAGACACAATAGTCCAACGAATTGGTACCCGAAATTTTGGTGGCCATTGTGCGCTGGATATGAAGCAAGGAACCTCATTTTGTAACCATTCTTGGGAGACGCGTGCTGAGTGCGATGGCGCTGAGTCCTGTTGGAATATCCAAGGTCTGCGGCCAAAATTTTTGCGTGCCCAAGGCTTTAATACACCATCCAGAATATTTTCGCGATAATACTCGGATTTCATTCTGATGCCAAGGCCGATTATTACGAGCGGAGAGCGACCATTGGCCCACACCATCACCATGGCCGGCGCTTGAGTTCTGGTGGCCAACCGAAGGTGCACATTTTCAGCTGACCTCTTTGGCAAGTAAACTCGATCATTTTGTTTGTTTGCAAACTGCTGAACAACGAATGTTTTCTCATCGGAGAGAACCAAATTCGGCAGTTCACCACTTTCGGCGAAGCGGAGCAACTCTTTAGCTCTTTTGAAATTATTTTCTTTCGGTTGCGGTATACGTTCTTGCACTTTTTGGAATTTCAATGGCTATAATCTGAGATCATTTTTCATTATTACCGAATGGAATATTGCGATAGGTTCAGCTCACGAGTCATTTTTCGGCCACTGCGACGCAGGTTTCGATCATGTCGCTTCTTTACTTTTCGAACCATTTCTGCAGATGTTGCTGTTTTCTTCCGTCCACTTCCTTGACGTCGGGCTACGCTACCAGTACCACGGTAACGAGTGATGGAACGAGTCACAAAAGATATATTCACATTTAAATGCTGCAGTGCTTCAGCGATAGCCACTTGTAGTTTTCCAGCCAAATGTAAAGAAATCACACTATCATCCTTGAATTCCATCGCGGATAACTTCTTTTCTGGAAAATTCTGTCCAAAATGCTTTTGTTCGCTTGTAAGCATTATAATGAGCTGTCACTGCTGTCGGACGAGTGGCTTAGAAATGGCAGCAGTCTTAAGTTGGTTGCAGTTTTTTCATCTCACCCTGTATAGTGAACAATAACCGTCAAATCGGATGAAGATGTATATTCAAGCTTTTTACAAAATCTGAACCAATCTCGATTAAATGTAGCAGCTGTATCTGATATCCTGTATAAAATATTGTTGTTGTGGAGTGCATATTAAACATATGAAGGACTTTAATACCAAATCGTATGACACATTTAACACCAAGCGGACAAAACATATGTGGGAGCTAAAGCCGTATCTGAACCGATTTTCACAAAAATTAATTGTACTTATTTCTAGGATGAATTCAGTCAGAAGTGCCAAAATTCAAATCATTTGGGCTGATATTGGCCAGTTGGCGCACAGTTAACCCGAAACCGGTTGAAGAAATATTGTAGCTATACAAATCTGATCCGACTATCGACAATTTCAATAGGGTTCGTCCTTGGGCAAAATAAATATTGTTTACAAAATTACATCTCAATCGGATAATTGTGGAATGCATATTACGAATATGAGTGATCAAACACTAAATCGGATGAAACATATGTATGGGATCTATAATTATATCTGAACCGATTTTCACCAAATTTAGTGTACTTCCTTCTAGACTTAATTCGGTCACATGTGCCAAAATTCAGGTTATTTGGACTAATATTGGCCATTTGGTGATCAGAAAATGAAAGAGCCTCTAAATAAAATATGGGTCTATCTCGCTTCCTTCTCCATTTTTCAAACAAATGCACAAAGACATAATAACATTGCCACTATGTGGTGTACGGTATAAAAAAGATTAATGTCATGAATGATTTTTCTATAGATCTGTTCAGAAAGTACTACAGACTCGTAATTCTCGCTCTGCAGAAATATTGAATACACACACACACCTCTTCATGAAAGCCTCACATTTATTATATTTGTTTGTATTCATATTTGTCCATAAATTCTTTTATAATATTTATTGATTCAGGGGAAATAATTCAATTTATTATTGCTTGATTTATCGACAGATAACAATGAGAGACATTTTTTGCTGCGCGCACGGAACGAAAAAAAAATAAATAAATTATCTCTGATTTATTTACATTGAAAGGATTTATAATTGCACTATTTGTATATACAACAAATATAAATATGTGTATACGATTCACTTAGGCGAACCAAAAAATGTTTAAAATTACACATACATGGGATAAATATGTTTAAATTCATGTTTAAATTCGTGTCGCATTGGCCAAAAAATGGCTCGTGTGCTGAACATATCGCAATATTCCATTCGGCAAATATTGAAAAATAAGCTCGGGGTAAAGCCATTGAAACTCCAAAAAGTGCAAGAATGTACACCGCAAGATGAAGAAAATAGACTCAAAAGAGGGAAATAGTTGCTTCGCTTGGCCGAAAGTGGTGAAATGCCGAGTTTGGTTTTCCCCGCTCCGACGAGAAAACATTCATTGTCCAGCAGTTTGCAAACAATCAAAATGATCGTGTTTACTTGCCAAAGAAGTCAGCTGAAAATGTGGACCTTCAGTTGGCCACCAGAACTCAAGCGCCGGCCATGGTGATGATGTGGGCCGCCATAACAGCCGACGGTCGCTCTCCGCTCGTATTAATCGACCGTGGCATCAGAATAATCGACGGATATTATCGCGAAAATATTCTGGAGGATGTATTGAAGTCTTGGGCACGCAAATATTCGGGCCGTCGACCTTGGACATTCCAACAGGACTCAGCACCATTGCACTCAGCACGCACCTCCCAAGATTGAGTACTCCTCGCTTCATTTCCAGCGCACAATGGCCACCAAAATCTCCGATTGTACTACTTTGTCTGAAGTATTTTGGAATGCAAGTGTGGCTCTAAAAAATACCAAAGCGTCGATCACCTCAAGCAAGCGCTTCGCCGGGAATGAGCCAAAAATACCGCAGAGCAACATTCTGGCAGCGTGTGACGGTTTCATTAGCCGTTTGATGGCCATAATTCGTGCCAAAGGTGACCAATTCGAACAAATCTAAACTTATTCTAAAATTTTATGCTATTTCCGACATTTTTGGCTTTCATTCAATAAAATTAAAAAAAAATGTGAAAATTATGGCATTTTACATAGTTGTAGTTTTTTTATCTCACCCTGTATGTTGTTCATTCGATTTGTTTTTTTTTTTCCTCCGCAGCCGTAGTATGAACTCCGGATATACCTTCCATATATATCTTTACTCGATTTCAAGTTCATTGCAGAAGAAAAGGGTTAATGTAAGTCCTTATTAAATGGTTTTTGGCACGGACGAATGAATTTCGCCGGGATTTTTTTACGCTTGATAAAAATCGGTTAAGATATAGCTATGTGTCCTATATATATGTTTCAGCCGATTTCGTATTTATGACCCTCACATCTGTAAAATGCTCTCCACAACAACGATATAATTAATAGAAAATTTTAAATAAAATCTACTACCAACATTTCCTTAGGAGTACCTTTATTAATGCAGAAGTCCTCTTTAAAGTCATTTTGAATTATTACGTTTCAATTTTTAAATTTTTATTTACCAAGACCCCCTACCTCTTTTTCTTTTTCGTTGTTTTTTTTTTATATATATTTCAAATTCTGTGCTGGCATCCAGCTGTCAAATAATACATACAGCTTGTTTGTTCGGACTACTGAACTCGTTATAATATATCAAGGGATTTTTTATTTTTGACAAACCAACAGCCTTTTTGGTAAGGATATGATTTATGCCCTGGCACAAAAGTACAGAATGGTTAATTTTGAATGAAAAGTTCAATGAACGCTTAGCTCAGTTTATGCCCAAAAGTTCAATGAATTGCCAACTGAGTTGTGTAGGTGTATGTGAGTGAAGAAAACAACATTTGTGGCATTAAGGTATTTCAGGAGAAATCATTACCAATAAAATTAATAAACATGCTGGGATTTTAAGTGATTATTAATATTCGATGGAAATGAAATTGAAAAACTTTAGCTGCACCATATTGAGGTAAATGGTAAAAATGAATATTTAAAAATGGTCTCTAATTTAATTGGGTTTTATTGTGAGTCAATGGGAGGGGAGGAGATTTCCACATCGACATTTTTATATTTTTAAATTTCTTTTTAATTACATTAAATCATTAATTTGAAATGCAGTCATCTTATCCTCAATATTAATTGTTCACCCATGCGTATTATTGTTATTATTTATTTTGTTATTATTTATTTTGCCATTATACGTATACGCCACAGTGTATTGCTATATTAATTTCTTCATCGAATCAGCAAAATTAATGAAAAAATCACAAAAATTTAAAACAGACACACAAATATTGATATATTTTTAAGTAAATTGTTTAATGCAAATACACAATAATATTAAGGTCACACATCTAGCAATGCATAATTCGATTAAATTTCTATCAAAGCATGACTAATCGATGTAATAATATTTGTTTGTGTTTCGAATAAAATTTAGTATTTTTGGTTTAAAATACCTTTAAAAAAACTTACCCCCTGGTAAACTTTACCATCGTTCTCCATTAATAAACAAACGTTATATTTTTTAAAAACAACAAGCCTGTCTATTTGCAACAAGAAAATATTAAAAACAAGTAACCAAACGCTATAGATGTGCGGGGCCGACCATGTGATACCCTAAAAAAGTACAATATAATGAAAGTCCTCTTATGTCAAAACCCATTTTGGAAGATTTCGTTAAAAAAAAATCATAGAGCTCTGCCCAGATAATACTCTTAGCTTTTTGACCGTTGCCATTTGCCCTATATTTACGATTTCGGTCGATCTGATAGGTATTCAAACCAGTTTCACACAAACGTTGTGGTTCATTTTATGTGCTAAATATAATCCAATATTCATCCTAAATATTAGACTTCTTCCCGGCCCTTAACTTTCTTCTCATGCAAAATTCTGTATCGATTGGTTTTCAATTGTGAACTACGAAATCAGGAAAATGTTAATTTTTTGATCCATTTTATCCATTCTAACCCTAACCTTATCTAATACAAAACTTCGTGAGGATCGGACAATAATTGCGACATGCACATAATACCCTCAACAGATAGCGTTGCGCGGTATAGAAAACATTTAGAAAATGTACGATTCAACATTTTAAGTCAAATCGAAAAAATCGCACGCGATGACAAAACTTGGAACAATTTAACAAAAAAAAAAAAAAAAAATAATAATAATAATTACTTTTTACACGATTTTCTTATATTTTATCTTTTTTTATTCCGAGTTGATGAAAATCATGAAAATTAGTCCTGCAGTTTTTGACTTATAAGCAGAATAACTAGGACCTATTTGTTTTGCACATATATTGTATATATTTTGCCATGGATTCGACATATTCGCTATCAGCATGACTGTAATGATCAGAAGTGACCTTTTAATGTATTTGTGATTTGGGGATTAAAAATATTCACAGTTTAGAGTTTTTTAGATTTTTTAGCCTCCAAATTGTTAAGATTCTGCCCAACCCTAAACTCTAACTCCGTGAAAAATTCCGTGTCGATTGGTCTATAATTGCGAACTTTAGGGCAAGTACAAAATCAGGAAATTTTTCAGTTATTGGTCTATTTCAACCCCTAAATATTTTGCATCATCTCTAGAAACAATAGGGTTCTATTCTGAACCAATCCTCTCCTCCATTTTCAATTTCATGAGGATCGGGCCATAATTGCGACCTGTAGCGTGATTACAAATTAACATGGACAGACGGACGGACATACTTAGCTAGATCGACTCAGCTCGGCGAGATAGGAAGATCTATATATACTTTCCTATGTGGAAAACCAATATTTCGTGGTGTTACATAATTTTTGGCACAATCAAACTTATCTGTAAAAGTATAATTATTATTATATATGTATTTATTATTATTATTATGATTATTATTATTATTATTATTATTATTATTATTATTATTATTATTATTATTATTATTATTATTATTATTATTATTATTATTATTATTATTATTATTATTATTATTATTATTATTATTATTATTATTATTATTTGATAATGATATTACGATTCACCAAGTTTGGACCAAATCGGATACTCCCTTCGAGAGTTGCCGTTACCAGACAGACACACAGACGGACGGATGGACGGACATCACTACATCGACCCCAAATATTCTAAAACGGATTTGGTTCAATGAGACCCAGGTTCTAAACCGTTGTTTCGATGAGAAACGTTTTGGCCACATCAAATGAAAAATACTCTCTGTAGCCATATGGGTGAGTGTACAAGTTCCGATACAGGCATAGGGACTGTTCTAAACCTAGAGAGTAGCTTTAGAGCCGAAAGAACAATAAATATTAGACAACACAACAAGTATACAGGCGATACTTAGAATAAGGCACTGGTGGCTAGGTTGGAATAAAACACATGTTTTAATTAAAAAACTCTGGCGGTCTGACTTTCTTTTTTTGTATTGATTAAAACAATTCATTTATGTCTAAATCTAATGTTGCATTTGTATGGTGACTATAACCAATCGTTAATTATTTACAAACTTGAATATGAAACA
Organism: Musca domestica; assembly: GCF_030504385.1. Classification (NCBI taxonomy): domain Eukaryota; kingdom Metazoa; phylum Arthropoda; class Insecta; order Diptera; family Muscidae; genus Musca; species Musca domestica. The sequence continues at coordinate 18,909,072 of NW_026712249.1, forward strand.
ATTCCGTGGAAAATGTGGTTAAAATCATCAAAAATTACCGTATATCGGCAATTAGCGTTATGTGGGAGCGTAGACAGTTTTATTTTTAATATTAACCTTCCTAGACATACAACAAAATATTGTACCAAATTTCAATTCTCAACGTCAAATAATCTGACCAGCATCTTGGAATCAATAGACAGACAAATGGACATCCTTAAATTGACTAATAACTTAATGCTGATCATAACTTATGAGGTCTGTGATTAAAAGTTAGGGATATTATAACCGGAGTAAAAAAACACGTATTTCCTCTTCACTTGGAAGTGGATATAAAAATAATTATGTCACAAACACAAAATTAAGGAAAATCATTTCAAAGTTTGTGGACTTTGACACAAAATTCCTCAACAATCACTAAACCAATTTTTATGAAATAAAAATTGAAGCACTATCTTAATTATTTGTCCCAACGTTGCTGGGTTTGACTAAGGAAAAACCACTATGAAACTCTTGAAATTTCACTGTTCCCTGACCACAATTCAAAATTCTTGACTGGTATGATATCCTGCACATTATTTAGTTGATAACCACTGTTCTTAAATAATTTGGTCAACGTGTATATGGGTCTAACAAAGTTTTTTAGCAAAAAATAATTCTTTACCTATTAAATAAATTATATTGATGGGTATATGTGGCGTATGAATAACGATTTCATGATTATAGAATTTAATGTCGCGTATACGCCCCATGATACTTTCGAAATTAGAATAATTCTTATTTTATTTCGTTTCACATAATCTTAAAGAGCATCAATAATGTTATTATGCAATGGGTCACATGAAGCTATTAAAATAATTGCCTACAACAAAACGCCACGCCTGTTCTCATCAAACAAAGACTATCTGTGTTCACAAGCTCGCGCGTATAGTCGAATTACACTCCAAAGTCTATAATTAAAACTCGTGACATGTTCGTACATAAAAAGTAATTAGTTTTTGCTCTGCTATTAAGACAGACAACAGAAAATAAAACCAGTAAAGAAAGCCTTAAAGTCGGGCGGGGCCGACTTTATGATACCCTACACCACTTTGCTAATTTAGTAGAGCTCCACATAACAAATAAAAGTTTTTATGGGAGAATTCAAACATACACGCTATGATTATAATTATAATTTAAAGTTCAAAGGACTAAATATGCCGAAGCATTTGTATCTTTTAAATTCGGAATTGCATTGCCCATTTGGTGCACAATTAATTTAAAATCGGATAAAGATATATATTGGAGCTACATCCAAATCTGAACCGATCTCGATAAAATTTGGCAAAGATATTTCTGAGCTGTATTTGATATATTTCCCAGAATATCGTTGTTACGGAGTGCATACAATGGCTGTGGGTAACAAATATGACAAATCGGATGAACAATATATATGGGAGCTATAGCTACATCTGAACCGATCTTTACCAAATTTGACATACTACCTTCTAGACCCGACTCGGTCTTAAGTACCAAATTCCATTCCATTTGGACAAATATTAGACATTTGGTGCACAATAAAAGGTAAATCGGACGAAGTTATATATGGGAACTATATCCAAATCTGAACCGATCCCCATTAAATTTAGCAAGTGCATTTCTGAGCTGCATTTGATATATTTCCCCATATATTGTTATTGCAGAGTGCATATTACGGCGGCGGTGGACAAAAATAACAAATCGGATGAACAATATATATGGGAGCTATAGCTATATCTGAACCGATTTCAATCAAATTTGGCATACATATTTTCAGACCTAATTTGGGTGTATATGCAAAATTCCATACAATTCGGGCTGATATTACACGTTTGGTGCACAATAAAAGGCAAATCGGACGAAGATATATATGGGAGCTATATCTAAATTTTGACCGATTATTTCCAATTTCAATGGGGTTCGTCCTTGGGCCAAACAAATGATCTGTGCAAAATTTCATCTGGATCGGGCAATAAATGCGACCTGTACTTTGTTTACAAAAATACATGGACAGACGGACGGACGGACAGACGGACGGACGGACAGACGGACGGACGGACAGACGGACGGACAGACGGACAGACGGACAGACGGACAGACGGACGGACGGACAGACGGACGGACGGACATGCATAAATCGACTCAGAATGTGATTCTATGCAGATCATCAAATGGAACTATGGGTCCATCTCGTTTCCTTCTGCCTGTTACAAACAAATGCACAAAGACATAATACCCTGACCACCTTGTGGTGTAGGGTATAAAAACGAAGTGACATGTCATACTGGCAAAACATTGACACCATAATTATACTCATGTTTATTAACATGAGAATAAAGCAACATATGACCTTTAAACTGCAATGAATGCGTACTAAATAAGACTGTGTTGTGGATTCTCCAATTTTTTTATAAATCCCATCTGAATGAAATCAAATGAAATAAAAAAAATAATATTAAAATTAAAATATTGTCAGTTTTAGTATATTATATCGAATCAGATAATCGAAGCATTTTGATGGTGAACAATAATTTTGCTATCCATAAAGAGTTTTGCGACTAAGCTACGATATAACGTACACTGAATAATACCTCTAGATTTTTGCCACCACACATTTTGTTGTCGTTAAATGATGTTTGAGAACAATTAGCATATTGTAGTCCCCAACCCTGCTGTGCTTCACAATGACACACTCAATTTAAAGTGCGTGTCCCTGTTTGTAGAGCAATTTGAAAAGTAATTGTCTAATTGCCTCGGGAGAAATTCTTGAAATTAAAAATTAATGCTTTTGCACTGACAATCAATTCAATTGACACGCTAGTACGAGTACTTTTGAATATTTCATTTTCATTTCATTCTGTGCTATGGAGTGTATGACATTAAAGAGTATTGTATGCATTGTAGTGCTTAGACTATTTTATACACTACCGTAGGGACAGCAATTAAGAAAGTCGTTTTCATTTCATATTCTAGCCATGTTGTAAATGAACGATTTTAGATGGTAGGTAGGCACATTATTATGTTTGCAAGAGGTGTGTCAAAAAATAGGGTATTTTAAAAGAAGTGGGTCTTACGTAATTAGTGTCAGTATTTTGTTATACGCTCTACATAATTGTGAAGCAGATTGTTATCAATTCAAGAGATGTCGCAGAAATCTTCAAATTAAACGAGATTTTAAATAGAGCTTTAAGGCACCCAAAAACTGTATTTTTATTGCAATTTTCTTTTTGGTCGTCCATCATTTATGGATCAAAATATAAACTTATTTAGGCTAATTATTGTATTGCGTTATATATTTGGTCCATTGATGGCGTGAATGTAACGAGAACAACACAATGCTACACGAAATCTAATTTTTTTCATAGAAATTTAGGTCTTGGTAACAGTTGTCGTTTTTACAGTTTTTCACTACAACGACTGCTGTTACCTTCTCTTCCAGAGTTTTTGCCAAGTATGAGAAGTATGAGAACAAGAAAATAAAATATTCTATTCGTTCGCATGTGGGTCAATTTTGGTATGTAGGTTTGGTTGGCTGGATTGTTTCAAATTGAAATACATGTGTACAAAAACTACTGAGTTTTTAGAGTTAGAGTTTTGACTTTTTAAGGCGAAGATCATATGTTAATGAATTATGTATTTATTTCTCTTTTGAGACGAGCTTAATGATCTGAAATTTGTAGTGAGAAGGAAAGCTAGATAGACACTATCACACACATTGGTCAAACATATAGTGCTGGAATTCTGAACATTAGAGTGAGGGTCGCTGATGAGGCTCCCAGATGGTGGTTCGAACCATAAAGGGTGAAATAAAAAAAAAAACTGCAACAAAGTCAAACGTAATAATTTTTACATTTTTATACCCTCCACCTTGGAAAGGGGGATAAATTAACTTTTTCATT